>NC_141536.1:169464998-169764998 GCF_021556685.1 Rattus norvegicus
GTCTTTTGGTCTTGATTTCTTTCCTCGTTTTCTTGAAGTACTTACTCAAATGATGGTTTTATATGGGACAAAGGCAGTACTTTTCTCCAGCTCCTGCCTTTGCCTGACACTTGGTTAGTAATAGAATTCTAGGTTCAATTTTTTCCCCTCAGAATTTAGGACCTACTCAAAGAACAGTGATGTGTCAAGGCCCAGAAGCTGCTAATAACTGAAGCTCCACCATCTGGAAAATGAGGGGATGTGTAGTTACATAAGCTCAAGTCCAGGGTAAGAATCTATGAGTCATTATAGGCTATTACATAAAAGTAAGAAAGTAAGCTGATAAGTGTTTATAATTCCTACTCAAGAACTCAGAAGTGTGCACAAATGCACATACACAGGTAAAAGGTCCTAAATCTATTCAAACCAGTGGTGAATACTTTTATCCCAGTACTTGGGGAAGTGGGAGAAGGTGGGTTCACAAAGCAAGTTTCAGGCCACCCAGGTTATGTAGTGAGACCCTGTTTCAAAATACATAAATAAAAAAATCTATTCAGATCAATTTTTGCTGTTTAGTTACTTGAGTTCCTTTTCTGTTTTGGGCTTTTTGTTTTTTCTAGATGTGGGGGTTGATTTTTTGAGACAGTATCCCTACATAGTTCTGGTTGGCCTAGAACTCACAACATAGAACAGGCTGGCCTGGATTCAGAAATATCTGCCTGCCTCTGCCTCAAGTGCTAGAGTTAAAGGTACCCACCAGCTATATTCTTTGTTTGAATAATTTGCAGATATTTTCTGCATTCTTTTTCTTTTTTTTTTTTTTTTTTTTGGTTCTTTTTTTCGGAGCTGGGGACCGAACCCAGGGCCTTGCGCTTCCTAGGTAAGCGCTCTACCACTGAGCTAAATCCCCAGCCCATTTTCTGCATTCTGTAAGTATTCTCTTCGTTGATTGTTTCCTTTGTTGCATATAGCTTAATTTGGTAAACATCTGTTTTGTTTGCTTTTGAGACAGAATCTCACTGTGTGTGTGTCATCCTGGCTGCCTTGGAAAGCGCTGTCTGTGTCATTGACTCCACCTCTCCCTGACTCTGCCGCATGAGTGGTGGGATCAGAGCGTGTGCCAGCACACTTGGCTCTTTTTTTGTGTGTGTGTGTTTGATCAGAAAAACATTGTCTATATTACTGTTGCCTAAAAGGGTTTCCACATGTGTTTTCTTTTTCTTTTTTCTTTTCTAAGACAGGGTTTCTCTGTAGCCCTGGCTGTTCTGGAACTCACTCTGTAAACCAGACTGATCTTGAGTTCAGATCCTCTGTGGCACCCCCACCCCACTCCCCAGTGCTGGGATTTAAGGTGTGCACCACCACCGCCTGTCGTGTTTTCTTATAGCAGCTGTGTATGCACATATTCTTTGCAGAAACATGTATAGAGACCAAAGGTTGGTGCTGGGATGTCTTCTTCATTTGTTCTCCACCTCATTTTTTTTGAGAATTAGTCTCTCTTTTTTGTTGTTTGTTTTGCATTTCTATTGGATTTTATGTATTTACATTTCAAATGTTATCTCCTCCCCCCCCCCCCCCGCCCATTCCTTTTCCCCTGCTTCTATGAAGATGTTCTCACTCCCACCCACCCACTCCCATCTCATGCCCTGGCATTCCCCTGGGGAGACAAGCCTTGACAGGACCAAAGGCTTCTCCTATTGATGCCAGACAATGCCATCCTCTGCTACATATGCAGCTGGAGCCGGGGGTCCTCCATGTTTACTCATTGGTTGGTTGGTTTAGTCTTTGGGAGCTCTTGGGGAGAGGGGACATCTGGTTGGTTGATATTGTTATTCTTTTTTTTTATTTTAAGATTCATTTATTATATATAAGTACACTGTAGCTGTCTTCAGACACACCAGAAGAGGGCATCAGATCTCATTACAGATAGTTGTGAGCCACCATGTGGTTGCTGGGAATTGAACTCAGGACCTCTGGAAGAGCAGTGCTCTTAACCGCTGAGCCATCTCTCCAGCCCAATATTGTTATTCCTGCTATGGGGTTACAAAAACCTCTTCAACTCCTGAGAAATTAGTCTCTTTTTGGAGTTGCTGTTTGGCTAGACTGGCTGCTGGGTGAGGTGCTAGGGTCCATCTCTGTTCACCTCCCAGTGCTGGGTTGTGTGCAGCTGAGATAATTTTTATATGGTTGCTGAAGATCTCAGGGCAGGTCCTCATGTTGTATAGCAATCACTTCACTCATTGAGCCATCATTTCCAAGCCTTCTAGTAGTTCCTATAATTATAGGTCTTATATTTAGGTTTCATTGATTTTGAGTTGATGGTTGTATATGATGTGAAAATGTGGGTTTAAGGATTTTGAAAATAGTGACTCTTGTATATATTAACATCCAGTTTTCCTAGCACAGTTGTTTTTTTTGTTTTTTTGTTTTTTTTTTTTTGAAGACCGCTAATCCTCTGGTATGTTTTTTTTTTTTTTTTTTTACAACTCCGGTGATTAAACTGCATTGACAGCTTTCTGGATTTAGAATCACAATGGAAACGTACTTCTGGATATATCTTTGAGGGTTTTTGCTGAAAGGTTTGATTTATAGAAGGGGTCTCACACTGAAAAGGAGAAAACTGGGCATCGGCATTTTTCTTCTGCTTCCTCACTACAGTGTGTGACCCACCGCCGTGCCTTCCTGGTCATAATTTGTATCCCTTGAAATAAACCAAAGTAAACTTTTCTTTTGTCAAAGCCAGTATGATGTATAGATTTATTTCTGTTCTCTATTTGTTCCTGGTTCTCTGTATTGACTTTTATATAAGCCAGTATGTTTCTATTTTGGTTGCCTTAGCTTTGTGGTTTTTCTTTTGCTTTGGTTGTTGGTTTTCGGACACAGTGTTTCTCTTTACAGACCAGGCTGGCCTCAAACTGAGGCTCCTCATGGACGTTGTGCATGGCCACCGTCATCTGACTTGTAGCTTGTCTTGTGGTTGGACAGTGGGAGACCTGTAGGTTTGGTCTTTCTGTTCGAGTTGCTTTGGCTATTCAGGGTCTTCTGTGATTCTGTGAATTTAGAATTGCATTTTTTCTATTTCTGTGATGACTGCTTTTGAGATTGGAATCTTTCCAATCGATGAGCCTGACGTTTTTCTGTGTTCGTGTGTGTATTCTCTTTAGTTTCTTCTGTGATGATGTTTTATCATTTTCATTACAGAGATCATGTACATTCTTGGTTTGATTTGTTCCTAGGTTTTGGGGGGTTTTTTTGGTTTTCTTCCGCCAACCCCCCAACCCCTTTTTTCTGGGAATTGAACCTAAGACTTTGTACTAGATTTTTTTTTAACTACCTTACCAAATTTGTTATTAATGTATAGGAGTGCCACTGATTTTTTTTTTTTAAGATTTATTTATTCATTTATTATATATAAGTACACTGTAGCTGTCTTCAGATACACCAGAAGAGGGCATCGGATCTCTTTACAGATGGTTGTGAGCCACCATGTGGTTGCTGGGAATTGAACTCAGGACCTCTGGAAGAGCAGTCAGGTGCTCTTAACCGCTGAGCCATCTCTCCAGCCCGCCACTGATTTTTTATTAATGTAGACTTTGTGTCTAATTTTAATTTTTCTATATATAAAATTATGAGTTAGCCAGTGGTGGCACATGCCTTTAATCCCAGCACTCAGGAGTCAGAGGCAGGCAGATCTGAGTTCCAGGTCAGTTTGGTCTACCAAGGAAATCCCGGGATACACAGAGAAATCCTGTCTTGAAAAACAACAGCAACAACAACAACAATAATAATAATAATTTAAAGATAAGATTATGTTGAAGCCAGCTAGATGGCTCAGTGAGCAAAGACATTTGCCACCAAGCCTGGTGGCCATTTTTACTCTGATTTTAGGGTCCACATGGAAAGTGGGGAGAGGACCAATTCTTGATTTAAATCTGCAAACAGGGACAACTTTCGTTTCTCCTTTTCTGTTTTATAAACTTTATTTCTTTCAACTGTCCAGTTACTCTGGATAACGGTGTTGAGTAGGAACGAGCCATACGTGGTTGTTGTGTAGTTTCAGTGGCTTGGTTGGTTGGTTTTGCAGCACTGGAGATTGAATATGTGCTAGGCTAATAATAGTCTACCATTAAGCTAAATCCACAGTCTCTTACATTTTTATTTATGTACATATCTCTGTGTAAATATGTGCTCTGTGTGTACAGGTGTCCTGAGAGGCCACCTCGAGTTAGGCAGCTGTGAGCCACCCAGTGTGAATGGTAGGAATTGTACATGGGTCCTCCAGAAGAGTAGTAAACATTCTTTAACTACTGAGCCATCTTCCTTTAAACTTTATTTATTTATTTAAGCCAGGTGGTGGCACATATCTTTAATCCCAACACTTAGGAGGCAGAGATAGGCAGGTGAATCTCTTGAGTTTGAGGCCAACCTGGTCTACAAAGGCAGTCTAGGGCTGCAAGGACTGCACAGAGAAACCCTGTTTCAAATAAACTTAGTGAATGAATGAATGAATGCATACATAAATGTTTGCTTTTTATTTGCTTGTGTTTGTGGGGGAGGTGCAGATGAAATGATTGATAATGACATTCTGCTATACTCTTAGATTGATGCCTTATCTAGTCATTATAGACAGAGTGAGTGCAGAGACCCACATTATGCAGTGAGAGAGTCTGGATTGGAGGTCTCCATTGGGTCCCTTCCTCAGAGATGAGGCAACTCTGAGGAAGAAAGGGAGGAAAGACTTGTAGGAGTCAGGGGCTGGAGGAAACCAAGAGAACATGGTGGACTGAATCAGCTAAGCAGACTCACGTGGGCTCACAGACTGAAATAGCAAGCACAGGGCCTGCGTGGGTCTGTGCCAGATTATTATAGCTGTTAGCATGGTTTCAGGGATTACAGTAGCCTCAATTTGGTGCCTCAGAAAAGATACTTTGAAGGTTTCAAATAAAAGATTCTATTAAAAGATAGATGAGGTTCAGAAAAGGCTCAGTAATTATTGGTACTGCTCTTGCAGAGAGGACCCAAGTTGGGTTCCCAGCGTCTATGTTGAGTGGCTAACAACCATGTGTAACTCTAGCTAAATAAGTGCTTAGTGAAAATAGAAATGCCCAAGTACCTTCTAAATGTGTGCTGTGGGTTTCAGGGTTTCTTTGGCAGCTGCTAAAGGGCTTCTGAAAACCTCATGAAATGTTTTCATCATGATTGATTCATTTTGTTCATGTTTTATTATTTCCAAGGAGTTTTTTGTGTGTGTGTTTTCTAAGATGGAATTTTTTGTTTGTTTGTTTGTTCATTTGTTTGTTTGTTTGTTTGTTTGGAGACGTGAGTGTAAGGTTGGTCTCTAACTCCAGATCCTTTTGCCTCAGCCTCTCACATAGCTGGGATTATAGGCATATACCACCACATCCAGCATAATGTCTTGCTTTTTGTCTTTAAACTTTAACATATCTTCAGTTCTCTGAACTCTGTTTAAATAGTTGCAACATTTCATATGTAGTATAGATACCAGCCTCCATGTATTTACTTGTGGGGCTGGGAAAGGGACACATACCACAGCACACTCGAGGAACTCGGGATAACTTTTAGGAGTTACTTCTTCTCTTCTACCATATAAGTTTTGGGAGTTGAGTTAACTTGTCAGACATGACAGCAGTGGCCTTATCATGTCTTGCAGGCCCAGTTTTTGTCATTTTTCTCCATATTTTGCTTTATCTTCTCTTGTAGACTAACCTAACATGGCTGACCAGAGGCAGCGCTCACTCTCTACTTCCGGGGAATCGTTATACCATGTTCTTGGACTGGACAAGAATGCAACCTCAGATGACATTAAAAAGTCCTATCGGTAAGCTGCTGTTAACCTGGAAGAACACAGACCCTCATGTAGCGTCTTGTATAATTTAACAAGAACCGTGGCATACATTTTTCTTGGCAGACTCTTTAACAGTTAAATTGTATCTTTACGTTCATAATTTAATCCTCAGACTTAAAACTGTTATACTGGCCATGCATGGTGACGAATGCCTTTAATCCTAGCATTTGGGATGCAGAGACAGAAGGATATCTGTGAGTGAGGCCAGCCTGGTCTAAGTAGTGAATTCTAGAACAGCCAGGACTGTGTAGAGAGACCCTTTCTCAAACAGCAAAACTGTTACACTGATGTTCTCTAGCAGCAAAAAGTAAACACACTTAAAAGATATTGCCAATTCTCTCCAGACCACAGGGTCAAAATTCAAACCCTGGGCATAGACAGAGCTTTTAAAGTGCTAAATGCTGTATTTTAATACAGTGATGGGGTCTTTTTTAGTCTAGTCATTGCTGTTTGACCGGACTTGAAGAATGTATCTCTTAGGTGTGATGTCATACAGTAATCCAGAAAGGGGGTGTGGCATTTTCACTTCAGATACTTCTGGGATCCTCTACTTGTGTTGTTCTAAATTATCAGTATTATACTTTTTTCTGCCATCACCTTATTTTCAAATGTACAGTTATCATGCTTGCCCGAACACCAGGTATTGGCAGGAGTGAGTGCTATAAGTTGTGCCCTACCCTTACTTAGTACCTCAGGACTCACCTCTGTGGGTGTTTCCTACTAGAAAGGATTATAATTCCTAAAGCAATTACAGAGACTGCTTTTGCTCTGATGAGCCAGGTCTTTGGGAAGTTGACAAGTGAGATGCTAATGGGTGAGTATCTCTTCCCCTGCACTCTGGTGGACGAATGAGAAATGTAAGACCAAGGTAGAGCCAGGAAATGATTTTGGTTACAGGAAGCTGGCCCTGAAATATCACCCTGACAAGAACCCTGATAACCCAGAGGCTGCAGACAAGTTTAAGGAGATTAACAACGCCCACGCAATCCTGACAGACGCCACGAAAAGAAACATTTATGACAAGTATGGCTCGCTGGGGCTCTATGTGGCTGAGCAATTTGGGGAGGAGAATGTCAACACCTACTTCGTACTCTCCAGCTGGTGGGCCAAGGTGAGCTGCCACATTGAAGGCACTGAAAGTTCTAGTTCATGGGGGACTAAGATGTTGAAAGACCTGTTCCTTCAATCCCTTGCCACGGTTTCTTGCCTGGGACTGTCTTCTCTGTGTTCTACAGCCATTACACTGACCTTTCATGGCAAGCACAGCACACAGCATACATGAAGCAGAACTGTTTGCATCAACATGACTGTCTCTGATGCATGGTACCAACTTATTAAAAAGATTGAGATAGAGGTGGGCAGGCTTTTTGTTAGCATGGGAAACTTAAAATCTGACTTTAGAAACTCTTGACATCATTATTTTATTTAATAGCCCTTCATGCTTCCCCCATCTGTCAGCCTTATACAAAGAGTAAATTGTCCTCTAGTTCTTAGGTATAGGTAGCCTGATTTTGTGATTTGGGGCTTTTACTGGTTAGTCCTCAGTCTCTGTAGTTTTAGAGAGAAGTCCATTAGAGATATTTGTAAGTGGAGACTAAAGGAGAGAACCACGCCATTTGATTTCGGCGTGGAAAGTCAGCTGCACTGGGAATGAGGCTTCAGAGAAAGAGAAAAGAAGCCCAAAGTACCATACTTTAGACTTCAAAGGAGGAAGCATACTTAGGCTCTGACCGATGTTTGAGTAAAAAAGAAATAGAAGAGAAACAGGAAAGTTACACTTTTCTGGTTCCAGAGAGGTAGCCAGACCCAGTAGAACCTCATGGCTGTGCTCAATCTCATCTTTACAAATTTCTTTTTGGAGTTGGTGGTTTAGCTCAGTGGTAGAGCGCTTGCCTAGCAAGCGCAAGGCCCTGGGTTTGGTCCCCAGCTCCAAAAAAAAAGAAAAGAAAAAAAAATACTTTTTATTACTTCTGGTTCTCCCGTTTTTCACCCTGCAAGTTGTCTCTTGTCTCCAGCTTTTTCCTGAAAGATACACTGTAGTTCTTGACCTGTCTTCTCCAGAGAGGGTCTTGTGGTGTGGCCTGTGGGCCCTTGAGGACACATAGTGCCAGTCAGTATTCTCTCTCCCAGGCGCTGTTCGTCGTCTGTGGCCTCCTCACCTGCTGCTACTGCTGCTGCTGTTTATGCTGTTGCTTTAACTGCTGCTGTGGGAAGTGCAAGCCCAAGGCACCTGAGGGTGAAGAGACAGAATTCTACGTATCCCCTGAAGACTTGGAGGCACAGCTGCAGTCTGATGAGAGGGGTGAGTGCCCAGCCCAGGGCCTTGTGAGTGTGTGGGGTGGAGCCAGCACTGGCCCTGAACAGTGTCAACTGTCTTGTCAAACAGGAGGGCACTGACACTGTGCCGAGAGTGTTTGTGGTGGCATCTGGGACTGTTGAGGTGTGAACGTGGACACTTGAGGTAAAGCAGGTGCAGGGAGCTGTTCCTGCCCATGAACTGGTAGCCGTAGATCTGAGGGACCAAAGGTGGGGTGGGAAGCAGGCAGGTGGGGAGGGCCGGGGGCTGGTGTTACCTGAGACCTCTGAGGAAAAGTGTGTTGGGTGGAGGTCAGCAAGTAGCCTCTCCCCGGAGTGTCTGTCCAGGTGGCCGAATGGTGTGATGCAAGGACCGTGTCGATGGGCACACAACACCGCTGCTGCCCTTGTGCGATGAGATTGTCTGCTTACTTTTCAGAGGCTACAGACACACCGATCGTCATACAGCCAGCATCCGCCACAGAGACCACCCAGCTGACAGCTGACTCCCACCCCAGCTATCACACCGACGGGTTCAACTAAATTCAGGAGAGGCTGTGATTAGAGGATGAATCAGCATCTGGCCACTGCAACCTTAGAATCATGAACTGTAGTCACTGAGATGGGAAGGCAGCCGTCAACCTGACCCGCTGTGGCTGGTCAGGGCCACTCCCACCTCCTCTTAAGTCCACCCATCTGTCAATCCTTGATACATGAAGTGCGTAGCATGCAGTATTTAAAGCAGTGTAGCTACGGTCTTCTTCTGTTTTATCCTTTTTTTAATAGCATGTATGGGTTATGTTCAATGTCTGTGTTGTGGACGTGCTGCAGCTGGGCTGAATTAACTGGATGGTAGTGCTTTTTCGGGTTTTCAGCCACTTGGGTCCAGTGAAGGTTCAGCTGTCTCCTTGTGCTTACAGGAGTCAGGTAAGCACCTGGAGCTACATCTCCTTGTTGGCCTCTGTGTCCTGTGATATGGTCTAGTCCGTGGCTCTGATCTCATCCTCAAGGCTGCAGACAGGGCTCTGATTTCACCTGCAAAGGAGGGAACTGGGCCCCATCTTCCAGGCACCACCAGCATCAGGCGTTTGCACGGTGTTCGTATTGGGAAGCTTTCATAGGGTCTCTGCAGCGTCTCACTCGGCCTCCTGACAGTTCTCCTGTTAGATCTGCTGTGGAGAGCGCAGGTATGCCCCTTCTGAGAGTGGGAGCACACTCTGTGTAAGGTCACTGTCTTGGGTCTCCTGGCCTTGTGGACTGAAATCCTATCATTGGAGGCATGTCTCTTGCTGTGGTGTGTGGGAAATCATTTGTCTCTGTTCTGCACCTTTCCAGGTCAAAAGCTGGATTGACGGGGCCACAGCCTCCTTCCCTCATTCCTGGGTCATCTTCCACATTCCTTCAAGCCAACCTTTTAATCTTTTTTGGACTTTTAAGAACCACAAATGGCAGCACCTGCCACTTAGTCATAGTCAGAAAGTCTCTGAGCCCAGTTGTGGGTGGTATGTAGCTCCAAGAGTTTGAGTACCCAGGACCCAGAACCTCCTCCCTGTGCTTACCAGTGCTCCATCCACCCTGCTCACCTTCGCTTCCACCTGTCATCATCAATGCCTCTGGCAGAGCTGGAGTGTTGGGTTCCTGGAGCAGGTGGCTGGGCCCTGGTGCTCCTGGCTCAGAAGGGTTGGCTTCTTGGGAAGCTGTGATAGCAGTCACTCACCCTAGGAGGCCAGCTCCAAGCCACAGAAGTCCTTTGTGAACCTCTCTCCAGTCAGTATTCCAGTCTTGGTTCCAGGGTACCATGGTGGGTGGAGTTGGAAAATGTGGTTACCAGGGATTTGGAGCTATCCTACCCTCTTACAGTTAGTTGGCTAGTTGCACCAGACTTCAATGCCAGGTTCCTCCAGAACCCTCCCGTTGGCTGCTGCTGCCCATCTGCATTTCCAGTACCGATGAAGAAGGAGAAGGCTCATGTGGTGGCTCAGTGGCCCAGACAAACCACCATGTGTTTCTGAAGCCCACCCCGTCCACCTCCTGGCCCCAGCTCATCAGGGCCTTCAGGGACCAGATCAGGTTGTCAGGAAGTTACAAGAAGAGGCAGCATTGTGAGGACAAACATGGCAGTGATTGAGGGAAACCATCTAGGTCCTGGGAGACACTGATGCCAGGGTTCCCAGTCGACCCTACACCAGAACTACATGAGCCAGAAGCTGGTTTCAAGGTCCTTCCATGGATTTGTTAGTTTTGTTCTTTAAAGGATTTTAGGGATAGTCACTAACATACTCAGTCAAAGATCCTTTGAATACATCAGGCCTTTGTCTGGGTGGAGGGGAAACATGCCTGTAGCCCCAGCACTAGTGCGGCTGAGGTAAGAGGACGTTGACTTGTAGACCAATCTGGACTTACACAGTAAGACCCTGACTCAACTAAAACAACCTAAATGAAGAATGAGAAATCTATTGCTTGGCCCATATTTGGAACAAAGGAAGAAGAGAAGTCACTGGCAATCTGGGGTGCTGGTCCCAGTACACTAGTCTTGGTGCCCTTCTCCCACGATGACCAGAAACCAGGTCCAGAGTTGTAGATGATAAGTTACGATCTGTAGCATATCCCTCCTGCATGTAGCTCTGTGGCCCTTTTCCTCACATCTTAGCCGGGTCCTGAGCTGGGACTTGTGCTGCTGTTAGGGTGAGAGCACACAAGTTTTGAACAAGTGTCTTGTGGAATTCGTAAAGCTAAATAAATCATGTTAAACTTGAAACCCTCCATATGTACAACAGTTTCACGGTGATGATAGTGATTGTCACGGCCAGTGGATTTTCTGACCTGTCCCCGTGCAGACTCTGTTGCAGGGTTTTACCATGTTCACCTAAGGCCCCCTTGATTTCATTTGCCCTAAGCTAAGAACTGGTGAGTCTCAGATTGGCCTGACTATTCCTGTCCAAATATAAATATTAAATATATATAGACACACACACTCCCCTAACTTTTATACTAGTCGGCAATGTAGATGGCACTGTAGTGTGTTGGCAAGGGAGTGCTGGAGTCTGCATGGAAGTTCATCCTGTGCAGTGGATACCCCTTCAGGACCAGAGAAAGTAGTTAGGAGGGACCCTGGAGGCCCATCTACCAAGGCTGCTGCAGTGTAGACTTTTGTTTGTGCCCAATGATGTCTTTTCTTGTCTTCCTTTTGACTGTATTTTAAAATCACTTTAGATAATTCTGTGCAATGTTTATGACCTTTCCTGCCCTTCTAATGTTTGGTTAACACAGCCAGCACCCAATGGGGAAAAGCCAGGATAAGTGGTAGTGGCAAATGTCTTTAATCCAAGCACTTGGGAGGCAGAGGCAGGCAGCTCTCTGTGAGCCTGGTCTACAGAACTAGTTCCATGACAGCCAGGACTACACACAAAGAAGGATACCAGTGCTTACTGTGGTTAGATTAGCTGCTGGATTTGTTCCTGAGTCCTAAAGCCAGTCTCTTCTCGGATGTCAAGATTTAATATCTATCCTACCCATTGTCCTGCTGACCCATGGCTTTTATTACAGATGAACCTTGTGCAACAGAGCTGCCAGTGTTGGAGCTGGCAGTCTCCAGCGATAGTGACTTAATCATTCAAGCTCTCCCTGGAGGGTGTAGGTGCTGTGGTACAGAGAGCTGGTAGGCCATGAGCATCCTCCTCTGGCCTTCAGTACACCTTTTATTGAGGGACAGCTGTGAACAGTGTAAACCGTGACTGATCTTACTCTTTTTCCAGTGTTTGAGCTGTGAACCCATGTGTCCCAGCACTGGCCTGTTCCTTTTTATTTTGGTTGAATTATCCTCCTATGGAAGTGGCAAAATCTACATCTTTACTGTCCTCACAAGCTCAGTGTGTGTTGTCACATGCTGTGAGTGTGGGCTGTGGTGTGTGTCAGTGTGTGTACATATGTGTATATGTATATATCACACAGCAGGCCTGTCATGCCTCTGTTTGGTGGTAAAGCAACAAGTACAATAAAAGTCAGCTCCAAAACAGCCTGTGGTTTCTTGAAGTGTTGGGCAGGGGTAGGGTCTCCCAGCAAAACACAAAAGGAAACCCTGAGTTTATTGTGTACACAGATACATAGACCTGAATGCATAACCCCTGGCCAGCATGGGCTTCAGATATGTATGTGGCTAGAAGGATGACCATCTACCAAATAGATCCCTGGAAACCATGCAAGGATCACCTGAACTTCAAGGATGTGAGGGTCTAGGACATGACTAGAAACTCTTCTCTTGAAAACTTGGACCAGTTTTATAAGTACCAGATTAAAAAAACCAGTCATCTAGATGCATGTAAAGGATAGCCTGGTTAGGATCTCTGCCACCAAGGAAGGACCTGGATCAAGTGCCCCCATAGGATGTGCTTTTGGTATGATTTCTAGGAAAGTGTCTCAATACTAAGTTGGGGAAAGAAATTTTCACTTACAGAGAGATAAGAGCTAAATGCAAGTGCATGTAAAGCCTGTGCTGATTTTACCCACTGCTAAAGTCTTGTGCACAGCAGGGTACAAAGCTGCTGTCAGTTCAGGTTGAAAACTATGGTGGTTCCGCATGGTGACCTGTCTAAATGTTGACCTAAAATAAAGATAGCTGTTGTATAATAAATGTTTTCACTGCAGACCAGATAAGTGTCTTATTAGTGATTTCCCACCAAATACTGTTTGTGAATTTGGCACTGAAATAGCACCTGATGTTGGCCCCTGCTGGGTCCCTTTTGGACTGACCCTCATTTCCTGGTTGAGCTGTAAGCGCCCCTCTCAGTTCTGATACCTCATTTCTGAATCTCATGACTAGAATGATGGAAAGCACCCGTTAGCCCCTTGCACCTTTAATCCCTGCTAAGGCAAGTGGACTTTTGTGACTTGTAGGCCAGCCCGGTCTGCTGGTCTACATAGCAAGTTCCAGGACAGCCAAGTTTACATAGACCTTGGCAGAGGCGGGACATGGACAGACCTGTTAAGCAGTCTAAGGCAAGGGCAGTCAGGGGTTTCTGGAGTCCTCATGGTGCGTCTGGCCCCCTAGTGGTTGAATTCTTGCCTCACAGCTCTGGCTTTTTATTCCAGAGCAGGTAATACTATATACCCGTGCCCTCCAGTCTTTTTTTTTTTTTTTTTTTTTCGAAATTAAAGTGTAATTCATGCTGCATGTATACCCTAATCCATTTGTGTGCCTGTAACAAAATTCTCAACCCCTGTATTTATAAATAGAATTTCACTTCTCACTGTTCTGGATGACAAAAGGACAGGCTGAAGGCTGCTCTAGGTCAGTGTCTAGATGGAGCTACTCGTTGCTTTCAGGATGACACCTTAAATCTGCTTCCTCCTGAGTGAACAAAACCTTTATCCTTACACGGTAGAAGAGGCAGAAGGTGAAGATTTCCCCTTAAGCCATTTTTTTCTTTTTTTTATTAACTTGAGTATTTCTTATTTACATTTCGATTGTTGTTCCCTTTCCCGGTTTCCGGGCCAACATCCCCCTAACCCCTCCCTCTCCCCTTCTATATGAGTGTTCCCCTCCCCATGCCCTCCAGTCTTTTTTTTTTTTTTTTCTTTTTTTTTTCCCGGAGCTGGGGACCGAACCCAGGGCCTTGCACTTGCTAGGCAAGCGCTCTACCACTGAGCTAAATCCCCAACCCCGCCCTCCAGTCTTAATGGCCAAACCAAACCACTGGATTATGACTACTAGTTCTGCTATTTCTTCATCTACCTGGCTTGACACATCTCTAGCTCCTACTCGTAGCTTCTAGAAGCTTCCCTTCTGTTCCTCATACATACATGCTCAAACTTTCGTAGTGAGTATTTGGGCTGGCCCCGTTTCCAGTGCAGTGTGAACAAGATCTGGGGCAGCATATGTTGGGGGCTACATAAAACTGGTTCTGGCATATGTGTCACTTGTTGATTCTGAGAGTGAGACCATGACCATGTAACAGGCTTCTGTTCTGAATTAGAAGCTTGAGAGAAATGTGTAGTGTAGAGGACATCTAGATAGCTCAGCTCTTAGACAGGGATAGACCCTATTGGTCCTGACTAGGTAGCTTTATCTCTACCTTTTGTCCTGACCATTTATATTTCTGAGAGATGTGGTCTATATAGTCTTCCTGGGTGTGTAGTTATGACTGGTATAAGAACAGCTCCTAGCTGTTATTGGCCCAGTTCATCTATGCTCCAGCATTTCTTGGTAGGATCCATCCTGCTGTGTCTTAACCATGTGGCCCTTCAGATGTCATGGTCTTCAGAGGAATTTGTGAGTTACTGTGTACATACTCATGCATGCACACCTGGTGGCAGAGTAAGCAGGTATAGCATAGGATAGTCAATTCAAATTCTCGTGTTTGGTGTCTGTGTTTCCCTCACTACTGTGATGAGGACTCAGTCCTGGGCTACTAAAAAATCCTTGTGTCCCTAGGGTGCCATTTTTTAAGACATTAGGGCTAGAACATGGTACCTGGTTACAGCAGTACCAACCTGAGACTGAGCCCCCAAACACTAGGCTGGAGAGATTGCTCAGTGGTTAAGAGCTTCCAGAGGTCCTGAGTTCAAATCCCAGCAACCACATGGTGGCTTACAACCATCTGTAATGAGATCTGATGCCCTTTTCTGGTGTGTCTGAAGACAGCTACAGTGTACTTATGAGTAAATCTTTAGAGTGAAAGAAGAAACCTTGACCATGAAGTCCCTCAAATCTGACCAGGTCCCTCCTTGTCTGATGGATAGAACATTTGTGTCCTTGATCATTCTTTTTCTTTCTTCCGCCCTTCCTTGCTGCCTCATTCTGTACCCCTGGCTGGCCTGGAACTTGCTCTGTATACCACGCTGACCTCCAACTCAAATATCTGCCTGCCTCTACCTCTTGAATGCTGGGATTAAAGGTGTGCACAACCACTACCTAGCTTGTCTTTTACTTTGTATGTGTATGCATGTTTTGCTTGTATGCATATGTATACTGCATAACTACAGTGCCTGTGGAGGCTGGAGGAGATGGTTCTGAGACTGAAGTTAAAAAATGGTTGTGAACTACTGGATAGATGCTGTAATCAAACCCTGGTCTCTGGAAAAGCAGCCAGTGCCTTAACTGATGATCCGTTTCTTCATCCTCTTATGCTTCATCTTAACATGGGGCTAGACATTTATTTTCCTCCCTCCCCTGACTTTTGTTAGGGGAGTACTAGAAATTGAACTTAGAGCCTCATACATCCTAGGCAGGAACTTAGCCATCGAGCTATATTTCCAGTCCAAGAAAACTCTTGAAAGCCTATTTAGTTGAAGCCAGTGTGTGCTTGTTTTTTTGTTTTTTTTTTTTTTGTTTGTTTGTTTGTTTTTGAGACAAGGCCTTGCTGTATAGTCCTGTGAAACTAATCCTTGTTTTGAAAAAGCTGTACATGGTGTATACCTTTAATTCTAGCATTCAAAGGAGAGAGGCAGGAAGACTGCTGCTAGTTTGAGCATTCAGTCTGGGTTACATAACATGTTCCAGGCCAGCCAAGGCTATATAACAACCCTCTTTCAAAAGATATACATGAACTAGAGAGATACTCAATGGTTAATGGGATTTGTTGCTCTCCCAGAGGACTGGATTTCAGCTCCCAGCACCCACATCAGGCAGCTCACAACTGTAATTACAGCTCTAGGAGATCTAACACTTCTGGCCTCTGCAGGCACCTGCGTTCGTGTCCATATTATACCCACATGTAGATACATAGACACATGATTAAAAACAATAAAAATAAGATTTGAGGTTTCAAAAAAAAACCAAACATTGTGGGGATGACAAACAGCCTAAGAGTACTAAGAATATAAAGCACCTTAGAACTTCCCCTTCAGACTGAAAACTAAGCAATTTGGTTCAAATCTCCCATAAAGGAATAAAATGAGGTAGTGAAGCCCAGTTTGTGTTCTCCCTGAGGTGGTCCCTAGTATGTCTAATCATTTGTCCTCCTCTTGGCGCCTTGTTTGCTAGTGTTGGCTCCATAAAAACACAGAAATATAAATTATAAGAATGTGTTCATTTTAATCCCAGGTGTGGTGTATGAGACTGCTTCAGATTGTTCCCAGCAGCTGACTGATTTGCCTCGGGCTCTGGCAGAAGCATGCTTTTAGCCTGTGGCAAGTAACTTCTACCACTGTGTGGTGTTTGGAATTCTGGGGACTTTTCAGAGAGCCTATAAATGCTAGTGCCTGGAGAGGTGGAAGGCTTTTGGTTGTTGTTGGTTGGGGTTTATTAAAGTAGTCATGCACAAAAGAGCAAGAAGAAATTAGATATCTTGATGGCGAAGTGTTCATAGGTTACAATTTTTTTTCGTTACGAGCATTTTCATAGATATTGCTATGCTGTACTAAATCACTTGCAGTCTTTTCCATTCAGCTGTGATGGCTCACAAATCTGTCTGATTAGATATACCTAGGCCAGGCTTATCCATTTCCTCTTCTGCCCAGAGAACATAAGATTTAATAACAGCTGGCCCTTAAGCCAGGTATACTTGTGCAGATCTTTAATTCTAGTGGTTAGGAAGTGGAGACAATCAGGTCTTTGTGAATTTGAGCCGGGCAGGTTTATGCAGTGAGACCCTGTATCAATACAAACAAACATTCGGGGTGATGGTGGTATACCCCTTTATCCCAGCACTTGGGGTACAGAGGAGTTCGAGGCCTGCCTGGTGTACAGAACTAGTTCCAGGACAGCCAAGAGTACACAAAGAAAGACCTATCTTATAAAACAAAAACAAAGAAATTTGACCAGGAGAACGTTACATGTTTCTGATACGAAGTTTCCCTTGGGGTGGGATCTCAAGGAGTGAGTTCTGAGACCTTCTTTTGACTATTGGCACCCACGTGTTCTGTCAAGTAGTTACTTCCCTTGCCTTCTCCCTGTACTGGTCCTTAACAACTCTGCTGCCAGGTGTTTTTCCTGATTTAGTCTTATATATTTTCTTAGGTAGAATCCATGTTTATTGTTTAAGAGTTTAAAATATGTAACGCTAAACCCGAATGAGGAACTTTTAGGATGGTGAGTAGGGAGATCATTTCTAGGCACTGTGCTCACACCCAGACCACCACTGTACTGGGAAGGAAAATCTACACAACTGGGAAGGGACCGTTGGGGCCATTCCCAGCACAGACTCAGGAAAGTCTCTCACAGATGGACAACTCAGGTAATTGATCTGGGAACTTGGGCCTGGTCTCTGTAGCTTGTCTTGCTACTTTGTGGGTTCTTCTTTCTTCTACCCTTGACTCTTTTTTTCTTCCATCCTTTCAACCCCTTAACAGTAGAGAAAAAAAGAGAAAAAAAGAATAAGGAGAGAGATTTCTGAATAAAGTCAGGGCTCAAAGGGGGGCAGTGTTATTCAGACTATGTCCTGCTGATTGGGGATGTTGAGTTCTTTTGGGCAAGTTTGATCTTCATCATCAAGATAACTAATTTCTTCTTGCTGTTTCTGTGTGTATGACTACCTAACGAACCCCAATCAACAACCAACCAACAACCCTCCATCTCTCCAGGTCCTAGCATTTATACGTCCTCTGAAAAGTCCCTAGAATTCCAAATGTCACACGATGGCAGAAGCTATATCTGCAGCTGGCAAAAACATACCTCTGCTATAAACACAAGGCAAATCATAGTCAACTGCTGTGGACAGTCTGATCTAGCCCCATGTCCCACGCCAGGGATGAAAATGAAAACATTCTTATACTATTTCTGTGTTTCTTAAGCCAAAATTCCAGAATTGACACTGCATTTCTTTCCTTCTGTTTTAGGCCATTAACTGCCTGGTGTAGCAGGAAATTATAAACAGAGACCTTTACAATGAAATAAGCACTTTTCTGGTCAGTGGCCAAGGGTTTCACGATCTCCTGCTCAATTCTAATCTTTTATCAGTTTTGATGGTATCTACAACTTTTTATTTCCTGTGGAAATATAAACAGATATGTGTTCCCTGTGCAAAATTTCTGTGGGCTCCCATTCTGATGTTGACACACCCTTTAAGTATGTAGGCTGATTTAATTCCACATTTTTTCTATAACTCAGTGCCTCTCTGTTGCTCTTGTTCCTTTCTTATTAATAATCAGAAAATTTAAAGTTAGCAGAGCACTATCTAGTCCATCCACGTGGGTCTTTATTCTTCCTTTTTTTTTTAAAAAAAAAAGATTTATTTATTTATTTATTTCAAGTATGTGGGTACACTGTCACTGTCTTCAGACACACCACAAGAGGAGATCAGATACCATTACAGATGGTTGTGAGCCACCATGTGGTTGCTGGGAATTGAACTCAGGACCTCTGGAAGAGCAGTCAGTGCTCTTAACTGCTGAGCCATCTCTCCAGCCCCTTCCTTTTTTTTTTTAATAAGCATTTTAGAGGTGTGATTAGATCTTCCTATCACCGATTATCCTGTAGGATTGTATGCCCTACTTGTAATATTGCTATACATTATAAAACACAAGGAATTGGCTCACCTTACTGGAGACATATGCTGGGGCATCGTCAGTCTTAATTTTTACAGGTATCCCCCTAACAGCTATTACTTCCACTAAATGTGTAATTATAGAATTAGCCTTCTCAGAACTCAAAGTAGTTGCCCATTGAAATCCCTAATATGTATCAATGGTATGGTGTACAAACTTTAGTTTTCCAAATTTTTCAAAATTAAATGCATCCATTTGGGCTGGAGAGATGGCTCAGTGGTTAAGAGCACTGACTGCTCTTCCAGAGGTCCTGAGTTCAATTCCCAGCAACCACATGGTGGCTCACAACCATCTGTAATGGGATCCGATGCCCTCTTCTGGTGTGTCTGAAGACAGCTACAGTGTACTCATATACAAAATAAATAAATAAATCTTTAAATGCATCCATTTGCCTTGGGGTGGGGGTAGGGGTACCCCTAAGGTTACTTCCAGTGGTCAAAGGAATTTGGTTATAAAAGAACAAGTAGGGGCCCAACCTCCACGTTGCCATTGCCGTTCTGCATCACCACCACCGCCATGGGGTCCTTTCCTCGCACTCTGGGAGCGCAGGCTCCAAGTGGGAAGGTGACAAGATGTTCTCCCTCAAGAAGTAGCCGTGTGGAGCTGGGAGTGCGATACCTGCGCCCGTCTGCTGGGTCCAGGTGATGAATGCCTGTCTCAGATGTCAAGCTGAAAACAAACAAGAGGACAGTGTTGTGGTCTGCGGAGAATGTAACCATTCCCTCCACAACTGCTGTGTGTCTCTGTGGGTGAAACAGAGCAATCGCTGCCCTCTGCCAACAGGACTGGGTGGTCCAAAGAATCAGGAAATGAGAGGTGGTAGAGGCTCTCCTGGTGTGGTTGGTGACCCTGGACAACTTTGCCATCGAGTTACTGGACAAAGACTACTCACTCCAGGGATTCATCCTTCAGATAGAGAGATGGTGTGGGGCCTTTGAGACTCACCCAAGGCATGGTTTATAATTTTGTCTGTTTAATTTTGGGAAATTGTCTGCAATTAAGAAGATTATTTATGGACTGGAGAGATGGCTCAGCGGTTAAGAGCACTGACTGCTCTTCCAGAAGCCCTGAGTTCTATTCCCAGCAACCACATGGTGGCTCACAACCATCTGTAATGGGATCCGATGCCCTCTTCTGGTGTGTCTGAAGACAGCGACAGTGTATTTATACATGAAATAAATAAATCTTTAAAAAAAGATAATTTATTAAAAATGGCCTTTCCTACTTTAAAAAAAAAAGAGCAAGTAGAATATTTTCTTATAATTTCCTTGGCTTGTTGTCAGGTGAATTCTTTTCTTTAAATAGTAAACTGTGTTTACTGTTAACATGGTATTTTTTTCATGAAATTCTGAGGCTTCTAACACATTTCCTATTTTTTTTTTTTTTGGTTCTTTTTTTTCAGAGCTGGGGATCGAACCCAGGGCCTTGCGCTTCCTAGGCAAGCTCTCTACCACTGAGCTAAATCCCCAACCCCTAACACATTTCCTATTAATGACTGGTCGATTTGTTCATTTCTTTGTGCCATTAGACCTGGCAAGCCTGTATGAGACCAAATGTGGGTGATGTATAGTGGATAGTTTCTATTTCTGACTACCTGTTGCAGTTGCATGAATAACAAGCTTAATTCTGAATGATCAGGAATTAATTTAGCAGTTTCTATATGCAGAACATCTCCTGCTTCCTGAGAGTCAGTAATTATAGTAAGAGATTCAGGAAAATCTAATAATACTATAAGCACTGGATATACCTCTGATTTTTTAACTGAAGTATATGGCATGTGAATTACTTTGTTTATTTTGTCTGACTTATAGTCTGCCTTTTCCCATTATTGAACGTAGGTGCTTCACCAATTGGTGTCCCTTTTACAATATGTGGGAGAATTCAATTAGTTCTTTTTATAAACAGAAGACACTCAACTTTTAGGGTATTTGTTGTTAATTTCTCCCAAAGAGTTGCTACGAGCTCTTTGCCAACCTTCACTGATCACCCATAATAACATAACCTCAGCATTAGTAAAAGGTACTATGATTTCTGCTGAGTCTGTTCCTGACCATTGACATTGTCTTACTCTACCTTTTATAACTAAATCAGAATCCTTTTCTATGTAAACCTTTAATTGTTTACTTTTGTGTGCTTAAAAAAAATCCATACCATAATGCTCTCTTCCCTTAGCATAATGAGTGCAATAGGAAAATGAGTTGAAGGCAAAATAACCAAAATACAATCATGTTTGGAATCTATATGTGTACTGACTGGTTTTGTGTGTCAAGTCGACACAATCTGGAATTATCACAGTGAAAGGTACCTCAGTTGAGGAAGGTACCTCCATGAGACCCAGCTGTAAGGCATTTTTTCAACTAGTGATCAAAGTCGGTGGGCCCAGACCATTGTGGGTGGTGCCATCCCTGGGCTGGTAGTCTTGGGTTCTTTAAGAGAGCAAACTGAGCAAGCTAAGGGAAGCACAACAGTAAGTAACATCCCTCCATGGCCTCTGCATCAGCTCCTGCTTCCTGTCCTGCTTGAGTTCCAGTCCTGACTTCCTTTGATGATGAACAGCAATGTGGAAGTGTAAGCAGAATAAACCCTTTCCTCCTCAACTTTGCTTCTTGGTCGTGATGTTTGTGTAGGAACAGAAACCCTGACTAGGACAAATTGGTACCAGAAGTGGGGTATTTCTGTGACAACCTGGCCATGTTTCAGTGATGACTGTGGAAAGACTTTGGAACTTTGAGCTAGCAGAGCCATTGGAATGTTAAGAGCTCTGTGGGATGTTCTGTAGGAGCTTAGAAGATAATATTGAGAACAGTGCAAAAGATGGAGGTCTGGCTTGTGAAATTTCAGAGGGACGATTAAAGATTCTTATCAGGACTGTTAGTTACTATTTTGATTGTGAAGATTCTGTGGTTTTGGTTAGCTGGGGCTGAAGAATCAGCTGTGATTAACAAGATACCAGAACTACTAAAGCGAAACCTTTGCATTACTGGGACTATTGATGCTGGGTAGCTAGAGCTAAGAAATTAGTAGTGATTAAGAGGATACCAGCATCATTGAGGTGAAATCTTTTGGGAAGTGTTTTCTGAGAGCACAAAGAAGCTGTGTTCCAGAGATAGGGAAGGTTGTACCTCGAGCTGTGGCTGGACTTGGTAATGTGTAAGAGTCACCCAGGTGGTACTGGTTCTGAAGGCATGAAGGGATCATGAAGAGCAGCTGAGACTGGGCACTGTGAGAGGCCATGGAAGACCTTTGGTGAAGGTGCAGCCTCAGTTGCAATTGATGGCCCAGAACTCAAGGAGTCATGCAAAGGAGTTGGGGTTTAGTACCATGAAGAGAGCCTATGGGAGGCTATTGGTAAAGCCTAGTTGCAGTGGAAGACAGCCATGTTTTGGAAATACCAGTACCATAAGATGACCACCAAGAACAGCAGCAGCAGTGGAGTACAGGCATTTGGATCCTAGAAAACAAGGTCTGTGCTACAAAGGACAGAGCTGAAGAAGTGACTCAAGCCCTTGGAGGAGCCCAGAAGACTAGGACAATATGCAATCCACATATATATCTTGCAGTCTCTTTTCCACCCGAGTTAACTCTTCTTCAGCTGTTAACCATCTTGAACTGTTTGAGTTCGAATCTTCTTATAGTGCTTGAAACAAATTACTTAACTCTTGAGTAGGCTGTAGCCAATTAATGTCTTTGATTAATTTTTAAAAATCATTAAGAGTTTGTAACCGATTTCTTCTGATTTGTACCTTTATGGTGGGATTTTTTTGTTGTTGATATAAATGGTTAGTAGAATCTGCTCTATGTAGCTTTTCAGGGCGATTTACTCAATCATCCTTTATTTCTTCATGAACTGTCTCTAGGATTGCAGCATTATTAATTTGAGTACCCACTGTTGTAAAACAACCCCTTCCTCTTAAATTTATGGGTTTGTCAGCCACATAAGGCTTTAACTTTCCTTTTCGACCTTCTGGTACCACACATTTAACCCATTGCACACTTTGTTTTATCTGAGAAAACTTTCCAATTCCTAGAAACTGGGCAAAAACCTTTTGAAGTGGCCATTCTGAATTCCAAGAGTTTTGGGAAATGATTATTACATTGGCTCCTGTATCCACTAAACCTTCTATTTCAATACCATTTAATTGCAATTTTAATTTTGGCCTCTGATCATCAACAACTGTTTGCCAGAACACACATTTTCCAGGACTTCCAAACTCTTATGTTCTTTTCTTTTTAAGATTTATTTACTTCATGTGTATGAGCACACTGTAGCTGTCTTCACACACACCAGAAGAGGGCATCAGATCCCATTAGAGATGGTTGTGAGCCACCATGTGGTTGCTGGGAATTGAACTCAGGACCTCTGGGAAAACAGTCAGTGTTCTTAACCACTGAGCCATCTCTCCAGTCCTTTTTTTTTTTTTTTAATTTGCACTCAGTGTTCTTAACTGCTGAGCCATCTCTCTAGTCCCTTGTGTTCTTTCTACTGGAGTAGCTTTGCCTTTGATATAGGGAAACAGTAGCTGCTGAGCAATCCTATCACCCGTGTTAAATTGCATCTCTCTTTCTCCATAGGCCATAAATTTAATTTCTCCTTTGAAAATCTTCATCTATAATTCTTGGATGCACAATGAATCCTTGGGAAGTCTTCCCAAGATCATCTCTACTGTCCCTGAGGACAGAGAAACATAAACTCCAGTCATTATTTTATAGCATAAAATAGAATAAGCGAATAGAGTAAGATGCTTACCTATGGCCAAGTCTAGAGGTGCAGGGGGTTGGTTTGGTGCTGCCTGTATTCAGATGCTAAATTCTGTACCCCAAGATTTGGTTGCTCCAAGATTAGCAAATCCTTGGGTATACCAGCCTTTGCTGTGTAAACCTTGCTCCACAATTTAAAACTATTGCTTAAATAAAACTGGTGACAGCCAGTTACTGGGGATGGGTGGTGGGGGCAGAGAGGATAGAGAGAGGTAGAGTTTTAGATACTGGGCTGGGGTGGCAGGTAGACCATGAGGAGGAGGAGGAAGAGGGGAAAGGAGCTCAGAGAAGACAGAGAAAGCAAGAGGCCTCTATGAGTTTGATGGACCAGCAATTAATGGAGGGTTACCCCTAATCTAAATCTCTAGCACTAGTCCAGCTACTACTTCAACTGTCCTTCCCAAATACTTGCTGTTTGAAATTCTCTGGGTTATTTCTGCTCCAACACTCTGGCCTCCTGGGGAGGCATTTCACTGTGGCACCTTCTGCTGGTATACCAGAACTCATGGGAGCCTCCATCTTCTGAGCTCCTCTCTCCTCCTCCTCTTCGTCCTCATGGCCGACCTTCCACCCCCAGCCCAGTAACTCAAATGCTACCTCTCTCTATTCCCCCTAATAATTGGCTGTCACCAGTTTTATTGAAGCAATTGTTTTAAATTGGGGAACAAGGTTTATACAGCAAAGCCTGTCTATGCATTAAGTATTTGCTCACCTGGGAGCAACCAGACCTTGGGGTACAGAATTTAGCGTTCGAATACAAGCAACACCAGACCAGTCCCTGCAGTAGCATTCATTAGATCCACTTACTTGAGCTTTTTTGGTTTGAATGTTATTTCCTGGCTGACAAGAGATAAATGGCTTATACTTTTTTTTAGAAAAACCACTGACCTTAGAGATGGCCTTGTTCACAATTTGGTTGCCAATTTTTGCAAATACTTCCCACAATTAAAACAGTAGACATTGTGAGATTGAAGACCTTTAGTGGCTTGGTCTCAGTCCATGCAAATGACTGTATTTCCCATAATTTAAGTGCCAGGAATTTTGATACCAGAGATCTCTAGCTATAGCTTGACCTATCATCTTAGCATGGTACATTTAGGACCCATATTGGTCATCCATAGGCATTGCCTACACCTTTAATGGTCTAATAACTTTTTTTTACATTTGATAATTGCATTTTTAAAGATTTATTTTATGTATATGAGTGCAGTGTTGCTACCTTCAGATGCACAGAAGAGGGCATCAGATCCCATTACAGATGGTTGTGAGCCACCATGTGGTTGCTGGGAATTGAACTCAGGACCTCTGGAAGAGCAGTCAGTGCTCTTAACCAATGAGCCATCTCTTCAGTCCAAGACTAGTTTTTGTAAAAAGTCAATGAAGATTTCTCCAGAGTCTCATATAATCTTTTAAATGAGGTGGACGTTTTCCTGGACTCCAACTTTGTCCCAAGTTTTTTTTTAAATTTTATTTATTTATTTAATGTATATGAGTACACTGTTGCTGTCTTCAGACACACCAGAAGAGGGCATTGGATCCCATTACAGATGGTTGTGAGCCACCATGTGGTTGCTGGGAATTGAACTCAGGACCTCTGGAAGAGCAGTCAGTGCTCTTAACCAATGAGCCATCTCTCCAGTCCAAGACTAGTTTTTGTAAAAAGTCAATGAAGATTTCTCCAGAGTCTTATATAATCTTTTAAATGAGGTGGACGTTTTCCTGGACTCCAACTTTGTCCCAAGTTTTTTTTTTTTTTTTTTTTTAGTTTTATTTATTTATTTAATGTATATGAGTACACTGTTGCTGTCTTCAGACACACCAGAAGAGGGCATTGGATCCCATTACAGATGGTTGTGAGCCACCACGTGGTTGCTGGACCTCTGGACCTCTGGAAGAGCAGTCAGTGCTCTTAACCAATGAGCCATCTCTCCAGCCCCTGTCCCAAGTTCTTAAAGTTATTAAACAACATTGTTTTATAGTAGCATCATCTAATAGAATCTGTTCTTGTCTGTCAGAATACCACCCTTCACCTAGCAATTGATTTCTTATTAATTTCCCTCACTTTATTTCACTGTTCAATACCATGTTAACTACTGCAACCTCAGACCAGCCTCCAGCACAGCTGTCACCAATTTCTTCCAGTTTGGGTGAATAATTCTATTTTAGTAGCCCAGTTATTTAGAATTTGTTTCACATAAAGCGAGTGCATTCCATATGAAATCATGACCTCTTTAAAATGTGTTACATCTACCATCCACCATTGTTCTCACCTTGTTTCACACTATTAGCAGGCATATGCTGCATCACTACTGAGAAAGCTCATGGTGGTGATCTCATAACCCCAGGCCATTGCTCCTCCTACTCTGGTTATGTGGTTGGATTGGTTCAAGATCAACCCTTTTTCTCAAAGGCTGTTTCACCAGATTGTCCTCACCCTTTTCTGCTTTTCTCTGACCCAACCACCCTCCAGTGCAGTTTCTTTCCCCATTTCCTTCCTCATGTAACTCCCAGTCCGGCTCAGTCACCAGAACTGAGCCTTTTTCTTCTCTCTTCTCTGGTGCTCTTTGCTTCCTCCTCCACCCACAATGTTTTCAGTTGCACAGCCAACGCTGCAACCCTTACAGAAATGAGAAAGCAGAGTGACCCCTTTTCCTATTTCAGCCTTTTGTGTTTCTCAGGCCCCTCTATTTTCACCCGCAATATTCCCAATTGCTCAGCCAGTCTTTCATCCATTTTTAAAGCAGAATATAAGAAGAAAAAGAAAAAAATCCCCTCTGGAAACAAAGCAGAAGATATCCGAGTGGTAGCAGTCAAAATAAAAATTTTGCTTGAGTCAAAAAAAAAAAAAAATCCATCTCCTGATATTTTCTCTACAGCGTTTGAAATAAAATTTCCCATTCTGCCTAGCCCCATGTTGGGTACCACTTGTCATTTGTCTTTTGCTACTTTGTGGGTTCTTTTTTCTTCCACCCTTCTCTACCCATTTTCTTCTACCCTTTCAATACCTTAATACTAGATAGAAAAAAAGGATAGAGAGGAAAGAAAAGAGATCCTTAAATAAAGTCAGGGATAGGAAAGGGGTGACATTGTTGTTAGACTACTTCTTACTAAATAGGAGCATAGAGTTCCTCGGGGCAAGTTTGATCATTGGTCAGGTCTCCTCCTCCTCCTCCTCCTCCTCCTCCTCCTCCTCCTCCTCCTCCTTCTACTCCTCCTCCTCCTCCTCCGCTCCTCCTTCTTCTTCACGTATGACTACTTAACTGACCAACAACAATCACCAAAAACCCTCCACCCCTCCGGCCCTAGCATTTATATAACCTCTAGAAAAATCCCCCAAATTCCAAATGTCACACAATTGCAGAAACTCTGCTAGGGCAGGAGGCAAATCAGAGTTAGTTGCTGTGCACAATCTGCCACAATCTGAAGCAGCCTCATACCCCACACCTGGGACTAGAACAAAAACGTATTCTTATATTTCTGTGTTTTTAAAAGAAGCCAAAATTCTAGAATTATTACTATAGGTCTCAATTCCCCTTGCTACTTAGACTTGATCAACCAACCATCATGGCAAACACCTCCAGAGAATCTACAAGAGGAATGAATGCAGAGAGGAGTCATTGCAAGTCCTGGGAGGATGCAGATAGCTGGGCCCACAGAATGTATGCAGCCTTCGGGTGGGTAACAGTTTTCGTGCTACTATAGCTCTGTAGGCCCAGGCTTAGGTAGCTTCAGAGCTTAATAGCAGTGACCTGTACTGGTAAGCATAAATCCCAGGCCCCAAGCTTCCTGGGAGTGCCCCAGATCAGCAGGTTGAGGAACAAATATTTCTCTGGTTCTAGCCATATTTGAACTCCACAGCATGCAAGTCAATGTAAGCAGAATGGGTCCAGACTCTAGGGAGGTCTTTGCCTATAACTGGAAGTTGTCTGGTGTGATGACCCAAAGAATCCTGCCACAGGGTTATGCTACCCAAATGCCCCCAGATCACTGCTAAAGTAGCCATTGCTTCCAGCCCTGTGTTTTCCTGGGCCCAGTCAAAGATGATTCCCCATATGCTAAATGCCTCTTCCTTTCTGAATCAAAGCATACTCAAACCAAAACCCACAGTTTACTGCCCATCAGCTGGAGCCTGCTCCCTTAAACCTCAACTCCAGCTGGGCCAATTCCAGGACAGCCAAGTCTACACAGAGAAACCCTGTCTCAAAAAACCAAACCAACCAACCAAAACCAACCAACCAACCAAAACAACCAAAACAACAACAAACCCCTGACCTCCAGCCCTGAACTCAACTGTGGAGAACCTCAACATTTCACAGCTCCAGGGCATAATGGTGCATACTTCTAATCCTAGAACTTGGGAGGCAGAGGAAATCAGATCTCTGTAAGTTTGAGGCAGCCTAGTCTATATGGTGGGTTCCAGGCCATCCCATGCTACAAAGTGAGACTCCTCCCATCCCCACCCTCTCCCCAAAAATACCCTAAACCAAACCCTCAGTGTCCAGAATTATCTCTGACTGCCTCTACTCATCTGGTGTGCAAAACTATGCTGTTCTGCAGATGTCCTACCTACAATGCTCTTGTTGCAGGACTCCTGGAGCACCCAACATATGAAACATCTCATAGCCTAGTCCCAGGTTCAGCCACTTTTGTCTACTGCTTTGTGACTCCAGGTGACAGAGCATAGACACTTTGCATCTGTGTCAGGGTCCTCTAACTCAGCAGACCTGGACTGTTCCAAGCTCTAGGCTTCCTGTCTATCTAGGCAAGGACATGCCACCCTGAAACTTAGATCAGGAAAGGGTGGCACCTCACAGGCTGACAAACCTGAGACTGACTTTGATTGGACGTCATAGAAACATTTAAGGAAGCTGGGCTTTTTAGCCCATCTGAGTATCACAGTGACTTCTGGGTGAGTGTGAAGGGGGGCACTTCAGGTCCCTAAGCAGCATCCACACTCACTGCCAGCCGGGCTCTGAGTCCTTCTGCTTACCTCTATGTTCACTGTCCGTAGCTTACCTGGTCCAAGGCAATCATCACCCTAGCCTGCAACTGGTCCAAGATGGACCCAGACATTTAGAGGTACAAAGGCTTACTATCTCTGAGTATCAAGTCATAACCCTGGGTGTACTCCCTGGGCATTTACACCCAGGCTCAGCTTTGGTCTTGCCTTGCTTAGGACTGACCCAGGCATATGCAGTTGTGCCGAGGTTTGTTCCCACGAGGACTTAGTGCTTGTGTACTTTGGTCTCAGGGGCAGTTTTCTCCTAGCTGTTTAGAAAAGAACCCACTTCTTAAACCCATGGTATCCTAGTTAGAAAATAAGCCTAAGAACTCTTCTTAACCTGTAACCTTGTCTTAACAGGTCCTTCTATCTTCAAAATGGACACCCAAGTCTGAGATTTCCCAATAGCACATCTCAGGTAGATGAAGATATCTAGTCGGGGCCTTGAAATTTATTTCTCCTGCTCTAGGCTATTCTCTGGGCCCCACTGACCTTCAGGAAGACAGAAGAAACTACCTTTCCCTAGGAGCTTGTTACCCATTGTGGTGGAGCAACGTGGCCCATCCCATCCTAGAGCTTTATCACCACACTCAATATATATGTCTCTAGTATGTACTGTCTGTTGTGAGGATGCACGTACTACATGTGTAGGGAGTGTTGGTATGTACATGTGTGTGTAGGGGAGGGGTTTGATTTGTTTTCAGGGAACCAATCATCCTGGTTAGATTTGGGTGGAACCTTCCTGGGAAGGACCTGGTTCCTACCCAGCTTTTCCTAAATTCCTCATCAAACCTGGCTGGGAGGAAAAGTCTTTCTTCAGTTTCCAGCATAAAGTGCAAGGATGAGTGAGCCATTGGACAGAGACTGGAGACGTGGGAGAGGGTCCGATTACTAGGTTAGAGAGAAGGCCCTCCTGACCTCTGCTTTGGTCTCCCTCTAGTGCACGGCTGCTCCTTGGACAAACAACTCAACTTCCACCATTGTGGGCTGACTTCCACCCAACAACTCGTTGGCCCCATCTCCTGACAAGTTGTTCTATGCCAAGCAGGAAAAAGGCCCACGGTAGGCTTGAATGGGGCTTAGGGCAACCTGTTTTAGGTTCCGGGGCTGCCTGATGTACAGCCCAGAGACCCATAGCTCATATCCAGTAGCTGTCCGTGCGCACGTCTGTCATCTCCTTGGGACAGAATCATCATGGCTGTGAGCAGCTGCCTGGCAGAGGAGCCTCTAGAATGCAGTAGCAGCAAGGCAGGGATGGACATGAAACTTTGGTTCTGAAAACCTGGGGCTCTGGCCATCTTGGAGCTAGTCTTCCCCCACTACTCAGTCCTTGCCATAGCTGCCTGTACACCAGCTTCTGTCCCTTGGTAGTACAAATGTGGTTGGGAGGAAGTGGTCCCAGAGGCTGCCTCCTGGCACACTCAGAGCCCTACGTGTCCTTGCCTCTGGGTCCAGGCCGGGTGAGCTGTGTGGTTCTCGGGCTGCGTGTTTCATCTGGAGGCCCCACTTCTTCCCTTAGCTCCATCAAGCAATAAGTGAATCAGCTTTGACTGTAAGGAAAGTAGAGGGCAAGGCTGAGAATGCCTGGTCCTGCTGGACCTTTTACTTCTTTCTCACATACCTTGGGGAGCCTGCCTCAGCAGAGCCCACTCAGGGTTTATTCTGCCACACCCATCATTTTCTGAAGCTTTATTTATTTTATAAAATGTGTAAACTGAATATTATTGGTAACATTTTAAAATTCAAATAAGTTAATGTGTCGTGTCTGTGACTCCGGACAGAAGGCTGGGTAGAAGTAAGAGTAGCTCGGACAGGGAATTAACCCACAGAGGTAACCTCATCATCATCACTGCCGTCAGGGACTGCATCTGTCCCAAAGTACCGGTCACCAAAGTTCCCTGCAAAAAGAAATGTCATTGTGTGACTGGGCTCCCCTGGGCCATCAGCCACGCTCCCTGAGCTACAACAGACTCACCAATGCCTGGGATGATACGGAAAAGGTCATTGACACGCTTGTCCACGGCTGTGGTGATGATTCTCACACGTGGGAATGCATAGGCCACAGAATGTACGCCCATCTCTGCCATAAGCAGGGATAGCAAAAAGATCTTGTCCTCAGGCACATCATGGTCCTGTGCAACATGGTGCAAGGGTAAGTCCAACACCAAGGGAAGTTGCCGGCATCCCATCCAGGTCTACTTACCAGGAGTACACGTACAGCCATCATGGCTGCAGCACCCGTAGATACTGTGCAGTCCATCAGGATCACATGGTCATCACTAATATCCTTGGGAAGTCTCAGGTAATGGAGCTATAGTTGATAGTAAGGTCAGAGTAGGGCCCCCCATCAGTTTTCTGGTCTCCCCCACCCCCTATGTGGGTCATTACTATGAACCCCCAAGCCCTCCCTGGCTGGATACCTCAGGCTCCCCTGTGAGCTGGTTGGTCTGGATGAGGATGGTGCCGATACGCACGTCCTTGCACACAGCACGCAGCGCAGGCTCCATGGTTTCTCCCGCACGCAGAATGGACACGCCGGTGATCTAGTGAGGAAGGCAGGCTGAGTAGGCTGCAAGCTGGATGCCTCTAACCCCATAGCCTCTTATCCCAGCAGCTACTGCTATCTCACCCCTAGCCATGTGCACCTGTTTTCCAGCGTAGCACTTTCCCACGTAGTCCTGCCCCTGTGGAGTCTGTACAGTGCAGTCCTGTATAGTGAGTTGGGGCATCTGTGAACAGCCTGAGCCTAGCCTCCCTCTGCCATCATTAGCCCACACCTGGAAGAGTGGGACATCCTCTACCCCTTTCCCCACAAACCCACACCTGAAAGGGCAGGAAAGACAGCGCGTGTTCAATAAGCAGCCGCATCAGTCTTTTGGAGTAGAAAATGAATTCGTCCCGGCTAGTCTCCTTGTCCCTGACAGTAAAGCAAGCAGGCTTAGAAAAGGATGGGACAGAACCTGGGGATGGAGTGGAGCAGGGCTGGGAGTAGCACTCCACAGGTGGGCCCTTACCTGATGATGGTGTGCATGCCTCGTACCTGTGGTGTGCTCTTGAGGACACTCAGTGTCTGGGGAAGGGGATGGCACTGGTGAGCAGAGGCCAACGCGGCCCTAGGGACACAAAGGTATTGGCATATCTTACCCAAAAGTCCCTTTATGCCCCAGAGAACATCTGATTATCACTGTGGGGGCTGGGGCATGTGCAGGGTGGGAGCTGTCTGCTGGCTACGGCTGACCCATGGAAGATGCCTTGCCACTTGAAATATGACTAAAAAGTGAGAATGTCCCATTCTTAGCACTGAACACAGATGTTAGGGGTGGGGAGTGAGGCAGGAAGTGTCTCCTCTTAGGCTCAGATAAAAAGAGGCCAGACACAGGGAAGGGAGCTTACTGTGGGAACAAGTCTCAGCCTCAAACGGACATCTTGTCCCCAACTCCTGGGAGCAACAAGTAAGCTGTAGGGTCAAGCTCCACTCAGGCCCATCCCCCAGCTGGTGTGCAGTCCCTCTCAGGAGGGAGGGGAAAGCAGGGAGGGCTCAGTGCCAAAGGCTGCCCCACCAAAGACCTAAGCCAGGAGGGGGAAGGGGCAAGGCAGGAGGAGGGAGGGCTGATTAGGGGGTTAAGGTAGGAACAGTGATGGTGGCAGGGAGGGGTCATGGAAGCACCAGGTGCAGGAGCAGTGCAGGGTGCGGGGCAGCACACAGTGCAGCACAACCAGAGCTTGCTCTGCTCACATATCCCAACGCAGCTTCCTCTGCTCGCCAGGTGAAGAGCGTGTTCAGGGAGGGAACAAGGCAGGAAACAGGTTTACAAAGTGGAAAAGAACAGAGAGAAAAACACTTAGTGGGAAGAGCAGCCAAGTCCCTACAGAAGGTGCCCTGTGGCTACCAACTGGCTGAAGACTCCAGGCAGGAGGCTGGCAGCAGTCTTGGCACTGACGGCCTTGGCACCTGAGGGTGGGACACCACCCACACCCAGCCGCTTTTCCCTCCTGCTCACCAGTAGCTTCCTAGAGTTGAAGGAGACCAAGTGGGCCACTAGCCACACTTCCTTGGCTGGCCAGAAGATGCAAAGTGGAGCTGGCACTTTTCTCAGAATGGAGGCTTTAAAAGAGCCCTGGCACAGGTCTGTGGTACCCTGATCTTGGTGAGGCCGAGTGGAGACTCATGCAGGGGCAGGAAGCAGGGCTATGAAGATGGCCCTGGAGGCATTTTCAACACTGGCTCAGAACTCCTGGGGTACCCAGTAGGATCATGAGGGCTCCCACAGTGGCTCAACTAGATCTTCCCAACTCCAAGGAAAGGTCCCTGGTGCTGCCTATGGCTCCCGCCTAGGCTTTGATCGGGAGGATGATAATGGTGCAGCTCAGTCTATCCCTTCTTCCTGCTGCGGTGCCAACATTACCACTGCCTGAGGTACGCTGCAGGTTGAACACTAAGCTAGGAGAGGGCAGGGCCTGTGTAGGCAGGGTGGAGAAGGCAGAGCCAAACCCTCACTCCCCACCTCTCAGAGAGTCAGCTGAGCCTATGGCCCATGGGATGGTCCAGCTTACAAGATCCAGCAGCCTAGATGCAGACTTGGGCCTTATGATTGCAGGAACATATTAATGTGGTCCCTGCCTCGGGTCATGCCTGGCAGTGCCGGCCCAGGACAACTGCTGTGTTTTTTGTGGCTGGAGCCCAAGATAGGCTGTATGGGGAAGGAGCCTCCATGAACATCTGGCCAGCACAGGTAATACATAACCCTGGGAAAACTCTTTAATTTCTTTGTACCTTAGTGTTCTTATCTGCCACCAAGGGGAGCAGCAGCAGGCCTGTGCCGCTCTACCCCTGGTGTTGGTAAGGACTGCCTGCCTGCTTGGCTAGGTGACAGCTGACCCGGAGCTCTATGTAGATGTTGGAAATGCCTCCATCTGTGCAGGCTGTTATGGAGTCTTACCTGACGCTGAGTTCACGCTGTGGCAGCAACACAGGGAGACACAAGGGAATGGGTGATGCATCAGTGACCAGGCCAAGCAGCCAGACTACCCCCACCCCCAGTGATGGATACTCCACAGCCCCGTGTGGAGATGGCTCAGGGTCTGCAGACTGCAAGAGGAGGCAAGCTTCTAGGGATCTCTAACGTGGGGATCAGCTGGCCTGGGACCTGTGCGTCTGGGCCTGTGGTAGTGATGACCCCAGAACCCAGCCATAAACCACGTAATGTGGGGCCTAGAGTGTGAAGACATCACTTGTACAGTGACCCAGTCCGAGAGAGAAGACGTAGGACTCAGTGCTGAAATCCACAATCCCAGACTAGTGGATAGTGGGTCACCCTTGTTACTCCCACAGGGTTGGGAGGGATAGGAGTGCAGCCTTCCAAGCATGGCCAAGTCCCCTGGCCTATCATGAGGGCTGGGCCAGATAATAAGCTTAAGGAGCAGGCTCAGGACACTTGAATGCCATACCTGCAGCGGACAGAGAATGTGTGGGGGTGGGGTAAGCAAGCTTCTGTTGGGAGCACAGAGTGCTCTCTGGCTAACTAACCTCTTCCAGCTGGCTGTGAACATGCTGCACAATCAGGTCAATGGCTACTGTGTTCCCGCTCCCTGGAGGGGAAAAAAAGAACTCAGAAGAAGCTTGAAGGCCCTTCTGCCCCACTGGCAGGAAAACAAGAGCTGGCCGACTCACCTCTGGGCACCACGATATCTGCCAGGCGCATGGTGGGCTGGATGTACTGATCGAAAGCAGGTTTGACAAACTTGTTGTACTGCTTGATGACACCCTCAATGTCCCGGCCTCGCTCACTGATGTCCCTGCGCAGCCGCCGTACCAGTCGGATGTCAGAGTCTGTGTCCACAAAGATCTTCATGTCCAGAAGCTGGGTGGGGGACAAGAAGTCAGTGCACAGGGCTGAGGCAGGCACCAGTGGCACTGTCAGAGACCAGGATCTATAGAGCCGGAGCCTGATGGGATCAGCTGGTGGTCTATGGGCTGTAATCATTGGGGCCAGATCCCCCCAGGACACCCACTGGCTTAACTGTCAGTGTGTGTAGGATGCATTCATTGGAAGTGTGCATTAGGATGCATGTGTAAACATAGAATAATACTAGTTAGGGGCACAGAACGGAGACAACTAACAAGTCAGGCAGGAATAGCACTTGGCAGTGTGATGAACACTGGGGCCATGGGGCTTTGTGAGCTCTGAGTTTGTGAGCTCCTCCAGTCAGCATGTGATAGGTGGTCCCTGAGGATCCATCTGGTGTCTGGAGATGCCACATGGAGATGGTAAGAGTCCCCTCCGCCTGGATCAGAGTCACATTCAGGTATATCCTGGAGGACTTGCAGAAAAGTCCCTTGAACTCACTGGCTTTAAGTCCTTGTTTGTTCTTTAGCAAGGAAAAAAATATCGAGAGCAGGGGAAATAGAAGTACAGCTCTCGGCAGGTAGGAGAGGAAACCACTTTCCCTGGAAGCCACATCCCACAGTAGTAGTCAGCTCGATACTGGAACAGCTGTAAATGCCCAGGATGCACCAGATGGGGCTCATCTAGAAGTGCCCGATAGGGAGAAATCTGCTCAAATCATAGAGGCTGTGGGGATGGGGCAGCTCCTTACTAAAGGAATTATGTTTAAGGGAATGTCTGTCGAGTGGGTGCTCCCAGTGAGCTCTCACCTCTAGCAGTGTCTTGTCAGCAAAGGCCATGATACCCTCAAAGATGATGACATTTGCACCGTACAGTGTTTTCTGGAAAGGAACCCAGGGAATTTTAATGTCCAGCTCAGGCCCCTGCAGCCTCTTCCATAGATAGGCCCCAACGCCATGGGCCTACCCAGTCCTTTTTCCGGCTATGGGTGGTGAAATCATAGATGGGTATTTGGACACTCCTGCCCTGCTTTAGTTTCTTGAGGGTGGAAATGATGAGATCGAAGTCGAAGGCATCAGGGTGGTCAAAGTTGAAATTGTTGCAGGCGGCCTGTTCCTGCTGCTGCTGTGTCAGAACCTGGGGGTGCAGGGACATGATGAAGCCCGCTCACCACGGGCCTACAATCGTAGAGGCAAAGCAGTCACAGGGAGGAGGTGCTCTGGGGTAGATGAGCAGGGCCTCACCTTATAGAAGGAGTCCATGGACAGCAGGACCACCCAGGGTACATCTAGGGCCTCAATGATCATCCTGGCCACAGTGGTCTTCCCAGACGCACTGCCGCCTCCTAAGCCTGTGGAGTGGAAGGGTTACCTTGTAATTTGAGGCAGCTGGGCTGGCCAGGCAGACCGATCCCCAAGATGCCTTCTCACACAGCTCTCACCAATGGCAAAGGCTTCCTTGGACTGGGTACCATGTTCGTTGTACCATGGTGGCCGCCCAGCTGTGTAAATGGTTCGTTTGCTTGTACGAAGCAGGGGTGGCTCGGACTTGCACTGGCTGGTGGTGCGCTTCCGGGGTGAGCGCCCAGTACCCACTGGTGGGAGAAGTCTGTCCAAGGACCCTGCATTGCTGCTGTGGAGAGGAATGTGCTCAGCTTCAGTCAGCAGTTTTCAACCTCTCTGGTCATGCCAAAGTGGGACAGGCACAGTATGGGCTCAACTGGGGAGGGTCTGCCCAAGAAACCTGCCTTTTGCTGCTCCATAGGGTTAATTGGGGCACAAGATCTCAGACTGTTCACACAGCAAGAACAAGGGAGAGCAATTAATGGTAAGACGGCAGGAGGATGCAGGCGGATATGCGCAATCTCAGAGCTACAATCCTACCCACCCGTGTGGACTGTAGTAGGTAGGGCCTCGTTACTCAAAAAGGAGGATCAATTAAGGAGTGTGCTCTTCTCCCCAACACAGCACACTCTCTAGCCACCATAGTCCAGCCACCATAGGACAGTTGCCACAGGAGGTGAAAGTGCAGTACACTGGCCTTACACCAAGGAAAGATGTTTTGGGGGACTCCCTGGCCTGACACCCTGTCAAGAAATGTAAGATAAAAAGCAAGAAGGGAGGCTGGAAGGCCTATGAACTCACTTCTCCTCATACGACCCCTCCAGCAGACTGTCAATGCCACCTGTCTCGGCAGTGTGTGTATGTACACACGTGCATGTGCACGTGGTGGTGGTCTGACGTCATGGCCAACCGAGGGTGCAAGAGGGGAATGCAACCTAAGAAGGTCAAGTCAGATCTGTACCTGTGCACACTCAGAACCCGCTGACATTTCAGTGGGTCCGCCATTTCCGCCTAAAGGGTGCCATTTCTGGGCATGGCCTTGAGCAACTTCTATGGAAGTTCAATGTTCTGCATCACCTTCCTCTTACCTGCTGTTTGTCTGAGGTACAGCCTGATGCAAAAGTGCTTAAGAGAATGAGACATGCTTAAGAGAATGAGACATGCTTAACAGAGGCCATTCCTGGCTACAGCCTGAAAAGAAGCCCAGACAGGCCACATCATCCTCGTCTTAGCTTTCAAACTACTAAAGAGGCTCTCAGGTCAGTGCCCTAGCGAGCTCTGGCTCACCTGTGTGGGGCTAAACTGAACTGTAGCCACTGACTCTGCAGGGCAATGTTTAGTGGGTAGGAGGGGTGCCTGTAAAAATGGCAGATGGACACGTCAGTCTAGCTTTGTGTGGGATGTCCTCCTACAGTGGCTGCTATACCACAAGAAAAAGAACGCTGTATGGAGTAACAGGCAAGCCTGAGGTGAATGAGGTAGACGGGTAGGCCCAGATGGCAACACGTACCCCCAGGGCACTCTGGGGTGAGAAAAGTACAGCATAATGAAATATGGTTCAGTTTACATCAAAGCCAGTAGATGACGGATGCTCAGTAAGGGACTGAGGACATAGCTTAGAGAACAAATCTAGGGCCTGATCCTGAGTTAACACCAAAAGATGCTCGCCCAAACGCACATGCATGCCAGTGTCTGTGAGAAAGAAGTGTGTATTCAGAAAACCTGAAAGCAAATATGCCAGTATAATAATCAGGATTTCCCTGGAGACCACAATTTGGGGCAGGAACTTCTGTCACATTTGGATACTTTACAAGTACAGGCTCTCTTATCAAAACAGAAGCTGGGCTTATCTGGGAAGCTCTATTTCTTGCCATATTCTTGCTGCTGCCTCATAGCTCTCAGTGTGGTAGTTTCCAGGGCCGATGTATCAGGCACAAGACAAACTTTCGGGCCCAGTTTGGGAACAATGACGGTCTCAGCTGAACAATCCTTCCTAGAAGCAGAAAGACTGTGGATGTGTGCACGTGAGTGGGACAGGCAGTGGAAAGAACGCTTAACATGTAACTGGCAACTCTGAAGAACAACACAGACACAAGTGGGTATCAAGGAAAGAACCCATCTGCATCCAACCAAGAAAACACACTGAATTCATCCTTGGGGACAAAGACAATAAGCCTGCTTGTTTCTACACCATCCATCTTAACCAGAGTTCAGAGTGTGAGCATAGGGAATAATTAACCAGTCTATTAAGTTCAGCCTTGCTGCCACTGCTCTGGAGACAAGTGCAGGAGCTGAGACTGGAGCTAAGCATAAATAAGCTGAGTACTGAGACCGAGTCTGCCAGTCAGGCGGTCTTAGGGATAGATAGCATGTGAGGGATGCAGGTCACGAAATGATAGGCTACCGAGGGATGTTACTTGCAGCTCAACTCAAGACTGCCTGAATGGCTCAGTTAAAAAGGGAGACATCAACTGTAAACACAAATAGTGAGGTCCCCAGATCCCTGGCCAGAGGGTAGGTGGCTGGTCACCTGGGTATACTAATCCATCTGCAGTAAACAAATGGATCTGTGAAGCTTATCCGCTGGGTTGCCCTTTCTGTCAGGCAAAAGCTAGACCGCACCCCCAACCCCCACACCCCCTGTTAGAGAGAGAACCAGAGACTCCCCTAGGGTACGGAACAGGATCTTGCCTTGATTCCTAGAGGCAGCATAAGCACAATACACAGGGTAGCTCTAGGAGGTCTCAGTAAACAAACAACAACAACAAACAAACAAACAAACAAATTCAGGACTTATGTCTCCCCACTTAGCCTCTTCTTCCTTCCCTAGGGAGTGCTTTTGGGACGAAACTACTCCAGTGCAGAACATCTGACTTGGAAGGGGGCAGAATAACCTGACAAAGCTCCCAGCCACCAGTGGTAAAAACAAATACACACAAAGCCAAGACACACTCAGACAGAAACTGGACAAAGGACCCAACAGGCTGGGGTTGTTTTCCTGATCCCCCTGATTCTCACAGTAGCAGCTTCCCTGGGAGAATTTTAGTTCCCCATCAGTGACTCTTCCACCTCGGTGAAGATTCCTTCCAAAGCTTGTGCTACTGATGGGAAGAGTGCCCAGTTGCTAGCAGATCAGGGAGGACTTTGCCAGAAATCTGCCTCACTCCCCCAACTGGGATATCAGGCTGTGTCTGTACCAAGCCTGGCTCCCCTGCCCTCCCCAAAGTTAACAGCTGTCTCCCACAGCCAGAGATAAGGCAGCACCCATTTCTCACAAAAGGTGCCCCTTGATGGGAAAGCTACACAAAATATCTCATTTCTTATCCACAGACAAAGAGGCTTCTGGCCACGGTGACAAAAGTTCATCTGTACAAACAGTATTACAACTGAGCCACAGTAAATGCAAGATGCTATCATAGCTCACAGCCCCAAGCCAGCCACATATGCAGCCCAAGCACTATTCAGCTCCCAGGAGCACCTGCCAGCTTGTTTGTTTTCAGATATCCATGGACACACATCACACATAAGTCAGACGTGGTCAGTATCATTGGGGAAGTGGGGTTCTCATCAGCAGGGACTCTGCGGCAACTCACCTGCTTTCTGCTCCAAGAGCCCAGCACCCTGAGATCCTGATGCCAGGGTAAGCTGGGGGGCTGCTCATAGCCAAGGACGCAGGTGAGCACAGAGGGCTCAGAGGTGGATGTCCCTGGACAGTGGGATGACCCAGGTATGTGTATAGGTTCTAGCAGTTAGAGTATTACTACCTCTTAGAATTATAGTTGTCCCCAAGGACAGCTTGAGAGTTCTAGCCACCTGAACTGGTCTTCCATGGGTGGAATCACTCCTATAGGCAGCACAGCCGAAGAGCTAGGTGGGGTTGGACCCCTACTTGCAGAAATAGGTTGCTATATACAGGAGTGGGGCACAGCGGCTAGGAGGCCCCAGGAGCCCTACTGCACTAAGGGAACACACTCAATGCTAGTCCCAGAGGCTAAGGCCACACACACACACATAAGAGGATCACCCAGTTAGGGCTCATGCCCAGATATTAATAGTACTGACTCTGGCCTGCACAATCCCCAGGCCAGTTGCTGTGAAGTATACTTCAGTGTTAGCTGCTATGCACATTGGCTTGAACTTGCTAGGAACCGCTAGTACCTCTTCCCAAATTTTCTGGAAGAAACATAGTTCTGCCTCCCAATGCATACACAGCAAAGAGAAGGAAATTTGAGGCCCCTTCGGGCCAGGTGACCTGAATGTTAGTGCTGAGCTGGGTGCCCCTCCCCTGGCCCCAAGGTGCCTCCTACAAGGATAAACAAATCTGAAATTCTACCCTAGCACATCCAAGAATAACTGTTCCACCCCACCTCACACAGGCTCCAGCAAGTCCGATGGCCACCAAGCCTCATCAGTCAGCAGGGGACACAGCCACCTCCCTGCCCACAGTATAGAAAGGGAAGATTTGGTCCCAGCCTCAGCTGAAATCCCTTTACTGACTTAAGATCTAGTCAGAGGGGTTTTCCTGGTTTTGGGGTTCTCTTCAAGGGGTGGGTTGGCCTTATTGCAACCTCATCCTACCTGGCTGGCCTACAGCACTAAGTCTGGCAGGGTTCAGAGAAGGAAGCTTCCAAGTGGACTTCATGCATCTGAAAAGAAGCCACTCTGGGAGCTGCCCTGGAGGCAGCTCTTCGCACTACCTAGGTAACTTGTGGGTATGTCTACATCCCCAGACACCAGGAGCAGGAAGAACCTATCTGTTTGCATGTGCGTGTGTTTATAGAGTTTGTCTGTCCCTCTGACTCTACTCTTAGGTGGTTGGCTGGATATGGCCTAGAATTGCTCTGGGAGGCTAATATTATTCTGGACAGGGGTGCAGAGTAAAGGAATCCGAGGGAATCAGTTCACTAAGTTTGGCTGGCTGAAACAACAGAAGATCCTGACATGTTCCTTGGGAACCCCGGTGGGTCAGGATCAGTGGGTAGCAAAAAGGGCCACAGGTCTGTAGGAAGCTAACACTGTGCTGGTCTCAGAAAGGGAAGGCTTAATTCCAGATTTGTTACTAACAGAATAGACCCATCCCACCTATTGATTCACTAATCTTGGCCCCAAAATACCACATAACCCTGACCCCTGGATTTCATCTTTACCTAGGATACACCAGACTACCTGACTGCCACACTCCTTAACTTCTATCTTTGAAGTTTTCTTTTTCCAGGGCTCCATTTTAAGCCTCAGGGCCGTCTGAGGTAGGTGGTGTTGCTCAGTTTTCATTCCCTCCTGGCTATCGACTAATAGCTGCGGCTGTCATCTGCAGCTCAAACACCAATCATTAGGGAGTTGCAGCAGACCTGTATGTATCCTTATCAGAGAAGCAGAGGTGACTGAGGACCTAAGCAGGTGCCTTATTGGTAAGGAAACTAAGACAGTATCTTGGAAGTTAGAGCTGCCCTGAAATTTGCACCCCCTATATCAGAGAAACCAAAATCAAATGTCTACAAAAGAGACTGAAGAAAGGAAGGCTCATCCCTTGGACCACCAAAGGACTAAGAAAGTTCTCAAGGTCCCCTTGCTGTGGTTAAATCTATAGTCAAGCAACCCATCCTGGTGTTTCGGTGGAATTCCTGCAAGAGGCGGGAAGTGGTTCAGAGATAGTCAGCAAGGCCACTTTCACAAGGTAGACATAGGACTGGGGTATTAGAGGCTTTAACTTGCCAGTCTGCACCCCAAGGCTCTCGGTGAGCATCATTAGTTTCTCTCCACTTTCTATAATCCCAAACCAATCTCCATTTTGCATATTGACATGAAAGCCAATGGCTGTGCCAGCTAAGGCTAGCAGATTCCAAGGAAAAAGCCTCAAGGGCAGGCAGATATGGAGACAGGTGCTGGGAAAAGCAGTAGGGGAAACCTCACACTGGACATTAAGTCTACCAGTGACTCCCTCCCCTATTGCTGCCAGCGCCTGAGGCACCCGGGCAGTTTGTATCTTCTCAAGGTGTTTCCTCAGGAACCCTGGGAAGTATTTCATCATGGCCTCTTTGCTTCTGGTTAAATCGAGACATTCTGAACTAGAAAGCATCACAGTCAGGTTCCTAGTCAGAATGCTTGGAGTGTGTGAACTAGCTGGGATTCACCTCATCCACTGCCAGCACCTGCGGTCCTAAAGGCATCCGGGTATACAGTTTCTCAGGCGGTGAACTCAGGCGGGCAAAGCAAAGCCGGAAGACATTTGGCTTCAACTGGCACAATCAGACCGGAAGAGGTGCCACATAGTTTCCAAGCATGGCCACCGCCCCCTGGCGGCCGTGACCTAGAGTTGCTACTAGTGATGTTCAAGCCGAGTGAAGACAAGTACCCTTATCTCCTACAGTACCCCTTCCATTCTCCTGAAAGTCTCGAAAGTCTCAAAGGCCCCCAAACTCTCGGACAGGTGGAGATCACCACCCCATCTTACATTCGCAAGTACCACTGGCCGCCATATGCAACTTTGAGCTCAATTTCGACGAACTCGGAAGGTCGAACACGCCTACAGCCCAGCTGTGAGCCCAGAGCCAAGTGCGCACCCACTAGAGACAGAAACCCAGGCTAAAGAGGTCAAACAGGTTTCCACTCTCGGCGCCTCTAAGAGCTGGGGCTTGGGTCAGTTCCGCCTTCCGTCCGCTGGGGCCCTCCAGGTCGCCTGCCACCTCCCTCTCCCTGGCAGGGGGTTGCCGACACATGGCTCAGGAAGCCCCTAGACGCTGGAGAGCTGCTGAAACCTGTCCAGGATCCACGAGGTTGTGGAGATCAATCTGCCCATCTACGAAGATGCCCGGAGCCGCCCGGGCTTTAGGAAGGGATGCAAGCCGTGCACCGACCCCTCCCAAGAGACAAGCGCGGCCCCTGCCTTATTCAGGCCCGCGCCTACCGGTCCTCGCACGATGTTTCATTCTGCTCGGCCGGGCGGCCAGGCACGTCTGGGGTCACAGTGGATTGCAGGGGCGAAGGGGCAGCACCCGCGGAGCCGGGCGGCGCAGCCATGGCGTCCCGAACCTGGCGGAGGCCGGGGAGGCGCGCCCGGAGGCAGGCGCGCTGCGGACTACAATCCCCACAAGGCCATGCGGCAAGCCCCGAGAATGTCCCTTGCCTCAACACAAACTCAGCCGCACAAAATCCCTGGAAAAAAGAAATCAATAAACATTTATTTGATACAGTGACTTTAATACATAGTTGATGGCCCACCACCGCACCACTCCGGGCCAGGGGATGAGGATGGGGACAGATGATCACAAGGCGGGCAGGACCAAAGCTCACCTCAAAACATCTTGCAAATAAAACACTTTGTAGATAGAATATATATGCATGTATATCTATGGTTACAAGTGATAGCCAGAAATGCACTTGTGTAATGAGAACTGCATTAAAACCAAACCAAGGAACCCAAAGTTTAGGAGGCGCTGCAGTCAGGTATGAGGAGTGACCTGGGAAACCAGGCCTCCAGGGCAAGGGACCTGGGTTTCACCCAACAGGGGAACAGCTCTCCCTTCAGAAACACCATAGGGACAGGAAGGTCCCAAAGCCTCCAGGAGGCACCATTATCTGCCTGTGCAGGAACATAAAGTGCACCCTGGTTCTGCATGAAATGTCTGCCCTTGGCACTTCTGTTTTTTAGGGCAGGGCAAGCGCTGAGCCAGAGGTAGATCTGTAGAGACCCTGACTTTTGCATTTTGCCAAGGAGCCAGGGTTGGTTTGGCCCTCTAAGTCTATGCCCACCACCTTCTGGAGCTCTGCCATGATGGTCCCTCTTACTGAGGATCTGTGTAGGCTGATGGTTACCTTTGGGCCAGGGTAGGGAGGTGGGCAGACTGATGAGCCCTGCCACCTTGGAAGAGCTTTGCAGTCTAGCTTGCCACTAACCAGTCATTCATTATTGGCTGGTACCTATCCAACTGCAGCTTTTGACAGCTGCCCCAAAACTGACCTCAAAGACTGATTTAAAGTGCTAACATCAAGTTACCAGAACCACCAAGTCCCATACCAAGGCCTGTATATGGGCATAATGGTATGTCCTGGAAACTCAATCCCCAGCAAACCCAGGTCCTACTTCTCCCTACAAGTGCCAAGTACCTGAGAGGCTGGGGTGGATGGTCACACCCCACAGAGGTGTTGTGAAAGTGCACTTTGGCCCCCTTCCCTTCCACAGTTGCACACCACACCCCAAAGCCCCAGCCTACCCTTTGACACTGGATCATCCATACGCACTCTGTAGCCACCCTCTGACCACATCAAAGTGTGTAGGAATTGGAGAGTCCGTTTCAATACCTACAGCACACCAGGCCATGGCTGCCTTGCCCAGAGTCAGAGCCTTTCTAAATATGAGTGTACAAGGACTTCAGCCCAAATCTCCCTGGAGCTGGCCTTCTTGGAAACCATCCCTGCTGAGGCTAGGGGGCAGGTACCAGTTAGTACCACAGCAATACCTTCGGCACCAGGAAACCCTTAGCACCATGACATTAAGATTGTTGAGTTTTGTATAAAAAAAAAAAAAGAATCTTTTAAAAAAGGGTTGCTACTTGTCACAGCAACAAGACTGGCATCAACATCCAGGAGACACACAGAGGCAAATATCAAAATTCACATCATCCAGGATCAGAAGCAGAGGCCTCAGTCCACCCCTATCCACACTATAAAAAGCCCATTCCAACCCCTTCCAGCCTTCTCCTCCTGGTGTGGCTCAGAGCAGGGTTGGGAGATGGAGCGGGTAGGGTTAGAAGGCAGAATCAGGAAGGTCAGATCTCTCTTCCTGGCCTTGTCCAACCTGCGGACCCTGTTATCCTCAGGGCCCCTAAGGAAAGGGGTGAGGCCCAGCCTAGAGTTGCTACACTGGCTGAGACCCAACCTCCTACTATCCTTCAGTTTCTTTATCAAATGACTGCCACTAGATCCCAAGAGCAGACAAAATAAAGGGGAAAAGAGGCCTTCCACAGAACTTGGCTTATGGGCCCACCTAGCATAACAGACATATACAATCTCTCACAGTTGCTACTCCTAAGCTAGGCTCCTTCTGGCCAGCCTCTGTTTCACACAGCTGTGGCTCCAGGGAGGCACCTTTAAGGGTGCTAACCACAAGATTAGAAACTAAAGGCTGGAGGTGAAGCATCCTAGTTCTTTTCTCTCAGGTCAGTAGCTATGGGTCTGGACCTCCCTGAAGGTAGAACACAGAGTTCTTTCCTTGCCTGGAAGGCTAGCTACTCCACCATGACCACACCAGTCAAGTGGGGTGAGGCCTGAAGCACAGCAGGGATGACAGAGAAGGGTAGAAGGCTCAGAGAGGTAGAAAACAGAAGCAAGGGGGTCAGAGGTGGATGCAAAAGGACAGATGAGTGGGTGGCTGTCAGGGCAGCATGGCAGTAGACAGGGTCTGTCCTGGGAGGTAGCTGGGAGTACTGGAGTTCCAGTGTTGGGTGGAGGCAAGGCCAAGTTATGGCAGCCAGACTGCTCAGGTGCCTCATCAGCCCACAACTATGGGTCACCAGGAATGTCTGAGCCTTGAAACAGTCAGATTGGGGACCCTAATGGGCCAGAGGGAGGTGGAAACTGGGGCCATTTGACGGTTCAAGCACACTTCATGCCCCATGATGCCAAGGCTCTAGATCCTGCCAGGTCCATGAATGTCCTTGTAGAACGGCTGGGTCCTCCAGCCTATTGCACTTTTGCTGCTGCCCTGGCACTCCTGGGGAGCCCCATCTAGCCATGTTGGGGCAGCCTAAACAGGGGAAGGACCACTTTCAGGGAGAGCAGAGTGGTTTGCCAACCCTCTGAACAGATGGGGGTGTGTGTGGAGGTGGAGGACCGGTCTAGAACTGGCTCCCCTAATCTGGACAATGCAGGGCATGATGGGTAGGCCCTGCCCACTAGGCTCACTTTTCAGGTGCCTTCCCAGCTCCAGCCTTCTTCCCAGTGGAGCTCCGAGCCCCCCTGTCTCTGCCTCCTGGGGGCCAGTCATCCCTGTTAGGGGGGAGCTTAGATGCTGGCTCCTCGGAGGACCGTTCCTTGGGTTTGCGGCCCCGCTTCTTTCCTCCTGACAGACTTTTCTTCTTCTCTTTCCTAGGCATCAAGGAGTCCTGGCTCTTGTGTTTGGAAGGCGGGTCAGCTGAAGTCCGGAACCAATTCTAGGGCGAGAAAACTTGCAGTAAAAACTGAGAATCTTGGTCCAAAGCTACAGACCTAACTTTTTCTTCAAAAACAAACAAACAAACAAACAAACAAAAACAAAAACAAAAGGAATCTTTATTGTTTTCTTGGCATGTGTAACTGTATGTAGATATGTGTATGTGTATGCAGATAGCTGTGGAAGCTAGGGAGCCTCCTGACATTGGTGCTGGGAACCAAACTGTGGAAGAGTTAGAGGTACTCTTAACCATTGAACCATTTTTCCAACCCATCTAAACCTTTTTTTTTGGGGGGGGGGGCATACAGCTGCTAGGAAGTGGCTGAAAACAGGGTTTTCCCTGCCAAGGGAGGCTGCACTCAGTGGTTGGGTATCAACCTGGGGCACCCCAGACTAGCCTTTTTTTTTTAAGATTTATCACCCCCACGCTCTTGACACTTCAGGGGAAGCGGACCCTATTTAGAGAAGAAAACACCAGATTTCTCAGTGTACACCATCTCAGCCACTTGTTCTCTACTAACCACCCCTAAGGCCAGTCTCCAGGCCTACAGGTCCAGAAGGTAACTCTCATACCTCTCCGTGGGTCTTAAGGATGTGGTACTTGACACCACTCTCAGAGCTGAACTCTTTGGGACACAGCAGGCAGCGGTACTTCCCCACCAGGTGGTCCCCCTGCAAAGCACAGTGGTCCAGTACCCACCTTCAGAGGTCAAACACCCACATCTGGTCCAAGCCCTTATCCTACTGCTAAAAGCTTAGGACTGGGGTCACCCAGAGAGAAGACAGCCGCACTGTCTTCTCGGATGTATGTCAATGGTGGGTTTAGGGACTGAAACTACCCTTCAGTAGGATTATTAAGTCACCCCAGCTATAGGAGTAGGAAACGAGAGGAGGAAATGAGGGATGAACCAGGTGCTCAATGATTGGTCACAGTCCTTTGGTGAATGCCCTCATCCCAAGCCAGATGTGCCCTCTGCTCAGGTCAGGATGAACACTTACATCACATAAGTCAAGGGTTCTAAGTTTTGCCCTGGAGTCCAAGGAGACTCCAGGGCAAAACATAGAACCAAACAACTAGGGTAGGGTACAGCGAGGGGTTCTGGGCCACCTGTTGACTACCTACTAGTCTCTGGGATACGTACTGGTCAGGGTAGGTGATCTTATACTGACGCAGGTTAACCCTTGGCAAGAGAAGACTGGGAGTGCCAGTGCCCTCCACCCCAGGAAGCAATGGGAACAGTTCTAGAACTGACCTTGCTGCAGCTGGCAAAATGGGCCTTGAGGCCGGACACACTGGAGTAGATGGCTTCACAGCACTGCAGGCAGGAGACAGCTGTGGAGAAAGCCCTCCCACAACTCTACACAAGGGGCATCCCACCTCAACCCCAGAGCACTCTGGGGCTTCTCTGAGGGCAGGTCCCTAAAGTCCTGGATTTTGGGCAGGGTAGGTAATATGGGTCCCCAGGTTGAAGTCCTCTTTGTCGAAGTGCTATATATGTGAAGACCCTATAGAACCCCAGGGTCAAAGATAGGCTAATCATACTGAAGACAGTTACTTCCTAACAGGACATTCACTGTTTTAACCTCTACTGTTGCCTGAAGGCCCAAACCTAAGCCCTCTGTCCTGGAGCCCCAATGTCCCACTCCCACTACCTGCTAGTCCCAGCTTACATCATTGGGACAGTTCACATGGCCCTTCTCCTTGACTTCATTCTTCCATGCCTCCAGCAGCTGAGGGTTAAGTGTGGGGAGGCCTGGCCGAGTGTAGTTGAGCTGCAAAGCCAGGCACAGCACCAGGTAAGCTTCAGGCTGAGGCACATGCTGCTCTGATACAATGCATGTGCTTCTGCAGCAGGCTCATTGCCCCTTCACAGATGGGGTTAATATTAGTAGATGGCCAAGGTCACAAAAACAGGGCTGCCACAGGGGAATCAAATCAAGCCTGTCCTGGTCAGAGACCGAGAGGTTGGGGGAGCAATTAGGGAATACCCAAAGGTCAAGACCCTGCCCCTCCCTTAGGTGGGCACTCACCCGTGCAGTCTCAGGCACAAGGTCATCCTTCATGCGACGTTTGGTCCAGTCCCGGGCCAGCTCATCCTCTGCAATCTCCTGTAGATGGAACACGGCAACCTGGGCCGATGTACGACGGATGCGACCACTTGGGGTCCGCTCTACCCCAAGCAGGTCCTCAGCCTCGGGGATCTTGTCTGTGGGCTCCTCAGGGGGCTAAGTGGCAAGGATACACAGAAGCCAGTATAAGCCAGTATAAGCCAGTATAGGAGAAGGAAGATATCCAGTGACCAGGAGTTAGAGCTGGCATGAGTAGTGGGTCGTATGTGGTCTTTGCAGGTATGGGAACTCAGAATGCAGTTGTAGACAACACAACCAAAACAGAACACAGGGCACCAGGCTCCCATCCTTCCTTCCAAGACTTAGGATCACTAAAGGCACAGATTGTACATATCAGGGAACACATGGACTTGAGAACACATGTAGGACACAATATAGTCTCTTAAAACAAGGACAAGGTAGATTGTAGGCCACTCACCGGGGCTGTGTGCTCTGAACGCACATGATAGTCGTGGCCAGCCTTGGATCGATAAGTCTTGCCACAGTGGGTACAGGGGAAGGAGGGACTGTCTACCTCACAGGGTGGCTTCCCACAGCGCCGCTGGTGGTACTGATAACCCATGAGGCTGGAGAAGGCAGCCCCGCAACCCTGGGGATCCAGGTCAGAAACCAGGTAAGAAATCAGCCAGGTTCCCAAGTTCTGAACAGCCCCACAAGGCCCAACACTGACCTCTTGGGGGCAGCGCAGCCGTCCCATCTGCTTCAGCACCTTTCGTAGCCTCTCCCGCTCCTCCTGTTCTCCCCCTTCAGAGGCCTCAGCATCCGTGGGCTGGAGACAGAGCAAGCCTCAGACCTGATGCCAGCCAGGAGTTAGGGCCATAGATCCAAAATCAGGCATAGAGGAGCAGCAGTAGAGGCCAGCAGACAGAGCTGGACAGGAACCTGGTGGTCAGGCAGCATACCTTGGCACTGTGTTCAGCCATGGTGTGGTAGTTGAGGCCAGCCTTGGACTTGAACTGTTTTCGGCAGTGCTGGCATTTGAGTGCTTCCTGCAACTGCAGACATAGCCTAACTATGAGAAACCCTTCTAGGCTAGGGATCCTCCCTCCCCAGTGCCCTAGGGAATTAGGGGGACAGGAGGCTTACCTTGTGACATACTTCCATGTGCTTTTTGAGCCCCACGAGGGTCTTCCGGGTAACCACGTTGCAGGTGGGGCAGACAGCCTCCCCCCGTTCATGGATGGCTCGTTGCCACTGCTCCTCAGGGCCACCTGTGAGGCAGGGCCAGGCCTCAGGCTTGTGGGGCTCCTGAATGCCCTGGACTCCAGGGGCATCCCCCATGCCTTTGCTACAGGATCCAGCCCACCATGGAGACCTGTCCTGGGTCCTGCCAGGCAGCCCCCACCTGGGGCTGGGTGGGCCACAGGAGTTGGTGCCTCCTTGCTGACAGTAACAGGGGTGGCCAGCACCTTCTTCCGCACTTCCTCAGAGCCTGATCCCTCTTGCTTCTTGGAGCGATGAACTCGAGCCTTGTCTTCAGCTTTGGCCAGGCCTGTGTGCACATAGAGGATGGATAAGATACATGGGCCAACTACTGACATCCTCAGTTCCAGGAGTGTTCAGTTAGCTGGGGTCTTACCTTTGAGCCCAAAGGTCCCTGAGATAGATGGCTGCTCCCCTGTGAATTTCTTCGGTGTTTTCTGCTTCCTTCCTGACTCAGGGGAGAGAAAATGAGTGCCAAGACCCTGGTCACATAGTCATTGAAAGGCCAGAGCCCATCATGGCCAGTCTCCCCAGGGCTCTTGTCTTACTGTGCTTTGTGCGCTCAGGGTCCTCCTCTGGCTGGGACACTGGACCTATAGGCCGCAATGCCTCTTTGCCCATCAGGGGCCTGCTGCCTGGCAGCAGGGAGCTGTTGCTAGGATCTGTACTCAGTTGGAAGGTCACACTCTGGTCCACAGTGGATGGGCCATACTCTCCATTCTCCTGCCTGGCCTGCTTGGGCAGGATGGGGCAGGTGTCCAAACTGTCTGCAGCCCTGTAAGTGGCAGGCAAGGTGAGGTCCAGGCAAACCCAGTAGCCCTCTCACCCCCTCAAGGCACACATGACAACTCACCACCTCAAATGACTTCCTGTACCTTTTCTTATTGCTGTTCTTGCCTGTAGCACGAAGTGTTTTGTTCTCAGATTTGGACAGCAACACCATTTTGCAGGGTGGTGTGTGTCTGCTGATGGCGATGGGCCTGCTGACCGGCACAGGCTTGCTGACCACAATGGGCCTGCTGACTGGTACTGGCTTGGTGAGTGGCACAGGTTTTGAAACTGTCACAAGCTTGGTAACTGGCATATGTTTGGTGAGTGGCACAGGTTTGGTGATTGGGATGGGCTTGGTGACTGGCACAGGCCTAGAGACTTGCATGGGCCTACTGACTGTGACAGGCTTGGTGACTGGTATAGGCCTACTAACTGTGACTGGCTTACTGATGCCAATGGGCTTGCTGACTCCCACTGGTTTGCCAACAGTAACAGGTTTGCTCACTCCGATGGGCTTGCTGACCCCAACAGGCCGATTGATGGTGACTGGCCGGCTGACTGGGCCAGGCTTGGGGGCAGGTAGGGGATGGTCCATGTGATTCCAAATCCGGTGCTTCTCCAGCTGGGTCTTGGAGGTGAATGCGGCCTCGCAGAAGGGGCAAGGGAAGGCCAGCCTATCTGAGATAGCGCCCTGGGCAGGGAGGGCAGGTGTGGGATGGGGCCCCGGGGGCCTCTGCCCAGATGCACCCCCAGGCCTCCTCTTCCCTGACCCACAGCCCCTTACCCCTTGGCACCGCTGATAGTGGTACTTGAGCCCATAGATGCTGGGGAACTCTAGCCAGCACCCTGAGTTTGGACACTTCACCCTTGAGTGTGCCTTGAATTCATCTTTCCACTGGTTCATCAGAGAGAGCTGGGCAGAGGAAAAGGCCAAGCTGCTGACCTGTAGCTACCCAGACTCACAGCTCCCCCAAGCCAAATAAGCCCTTCAACCTCAAGAGCAGACCAAGAATTCAAGCCATGCTGCAGACCTATGCTGGTGACTACTAACAGCCCACTGGGACTTGGTAACAGACGCAAGGGCCCTAGGGTACATGCTGAGACAAACTGGCACAGGATGTATGGAGGGCTGGTAAGGACATGGAAGTGGCCTTCACAGACTCAATAGAATGATCCCCACTCTAACCCTCAGGGAGCTCACAGGAATATCTCGGAGAGCTTGGTTCTCGGCTTTCGGCCTCCCTTTTTTCTTCCCTTCTGTCTTGTCACTGGCTGAGTTTCCGGGGTCAAAGCAGAGTGGGGCCTGGCTAGGCACTGTATGTCCACTGTGGACCACTGGCATCCCTATAGTACAGGAGACAGCAAGGCTCAGTGGCTGCACAATATCTCCGAACCCCAAGGGGCAGGAAGCCCAGACTGAGTCTTGGCTCACCCATATCAAGGCCCAGGGACTAGGTCAAGAGCCTGGCTACAACAGGCTAACAATCTCCAGCCCACACAGGTCCTCAGGCTGCCCAAGGAGGTAACTCTACCACTGACTGTCTGTACCCTCTACAACTGATTTCTGCCTTAGCTCCTCACCCAGCTTTGGTGGGTCCTGCAACAAGGGAAGCTGGACCTCCTTCCGGCTGCCTCCCTTTCCAGGTCCACTTTTGCTGGATCCTTGAAGCCGACGGCCTCCTCCAACACAGAAAGATTCCGTCATCTCTGCAGAGTAAGTACAGACCTATGAGATGAATAGGCTCAACCCAGGCCTCCACTGGGGTTATCCTAGAGGCCCCCAATATGACTGTCTAGGCCTGACCTCCTGTATCTTTCGCATCAAAACACAAGTGACTTAAGCTTCTAACTTAGAGAGGGGTTGCACAGACAAGGTCTTTCTAAATAACCCAGAAGGCTTGAGCAGCGTACAAGAGCAGAGACCCTACTCCATTTGACACACTCACCTACACCCTCATCTAGACACATGAGACCAAAGGGTGCTGAGGATCAGGTGGGGCCTGTGTTCACAAGGGGCCCATGCAATTGAGCGAGACTGATAATATTCCTCATAGGGGACAATTAACACTAGTAATGGTTGCTGGCTCACAGGCAGCCACATCATCCACCTCAGGGATGGCTGAGCACCCAGATAAGCACCCTTGAAGACCTCTCCACAGGCACAGGAGCCACTTCCCCACCACATGCTCCTGCCTCTCTGGTTGGTAAAGTGAAATATACTCACTAGAAATATATTTTGGTCCCCATGCTTGCTGAGCCATCCTACCTGCCTGCCTTCTCAACCTTCTGTGCAGCCAGGGCCCCTTCCCCCCCAGATGAAGGCACCAGGTCAGCCCCTGAACCACCACAGCCTAGCAGCCACCATTTCTTGCTATTTTCAATAGCTTCTAGGTTCCTGGCCTAGGAAGCAACTTCGGCTAAACAAGTTATAGCCAGTACTGGCAAGCAGAGGCTATAGAATATGCATGCTGCTGCCCTGGGGTTGGGCCTCCAGGGACTGTTCTGCTCGAAGCACCACATACCCTGAAAACTGAGGAAGGCTCTGAGCACAGCATGTTGAGGCCTCTCAGAGGCACCCAAACCCACAGAAGGGGGCGGTACCAAAGAGCAAGGTTCAAGCAGGTGAGCCTTCTCTTAACAGTTTTTGATCAACTCAAATCAGTGTGGTTGGGTAGGGGCTGCTATATCCAAAAGTGCTAAGGTCAGAGGTCAGGACAATCACTGTCCATTGCCAAGGGCAACATCCTGGGCCTAGGGGAGGGGAGGAGGGTCTTAGGTCAACCAAAGTTCTCGGGATATCCTCGTTTTGCAGCTTCAGAAGGAAATGAGTTATCCAGAACCCCGACTACATTTGAGGCCCGGGGTATACGGCCTGCTGCAACATTCCAGTCTTTCAGAGATCAGAATTAGGGGTAAGGCCTGGTCGCCAGAGTAAGAGGAAACCCCTCCTCCACCTGGGGTCCCTGAGATCTCCCTTGTATCCTCCAGGGAAGAGGACGCTACCACCGACTCAGGCCACTCCGCCTGGCCTGGCGAGCGCAGCCAAGAGGCGCACCTGGAGGCCCGTGGCCACCCACCTGTCACCTGAGGCCGGACACGGGCTGCAGCCTGGCCCGGAAGCGCCGACCGCGGGGGGGCGAAGGCAGTGAACCAAAATGGCGACTTTTTCTGGAGGAGGAGGCGGGAGGACGGCGCCGACGCGGGGAGTGGGGCGCGGCGCGGGTCCGGGCGCGGCGGGGAGGCGGGCGGGGCACAGGGCTGGTGCGGGGCGCGGGTGGCGCCGGGACCGCGGTAGAGCAGGCAGTGCCGGCGCTTACCTGCAGCGCGCCCAAGGGGTGCGGCCGGGCAAGGCCGGAGCCAGAGCCGGGCCGGGGCGCGGGGCGCGGGGCGCGGGGTCCGGGCGGCGCACACTGCGCGCCGTGCTGCGCACATGCGCGCTCCCGCCCCTCCTACCTTTGACAGTTTTACTGCGCGGGGGGGTGGGGTGGGGGGGAGGGGGCGAACTCTCGCGGTATTCACGCGGCCGGCGCTGCGGGGAAGGGGCCAGTGGGGCCGGTCTGCCGCTCCACGGAGAGATCCGTAGACTAGGTGGTACTCGCCTCCAGGGCCAAGAGATCTGTCACTCGCGCCTAGGGCAGGAGTCGCTTTGTAGACAGTCCAGTAAACTGAGGCACGTCAGGAACTCTGGACACTACCCCAGATCATGTCTCACAGACTAAGCAAGCTGTGTGGTTGCGCTAGCTGAAGTAGATCCTATGAAGAGTTACAGGACATCCATAGGCTGTCAGGGCGTACCTCAGCCTCTATCTGTCCCTGAGGCCACCTTAGTCAATCTAGACACTGTTAAGACCAATAGGCTTTATTGGCGTTACTAGCTATTGAATCAACTTCTCCCTTTGTGAACAGTGGTCCTAGACCAACAGCCAGTACCGAGCTTCTCTGGCCCAGAGCTAGGGTAGGATCTGGACTGGACGGTGGTGGTGAATGGCATCCCAGCCCACAGGACTTGGGAATAAATGAAGCAGAGAAGTAAACACCCCTTTGACAGACTAGGGGGGAGCAGGCTGGCTGATAAGGAAGTAGAGTGCCAAGTCTGGGGCTCCACAGGAGCACTCGATAGAGAAGAGAAAAATTCAGCTTTCATTTGGAAGTCATAACATTGTCACCTGCCCCCCCCAGCCCCGCCCCCACTGTTTTTTCAAACGGGTTTCACTGTGTAGCCCTTTGTAGACCAGGCCAGCATCAAATTCAGAGATCTGCCTGTCTCTGCCTCCCATATGCCGGGATTAAAGGCATGTGTCACCTTCTGTGATTCTCCCAGGATGTGGAACATCAGAATGTTGGTGGAGATCAGTGTGCATACCTTGAGGTGCTGCGTTCAAGGTTGTCAGCATTCCCTGTGTAAATATGAGTTTTCACAAATGTGATCTACCAACGTCCATAGGTTGTTATGTGTCTAAGTGGCCATGTGTTATCAGGTGGTGGTCATGCGTGGGCATCATAATGTAGACGAGGGCATTAGATCCCCTGAAGCTACCGGCAGTTGTGAGCTGCCTGAGGAGGGTGCTGGAAACTCAATTCTGCAAGAGCAGCAACTGTATTCTCTCTCCAGCCCCACCTCCCTGTAATTGTGTGTGTGTGTGTGTGTGTGTGTGTGTGTGTGTGTGTGTGTATAGGTGTGCATATTTAAGTGTCAAGAAGTCTTACAATGTAGTGCACTCATATGCACCATGTGGTATGGCACTTCTAGTGTTAGTGGGTGATTATGCACTAGCATTTGTGCGCTTGGGTAATTATATCTGTGCAGATGGGGATGTTACAAAACTTTATACATACCCTTGTCTGGCCAAACCTGCAAGTGTGTTTGTACATATTCAAGCATGTCTGGGTGTCGTTTCACTGTTTCTGGCTTATACCTCTAGGTTCCTATTTGTATGTCTGTGTTTAGGGTGTGTGCTTCATGTGCTGTGTATGTCAGGCTGAAGAGTGAGCCCCAACGAATAACCATGTTAAGCTGCAGTGATAGTGACTGAAGTTTCTGAGATCTATCTGGATTGCCTAAGTGAACCCTAAATTTAAAGGGAGACATTTGAGAGGCAGACAAGAATGATCACAGAAGGGGCTGTGGATTTAGCTCAGTGGTAGAGCGCTTACCTAGGAAGCGCAAGGCCCTGGGTTCGGTCCCCAGCTCCGAAAAAAAAAAAAAAAAAAAAAAAAAAAGAATGATCACAGAAATAGATTTGTGCTAGAGCCTTGAGCCTAGGAATACCAGACGGCCACTATAAAGTTGAATAGATAAGGAAGGATTCTTCTCTACTTTTAGAAGACCTCTATTTCTGTTTCTGTGCTTGGGAATCAAACCTGGGCCTGGGCCACCAAACCACGTCCAATATCACTGAGCTACACCACCAGACCATGAACCAGCAGAAACCCAATCCAGAGAGCCTCATTCCATGTGTACAAGCTGTTATTCTGAGTGTGTCAGGGCTGCTGTGTCCCAAACTGGGGTGATATATCCACAGGGCCACTACTTGAGACATCTTGCTTGTTCAGGTGTCCTGGAGTTACCAGGTAGCTTTCCCAGGATGCAACACCACTGCCCTCTAGTGGTTCTATCTGCAGGCACTGTCTTAGACACCCCGTTGCTCCCCAGAGATCCAACACTGATGGGCATTTGAGAACCAGATTTATTTCTGATTTTTTTCTCTTTTCTTTTTTTGGTCAGAGTATAAAAAAGTGACCAAAACCAAGGAAGACAGGACAGGAGCATTGGGAAGAAAAGACAGGAGAGAGAAAGAGATCAGAGAAGGCCCTCTGATTGCACGCACCAGGACTGGGGGATTCTAGAGGCAGGCAAACACAATAAGGGAGCCCCTGCATGGATGCAGGGTATACAGGATGGAAGATTGCAGGCCAGTGGCCCAAATTAACCGTAATGAGCAACCTTGAATCGAGGCCAGCTCTTGGCACACAGAGGGGACTGGAGGCCAAGCCTCAACTGTCCCTGAGATTTTAGAGTCCCTGGTAAAGTTGGTAGAGGGCAGAGTCAGAGTGAGCTGCCAGGGTCACCCTTTGCCCTCCTTTCTGGCAGCAACAAGCCCCCAAATACCCAAGGAGGGGTTGTCCAGGTGTCTGGTGACACATGAAAGAACTGCTCTACATCATTTTCTCGGTTGAAAACAGGTTGGTTTTCTTGGGAAAGCCACAGAGGTGCACATGAACACACACAGAGACAGACAGACAGACAGACACACACACACACTTCTTCAACATAGTCTCTAAGAGCCAGGGAATAGGGAAGCTGTTTAAAAGCATGACTTCTTCAAAAGTAAGATTGAGAACACTGCTGAACTGGTGAGCTGTGCACAGAGTCACCTGCACAGCACTGGGATCTGAACTGGTGAGCTGTGCACAGTTACCTGCACACCACTGGGATCTGTGCCGCACACTGGCTTTCCAGCCTGAGCATCCTGGACCCCTCTCAAATTCACGTCTACAGTGTGGATAGGGTCTGCTGACGTTTCACAATCACTGAGTGAAGCATGGCATGATGTCATGAATTGATGACTATTAGTATGGACAGCAGGTTGGGCCTGCTGTACTCTGGGACAGATACACTTCAAAGAGCCAAGACAGCTTGTCCCACTGTGTGGCTGATCTGGAGGTGCCTGGGAAAGACACAGAACTAAGACTTAAGGGTAAGACTCATGACTCAGATGGGGGATGGTCACATGTTGGAGGGAACATAAATAAACAGACTCCCTGGGAGTCTGGGGACATTCAAACCCCACTCTAGTTCCAGGCAGCTACCCTGTTTGCTGCCAGCAGCACCAGGGGATGGACCTGGGCTTGGATCTCAGAAGAAGGGTCTATAAGCAGGCAGCAACCACCCACCCAGCCGCAGGGCAGAACCTGTAGTGCCTCTCCAGAGGCACCTGGAGATGGAGGTCTTGCTCCTCCCTGACCCCTGGGCTAGGTTTAGCCGCTAGGGTATCCTGCAGGATCCAAAGGGGCTGTAGGGCCAGTTCTGACTCATTCTTGGCTGTGGGCTCTGGTCACAGTGTTGGGGTCTGGGGTCCAAGTATAGGCAACAGCTAGGACATGTTTCCGAAGGAAGCTGTAGGATGGATAAGGTGGAAAAGTTGATTTTAGGTGCACCCAAGGATGGTACTTACTGGATGTCCCAGCCACCCTTTGGGGCGGAGAACAGTCATCCTACACCCTCAGCCCAGTCCCTCCCCCTAACCCTGGTACTCTAGGTCCCTGATACAAACCTTGGCTGAGCAGCTGCAGGCTCCGCCCCTCCTCACGCACCTGCAGGTGGAGCACCTGCTGCAGCACCTCCTGCCTCTGAGCCTCTTGGGTCAACCCCATTCTCTGCAGCTTGTCTGCGTTCAGTCGAAGCAGAGCTCGGCCTAGGGGGAGAGAAAGAAGGCAGTGAGGCAGACAGAGGCAGAGTGTAAGACTTTCTCCATCAGGAGAAAACAAACGAACAGAAAACAAGCCCACCAAAGACCAAGAAAGTGGAGCAGAGATTCAGAGATTCTTAAAGGAAGAGAGGTAGGAAGAAAGACAAGATTGACTAAAAGATAGACGCCGGGGTTGGGGATTTAGCTCAGTGGTAGAGCACTTGCCTAGCAAGTGCAAGGCCCTAGGTTCGGTTCCCAGCTCCGAAAAAAAAAATACATAAATAAAAGATAGAGGCCAATCAGAGAAGCATCAAAAGACAGAGCAGAGAGACTAAGAGGCAGACACACACACACACACACACACACACACACACACACACAGAGAGAGAGAGAGAAAGAGAGAGAGAGAGAGAGAGAGAGAGAGAGAATGAGAACTGAACTCAGGAGGATACAGATGAAGACAAGGCTAAGGCTTGAGCATTCTGGTCCTCCCTAACCCGTGACCCACTATACCCGTGATGGCATGCTGGGAGAAGGCCTCGACGTAGACGAGGTAGTTGTGAGGACAATGTTTCTTGAGCCACTTGCAAACGTCCTGCTGACTCCACAAGACCACTGGCCTTGTCAGGCCACCCAGCGAAGGGCTCGTGTGGTACAAACCATAGTGATCAGAGTACAGCCGGGCCTGCAGGTGGAGAGGTAAGGTCAGTAGAATGAAGGTAATTAAAACTGAGGGCAAGGGCTAAGATTTAGGTGGGAGAGGTAGGCACCTGGGGGGTCTCTGAGCCCGGCTGTTGAAGGAGCTTGATTGGCCTGCTGCTGGATGCCCTCTGGCTTCGGGAGTCGTGCCATGTGAGGCTGGTGCCTGGTGTCCGAGGCAGGTGGCAGGGTATGTTCTCAGCTGACACTGTATGCTCTAGGAGGGTCTGGCAGAAGCTGAAATGGGCAGAGGCTGTATGCAGGGATGTGCATACAGAGTGGTCAGGGGCAAGCTCCTCCCCTGTGACTCAGCTCCCTGACAATTAAATCTTCTTTCTACCAATGAGGGGAGTAATAATTTCTCCTGTAGGAGGAATCTTGAGCCCCCAAGACCAAAAGTTTTTTGTTTTTGTTTTTTTTGCAAGAGTTGTCTTGAGAACTTCTTTCAGAAGATAAACTGGATATGCCTTTCCCTTTATCAGCTGAGAGTACACACTCGGGCCCCAAGGATGATTAGACTGGAGGATGACACTCACCCTAGCAGGGCCAGGAGAGCAGCTATCTCCAGGGCTGCCCTGACTTGCTTTGCCCTTGCTGACAGGCAAGCCTCCTACATGCCATACAGGACCAGGGTGTGCACAGATCTTTGTCTTTAACAGTTTCTAACTGTGACTCACTGACAAAAAGTTTGAACTCTGGGAAAGCTGACAAGAAGAACTTGCCTGACACATGCTGGATTTCCTTTCTGTGTGGCTTCTGCAGGACCTACCCCAGGACGACTAGTGTGAATAGGGTGCCAGCTAGGCACGGGGAAAGTTAGCACTGTCCTTCTCCCACTGATTCATTGCACTTGTGAAGTTAGTTTTAGGGTCATTTATTGGAATGACTACTGACATGAAGTCTGGAGATGACCTATGTCTTGATGCTCCGAAATCATCCACAAGTACTGTATATGAACAAATGACTATGTGGTACCTCCAAGACAACAGAAGAAAGAAGGTGGGCTTAAGACGTGTGTGGCCGCTATTCTGAGGTAGCCTGTAGTGCAATAAGATTTATTCTAAGCGAGCGAGGTCCAGGGATTAAGCACTGTAGTGCTTTGCAGGGCCTTCCCTGAGCCAGGGCTAGAAAGCTCCTCAGAAGGGGAAACCAGTCCAACGTCCTAGTTCTAACCGCACCTGTCAAGGCCGTCCAGGCCCCGCCTATTTACTCCCTGCGCTGGGCCAGAGTCTGTTGTTCCCAACCTCAATCTCAGAATTATACCCCTTTGCCTCCTCTCGACCCCAACGTTAGGGCTTCGGGAGGGTTTTCTCTATGCAAAGTAAGTGTGATCAGAGTGTGGTGTCAGCTCAGTGAAGAAGCCCCTGCCAGTCATCCCCACTCCAAGTCAAGGCCCGAGACTAACCGCCGCACTCCCGCCCCATAATGCTGGACAAAGGCCCTTGGACTCTAGTAAAAAGACTTCCTCCCCGCAGTGGCCGCCCCCGGAAACCCTTTGAGTCTAGCCCGGGTGCTCTCCTTGGGCCCCGGTACCATTCCCGCCCTCAGCCCGCTGCTCACGATATTCCTGCGCCTGGGTTCATCCCAGCTCACCGTCCACATCCGGGCGCTCCCCGAAGCCTGTACGCACAGCCCCGGCGCGAGCTCGCGGGGGGCTCAGCTTTGACCGCAGCTCGGTGAACATGGAGCCCGCGGATGCGCGGCTCGGGCACACGCCCCTCGCGGAGCACCAGGCAGCCAGAGTGGCCCGTGGGCAACGCGCACCGCGTCCCCACCCGCCGGAGCCGGCCGAGCCCAAGCCGGTCCCCGCGGCCGGGGAGTCTGCGCGGCAAAGCACCTGCCGCCCAGCCCTGGGCGCAAGGCGCGCTCCGGGAGCTCGGAGGTGTATCGGCGGCGCGCCGGGCTGCGTATGCTGAGGATGTCCGCCAGAGCAAAAGGCGTCCTTGCGCACCTGGGTAGGACTCCGTGGACCAGCCTCTCTTGCAACCCGCTGGACGGCCTTTGCAGTTGGCAAGCGAGGTCCCCTCGGTCTGGTGGTGGTGGGGATAATCACACCTGTGGGCTTTTACCTGCTCAGTCTGACCAAGGTCCGGATCATTCTCTCCCAAGTACCTGTGTATCCTTATTTGCTCATTCCTTTTTTAAATTTTATTAATGTTTTGCCCTAATGTATATCTGCGCACTACACACACGCACCTGGTGTTCAGAAGGGGACATTGGATCTCCTGGCACTGAGGTTATGGACAGCTGTGAGCTGCCACATGGGTGAACCCGTGTCCTCTTGCAAGAACGAGAAATTCTCTTAACCACCGAGCTATATTTCCAGCCCCACTAGCTCGTTCTTTATATACATATATATGAGATTTTTTTTTCTTTTTTTCGGAGCTGGGGACGGAACCCAGGGCCTTGCACTTGCTAGGCAAGCGCTCTACCACTGAGCTAAATCCCCAACCCCATGAGATTATTTTTTATTTATTTATTTATTTATTTATTTATTTATTTATTTATTTATTTTTTTGGTTCTTTTTTTTTTTTCGGAGCTGGGGACCGAACCCAGGGCCTTGCACTTCCTAGGTAAGCGCTCTACCACTGAGCTAAATCCCCAGCCCCGAGATTATTTTTTAATTAATTAATTTTTTTTACTTACTTTACATCCTGCTCACTGCCCCCTCCTGGTCACCCCCTATCCTTTCCCCCTCCCCTTTTCTGGGACCCCCCCCCCCCCAGACACTTCAAGTCTCTGCGAGGCTAGGAGCTTCCTCTCCCACTACAGCCAGACAAGGCAGCCCAGCTAGTAGAACAACATATCCCACGTACAGAAAATAGCCCCCGCTCCAGTTGTTCAGAACCCACATGAAGGTCAAACTGCACATCTGCTACATATGAGTTGGGAGGCCTAAATCCAGCCGGTGTGTGTTCCTTGGTGATTTAGACTCTTGGGAGCCCCAAGGGTCCAGGTTAGCTGACTCTGTTCGTTGTCCTGTGGAGTTCTTATTCCCTTCAGGACCCACAATCCGTCCTCCCATTCTTCCGTAAGAATCTCCAAGCTCCATCTACTGTTTGGCTGTGGATGTCTGTATCTGAGTCAGCTACTAGCTCATTCTTTACTGGAGCATTTGCTGACCCTCACTTATGGGCCACTTTGCTGTCAAGACCCTTGATTAGGCTCAGTTCCCTGCGGTTCAGGCTTCACAGACTCAATCCTGTTCCTCCCTAAAAACCTTGTGGGGAGCCAGGACTGTTTTAGCACCTCACTGAAAGGCATTGGAGGCAGAAACCTGGTTGTCTGGTCCAGCACAGAGTCCAGGCTTCACAATTGTAGTTTTTCCTGCCTGCCTTAGAACTTGGTGTTCTCCCCAGGAGCAGGAGGTTTAAGAAAAGTGAGACTTAGAGGCAGACTCTGTCTCAACAGGCTAAGGCTGCTTTATTGAAACACTGAGGGCCCCAACCTAGAAGGGCAGGAACACACACACACACACACACACACACACACACACACACACACAAAGTATCTACCAGGAAGTTACAGATATTTTTGAGGTTTAACTGGAAGCAGAGTTGTTTTCCATTCCCATAGCATACTGTTTCCACAGGTAGAATAAACCATCCCTGAGGCCAAGCAGCCTTTTATAGCTTGGGGTTAAAGCCCTGTACAGCCTAATTCATGACCTGAGGATGTTATTACACAACGGGTGGGACTGGCATTATGTTTCAGGAAGAGCTGCACACAGGCAGAAAGTATCTGTGCAAAGTAGAGTGGTGTGAGTCTACCCAAGCCACTGGGCACACAGTCACTCCCAAGCCTGTGACGCTGACCCACACACCGTTGCGTGCACTATATACTTGTTCTCCAAAGGCGCGAGGGAGATGGGGTGTGTGTGTCCTGGATCTGATCGCTAAGTGCCCAGTCTGGACCATCGGTGGCCGCATTCGGCTCAGTATAGTACGGCAAGTTGGAAGTGGTTATGATGGCTGAACTAAGCAGCTTCGCAGCCTTGCCTGCACCGAAACGCTCCTGAACAGGACTACTGAGCTTTGGCTGCGCCTCATGGCTGGCATGACAATCTTACCCACAACCCAGTGGCGCTAGACCTAATAGCTTCACGCGCACGCGCGTTTCCCCGCAGCAAACACGTCACGCTGCCTTGGCCGGAAACACTTTGCAAAACTACATCTTTGATTTCCGCCCGAGGATCTAGGTGGGCGGGGCTTTCCGCGACCCCGATCTCTACTTCCGGTGCGCCAGTGACGTACTGACTGCATCTCTTCCAGCTGCGACACTGGGAAGACTTTGAGCTTTCTGCCGCGTACTTGCTCCCCTGCTTTTCTTTTTCTCTGTTTCGGCCAACAGCACCGCCATGAACAAGAAGAAGAAGCCGTTCCTGGGCATGCCCGCGCCGCTGGGCTACGTACCGGGGCTGGGCCGGGGGTAAGGCAGTGGGCGGAGCTTGCTCTGGGTAGGGTGGCTAGTGCCCTGGAACACAGCTCGCGCTGGGCCTATTTGAGAACGATTCTGGACTAGGACTACATAGAGAGACCGCGTCTCAAAACAAAACAAAACAAACCAAGGGGCTGGGGCTAATGGCGCACGTCTCTAATTCCAGCATTTTTGCGGGGCGTGGGATGGGTTGGGCGGGGACAGAGGCCTTCGTTTTTAATTTAGAGCCCATATTTGTCTACAAGACAGCCAGAGCTACATAGCGAGTTCCAGGACAGCTAGAATTACTTAAATCTGTCTAAAAAAAAAAAAGATTAACGTTCACCGCCACAACTAGTTAATTTGGCATGATGCCTTCCCGACAAAGTGGATATGTATGTATGTATGTATGTATGTATGTATGTATGTGTCAAAATAAGTAGGTTCATGAGGTCTGACTGCCACCCTAAGATATGACTGAGGGATTAACTACACAGTGGTCTGAACCTCAGTGTTTTGGTGTCCGAAGTAATATCCGTAAGCAAGTTGGTTGTAAGCAGTTGAGTCTCTGTATACAGTAAGAGTATGCTATATCTTTCTTTCCTTTTTTTTTTTTTTTTCTTTTTTTCGGAGCTGGGGACCGAACCCAGGGCCTTGCGCTCGCTAGGCAAGCGCTCTACCGCTGAGCTAAATCCCCAACCCATATCTTTCTTTCCTTAAGCATCCTTTTCCTCTAGGATGTGTGGCTATAGGCCACCTGCTCAGATTCTCAGCCCTCTGGACAGAGATGGCTATGCCGCTAATCATAAGGATGTGCCCTACTTCTTTATGGTTTTGATTAGGGAAACATAAATCTTCCTTGGTAATGATAGTAGAAGGAAGGCATTCACAGCCATTTTCAGAAGACCTGTAGTTCACCAGACAAGGTTGGTGTTTGTATAAACAAACAGAAAAAGGAGAATAGAAGTCAAGAGATATTCAGCAGTGTGGCATTTTAGTCAGGTTTACAAAGAGGATTTTGAAATGTCAGTAGGGGTAGCTGAGTAGTACCATGTCACAAAACCCTGGGTTTGATTCCAGCGTTTTGCCCAGCCTCTTAAAAAAAAAAATACAGGGCTGGAGAGATGGCTCAGCAGTTAAGAGCACTGACTGCTCTTCCAGAGGTCCTGAGTTCAATTCCCAGCAACCACATGGTGGCTCACAACCATCTATGACAGATTCTGGTGTATCTGAAGACAGCTACAATGTATTCAAATATACTAACTAAATAAAATATTAAAAAATAAAATATTAAAAAATAAAATATTAAAAAAATAAAATATTAAAAAAAATACGGGCTGGAGAGATGGCTCAGTGGTTAAGAGCACTGTCTGCTCTTCCAGAGGTCCTGAGTTCAATTCCCAGCAACCACATGGTGGCTCACAACCATCTATAATCAGGTCTGGTGCCCTCTTTGGCCTGCAGGTGCATACATGCAGACAGAAAGCTGTATGATGTATACATAATAAATAAATGTTAAAAAAAAATACAAAAGGGGTTAGAGAGGCCTTAGCAGTTAAGAGCACTTACTACTTTTGTAAAGGACATATCAGGAGACTCACAACTTGCTTGTAACTCCAGTTTCAGGGGCTCCGATACCCTCCACAGGCATGTGTGTGGTGTTTATAAATACACACCTTCACACACATACACATAAATAAAAATAAATACAAAAGAACAAGGTCAGCCCTGTGAGGGTAGGAAAAAAGTCTTCTTGCAATAGTGGGAATTGCAAGAATGGAGCTGAAGAAGGTCACAGGGACTTTAACATTAGGCTAGAGTTCCCTGTTTTTTTGTTTTTTTTTTAAAAACAATATCTCAATTGTTTGATTTTTATCAATGAAGAATCAGGAGCCAGATGCTGGGGTGAAAGCCTGCTAGCTCAGAGAGCCAGAAAAAGCACTCAGCTGACCTTCCTCCTCAGCCAGTATCTGAGAAGGAATCCCTCCTCTTTTGCCTTCTCAAAAAAACCTTTCAAACTGAATGTCCCTCCCTTATACTTCCTCTATCTGCCCTCTTGGCTCCCTCTCTCTCCCTATGGGTTTTTCTTTTTTCTTTCTTTCTTTTTTTTTTTTTTCTTTCTCTTTTTCGGAGCTGGGGACGGAACCCAGGGCCTTGCACTTGCTAGGCAAGAGCTCTACCACTGAGTTAAATCCCCAACCCCCTGGGTTTTTCTTAATAACCCTATATTCACTTCCTGTCAGTTGGTTGTTTGCTCTGCTTCTTGACCAGTGGTTGACTTTATTTAATCCTCTTAGCACTATTAAAGGAGAAAGCCCTTGGATTAAATGTGTGCCTAGACTGTGCCACACCACAACGAGAAACCAGTTTTTCCAGTAAATAACACAATTGAGTTCACGGTGTGACAAATATCCTGCATCATTTTCCCCTTTTTGTCTAAGTAAAAAGAAGGCTTTAACTGTAATACAGCCAAACTATTTACAATAATGAAGCCATTTCTGCTAAGCTTTCCACAATGTCCAGCTTGATTGTATTTGGCAGTTTTACTTAGGATTAAGTATTTTGAATTCAAAGTTCTGTAAAATGTTTGTTTCAGTCTCATATGAACTCAGCAGTTTGAATGTCCTGAGCAATTTGTAGTCCAAAGCTGATATTTGGGGGGACAGGGTTGAGGGGGGGCTGTTTGTCAGCCTAGTGGCAATCCTGGCTAGGTGAAGCACTGCAGGGAACCCAAAGGTGTCCACTGTTTGTACAGACCCTGGTGGTAGAAGAGGCATGGGCAGTTTTTCTCAGTGGTTAGCATCACCACAATCCAGGTGGATTCATTGTTGCAGGGCCCCATCTTCTTGGAGACCTCAAAAGTTATTGTTAGGAATGGTCACAGTTTATTGTAGCAAACTTAAACATTTAAAATGCCATAGTCAGGGGGTTGGGGGTTTAGCTCAGTGGTAGAGCACTTGCCTCGCAAGCACAAGGCCCTGGGTTCGGTCCCCAGCTCTGAAAAAAAGAATTAAAAAAAAAATGCCATAGTCAGGGGATTGGGGATTTGACTCAGTGGTAGAGCGCTTGGGTCCTGGGTTTGGTCCCCAGCTCAAAAAAAAAAAAAAAAAAGGAAAAAATGCCATAGTCTTTGATGCCAACAGATCTTTGAAAGGTTTGAGGACCACAACTATCAGGTATACAAACTTTGTTCCTGATTATCTGCTTCAGACTCAAACCTGAAAACACATACAGAAAGCTAGATGAAGCTTATTTCTAGAATTAGTTAGTACTTTGTGTGACTACTAGTATCAAGACAAAGTATATATATATATATATGCTCTCTCTCACCATTTCCCAGAATTCTTTCTCTCCCTACTGAATGTCCCACCTCTTATTTTCTGCCTCAGCTCATTGGCCATAAGCTTTTTTTTTTTTTTTTTTTTTTTTTTGGTTCTTTTTTTCGGAGCTGGGGACCGAACCCAGGGCCTTGCGCTTCCTAGGCAAGCGCTCTACCACTGAGCTAAATCCCCAACCCCAAGCTTTTTTATTGACAGATTATGCTTTCTTTTTTTTTTTTAAAGATTTGTTTATATGAGTACACTGTTACTGTCTTCACACACACCAGAAGAGAGCACCAGATCCCATTACAGATGGTTGTGAGCCACCATGTGGTTGCTGGGAATTGAACTCAGGACCTCTGGTAGAGCAGTCAGTGCTCTTAACCACTGAGCCATTTCTCTAGCCCAGATTTATTTATTTTATGCATGTGAGTACACTGTCACTGTCTTCTCACATACCAGAAGAGGGCATCAGATCCCATTACAGATGGTTGTGAGCCACTGTGTGGTTACTGGGAGTTGAACTCAGGACCTCTGGAAGAGCAGTAGTCTCTCCAACCGCCAGATCTTTTAATTATAAAACATCTTTAAATGCCATATTTGTAGATCTCAGGTTTTTGAAAACTATATATAGATTGTTTGTTTCTAGCTATTTACTATACTTTCAATTTTGAAAACATATTTTTGTAGTAAACTAGACTGCTGTCTAGCATGACCATGAGTTTGATTGTGTGACTACTAACTCGCATTTAATTATCCTTAGCAGTTTATAATAGTATGTTTCAAAAGTACTAGAACTTAACATTGAGGTTTTAAGAATCCCATAGGTACAATACCTTAAACAGAGTTGAAACATTTTATGTTGTAACCAAATATATTTTCCTATATGTAAAAAATAAATCTGTTCTCCCTCTTTTCTGCCCCTGCTCCCAGAACGATGACTCTGAGACTGTTTATTATTAAATGCCTAGGCCATGACTTTGGCTCATTCCCCGACTAACTCATAACTCATTTAACCCGTTCAACCTATTCTGTGTCTTCCACATGGTTAGTTACCTGTCCTCAGCTTCTCGTGTCCTAGTCCAGTGTGGATCTCCTCTTTATTCTCTCTTGAATTCAGCTACCTGCTGGTTTACATCTGATCTCCTGTCAGCTCAGATCTCCCCTTGATTCTAACCTGATGAATTCATCAACCTGCTGTTTAGTTACCTCTCCTTCAGTCCTGGACTGCTTCTTCCTCAGCCTCTCTTTATTTCCCAGAATCCTCTTTCTTCCTGCTAGTGTCCCGCCCTGTCTCCTGCCTCAGCTCATTAGCTATAGGTTTTTTTATTGATGCCTATATGAGAGTCTCTCTAGAATTATATCCCCCTATTTTATTTTCATCCCTTTTCTCTCTCCCCTCCAACACTAGATAGGAGAGAAAGGATAGAGGAAAGAAAGAAAAAGAAATCCCTGAATGTAACCTCCCTTGCTTTGTTTCCTCCCTGACCAAAACCATTAACAATTTTTAACCACCTGCCCTGCCTTTTGATGACAAACACCTATCACCCATCAAATGACTAAAAACTACCCACCCCACTTTTTGGGAATGAGGTATCATTCTCTCAAAATTGCTTCCTGCTCTTCAGAGGTGTCATTTTCTTATGAGGCCCAAAGAAAATTGGTAAAATGGTCAAGTTTTACTTTAAGAAAGCTGGTGCTGGGGTTGGGGATTTAGCTCAGTGGTAGAGCGCTTGCCTAGGAAGCGCAAGGCCCTGGGTTCAGTCCCCAGCTCCGAAAAAAAAGAACCAAAAAAAAAAAAAAAGAAAGCTGGTGTAACATTTGTCCAGTGTCTTCATGCTGAGAAAGGTCAGGACTTAGGAAATCCTGATTGGAACAGTCTGATGCTGGATGATCTAGCTAGCCATTTTGTTCTGGAAGCAAGTTTTTTAACCTACAATAATAATAGATTAATAACAATAGATTAAATAGTATATAATAATATATACTTCACTAAATAATCATCTCTAGTAATAGATTAAATAATAGATTATTATCTCTGGGAGGTTTTCTTGGCCACTTTATCAAACATCTCTGTTACATCTTTCTTTGGTCTCTCTTGAGCTCTTTGTTTTATCTATCGAAGCTGCTCTGATTTTGATATCTGGGTTTTTGATGTTTATATCCAGAGCAGTGCTGTTCAACTGTGTGGATGAGTTTCTCCACTGCTGACCTGAGATGGCGAACTTGGATTTGATACTGGGCTCTTTTGGGGCATTTCTTGGCAAAGGATTACCTTGTCTCTTGTTGATCTATATCAATGAGTCCAATGCTGACCTTTGCCACACATTCTGCATATTCTAGAAGGCTGGGCCTTCTTTTTGAATTATCTGTAGAAAAAACACTTTCTAGGAACACCTTGCCTACAATCCCTTTTTTTTTTTTTAATATTTTATTTATTTAATGTATGTGAGTACACTGCAGTTGTCTTCATATACACAAGAATCCGTTACAGATGGTTGTGAGCCACCATGTGGTTGCTGGGAATTGAACTCAGGACCTCTGGAAGAGAAGTCAGTGCTCTTAACCACTGAGCCATCTCTCCAACCCCTTTTTTTTTTTTTTTTTTTTTTTTTTAGAGCTGAGGAACGAACCCAGGGCCTTGCGCTTTCTAGGCAAGCACTCTACCACTGAGCTAAATCCCCAACCCCTACAATCCCTTTTTAAATGACCTTGCTTGCCACAATTAAAATCTTCGACAGTTTGGCTTTTCTTTAGACCTTTGGAGATTATTTTTCATATTATAGCTGCATCTTTATAATTTTTAAAATCTATCTTTTTATGGGATGCCATCTACATTCTTCCTGAGGTGGCCATTGTCTGTTGGCATTTGTTGTACACTAACAGGATAAGCCGAGGTTGGTTTTCTAACAACCTTTGTCTGACTTTTCTGATTTTTGTTATATGGTGGTGCTTTACCATTATTTCTTCTTTTTCTATTTTAGTGTATTTCTCAATTTCATTTATAATTTTTTTTTAGTTTTTCTTATAAGACCTATTTTTTCGTACTTCTCCTTTTCTTGTTCTAATTCTTCTAACCCTTATCTACTCTTCATCTTTTCTTATATTTCTAAAGCCGACTTTAAGAATGTATAAAAAACTTAATAGATTAGTAACAAAAACTTAATTTTATTAATTTTAATTTCATTTTACCTGTCTACAGTTTTTCACATCTAGTCTTCTTTTTTTATCCTTTAGTCATTTTTTTAACCTTGTCAGAAGTTATATTGTTTTGGATTTCCTTTTGTCTCCCAGTCTGTGTTTTGCTTCTGCTCACCCCACTGTCATTCGCCCGCCTCTGTCTCTTTGTTCACCAGGAGGGTATGGGCGAGCTCTTGGAAGCTGTTTTGCACTCAGCACCTGTCTGGCCAGCAGCAACTCCTTCAGCTTGGGCCTCTCCCCATCTCTCTTAGCCTCCTCCAGTCTGATTTGGAAACTGCTCTGAGAGGTGTTTGTGGGAAAAATCTTTTCTTTTTCTTTTTTTATTTATGTGAGTACACTGTCACTATCTTCAGACACACCAGGAGAGGGCATCAGATCGCATTACAGATGGTTGTGAGCCACCATGTGGTTGCTGGGATTTGAACTCAGGACCATCTCTCCAGCCCAGATCTTGTTTTTCTACTCAACAGGGGCTTCTTCAGAGAGTCACCGCTTTTAACCACTGACCCATCTCTCCAACTCCCACCCCCTGCCCCACTCCCCATCCCCAAACCTTTGCAGAGGCTGCATCTGGCCTCCTGAGAAACTGCCATTGCTAAGCAATCATTTAAAAGACCAAAACTAGGAACTTCTCTGAAACCTGGAAGCAGGCCTTTGCTCTTTTTTTTTTTAAGTTTGAATTCCTGTAAGTTCTTGCCTGATGTTTAGTGCCCTGTGGTGGACACAGTCTGAAACCTTAGGTTTTCTACTGTTCTCATAAGTTCCCTGTAACAACGACTCTGTCTAAGAGCTGAATATGAAGTTAAAAGGTCTGGATTACATGTCTTCCATGTTGAGCACCATCTGTAAAGCGGTTTTTATGCGTGACCACATAATTCCCAAAAATAAGAATTCCGAGACTAATTATTTATTAATGAATATGCTTCGGCTTGTTCTCCAATTAGCTCTTAATTTATTACGTTTATTCTTACTTGAGTTCAGCTATGTGCTGGTTTATGTCTGACTCCTCAGCCTTCGGGGTGAACCTCCCGCACTTCTCATTATTTCCCAGAATTCTCTTTCTCTTTCTCTGCGCTGGTTGTCCCACCTCCTGTTTTCTGCCTCATCTCATTGTCCATAGCTTTTTTATTGACAGGTGACGTTTATAAGAGATTCTCTCTACGCCCTGTAGAGGGCAGCAGAGACAAGCATTTGGTAACCACCATAGGTTGGCCAACTGCATGGCAGGAAGAAATGAAGGGAGAGCCTGCCTGGGCTGTCCAGTTCCTGACCCGCATTGGGTGATTGTTATCTGGCAGGAAGGGGCAGTGGCTGGGTCAAGATAGTGGCATGGATGCCAGCGTTAGACTGGGGTCTCCATGCCAGGATTTTAGGCCAGTCAACTGAAGGTAGGTGATATCACTTGGCTAATTTATTACACTCTCCTTGGAACATTTTCTCTTGATGATCCATCCTTTTTCTTCAGGTATTTCACTTGCCTGGTCATCCCCGGTTTCCTTAGTTGGATGCTTTTATTCTCCTGAAAAGATATAAGCAAAATCCTGCCCCAGCCCTAGCTCTGGGGGTTTCTTTTTTGGCCGGTTATGTCCTTCTTAGGGCAAAATGTATTTTGGCAACAGAAAAAGTATGATTTTTCAATTGAAGTTAAATAAATTATTTGGAAAATTCGAAATTAAAGATACCTTAGTATGCGTGGATAAATAGACATAGTGACCTTTCCCTTTATATAAGTGCAGTGTTTAAGCTTATTTAACACTTTTTATTAAAGGAAAAAACCACAATGAGTTCATACCCAGGTGCACAAAGTGCTGCCGGGCGATCAGCTCTGAATCAAGATATTTTAGACATAGCAATTCACATTGACCTTTGATTTGATGGGTCCTATGTAAAGCTTTGGAAATTTCTTAGGATTAGCAAACCTCATACAGAACATGGTCATCATGTCCTTGTTCTGAGCCAAGTCACTTCTCTGTGTCAATGATTGGCAACAATATGAAATAGCTGGCAGGCATGGAACAAAATGGCTACAGCTATTCTGGGGGTGGGGGTGGGAGTGGGGTTAGACTATAACAATGCCCAATATGTTGTAATAATGTAGGTGGACTCCTTTTTGCTTTATGAAGAGTTCCAATTCACCAGTAAATACGGTCTTCATAATTAGGGTATCGTCTAGTTCAATATTGGTCGGTTGATGAGCTCATTGGCAGTCGCAAAAGCTGTTCTTTGTTCCTGTCCCCATTGGGAGCGGCTGCCTTTCTAGTAACTGTATGGAGGGTTTTTATAATAATAATCTGTAAATGTGGTGTGTGGCTTCTCTAGTGTGCAAACATACCAGTTAGGAGCTGCCTCTGTAGTTTTGTCCCTGAGTGGTGGGATTAAAGCCATGTGCTACCACCACCTTGTTCGCCCTAACTCTTGAATTTAGGAAACAATTAGTTTATAGAGATCCTTTGGGATTAAAGGCATGGGCTGTACTGCTCTGCTCAAATATTTTATCTTAGCTCCAAATCACTCCAAGTCTTAGAAATTTAGAAAACAAGTTTGAACTGTAGTCACCCTCCGAATTTACTTAAAATGCTTTAAATGTCTTAACTGTGTTTTTGTTTTTTATTTATTTATTTATTTTTTAAACATTTATTTATTTATTATATATAGGTCCACTGTAGCTGTCTTCAGACACACCAGAAGAGGGCATCAGATCTCATTACAGATGGTTGTGAGCCACCATGTGGTTGCTGGGATTTGAACTCAGGACCTCTGGAAGAGCAGTCGGTGCTCTTAACCGCTGAGCCATCTCTCCAGCCCCCTTAACTGTGTTTTTAATACCGAACAACAAAAATATTCTTCTTATTTAAGGAAAAAACTCAAACTAATGTCCAAGATGGCGTGGGCCATGTGGCAATCTATAGTCTAACGTTCTAACATGAAATTAAGAACATGATTTAAGAAAACCCACTTTTCATTTCATGCCAGTAAGGCAGGTGTGCCTTTGTTAAATTATCATTTGAAAATGCCCGTAAGTTAGTTTGGACTGATTGACCAAGCTATCAGATGAACTATTATTGCTTCTCCTTATTCAGGAAGCCTCACTTATTCAAGTCTAATCTTTATTTTTCTTGACCTGTGGTCGACTTTATTTAATCCTGTTAACAATATTCAAGCAGAAAGCTCTTGATTAAAGCTGTGTGCTAAGGCTGAGCCAAACCACAACTAAAAATGTAGATAATGCAGTCTTGGGGTTCACAGTTTGATTAAATATCCCGCATCAGCTCCCATAATTTTCTGAGCTACATTTTGAGAAGGATCACCTGGCAGATGAGTTGAAGTAGGAGTAGGCTGGAGGTAGGAATAGTAAATGGCACCAGCCATGCTAGTGGTGACTTGTCAGCAGACAGGATGGAGAGAGCTCAAATGGGAGACAGATGACAAGATAGTGCTTGATATGGAGTGTCTGTTAATGGCTGATCATTGGAACAGCTGCTGAGTGCGTAAAGGAGGAAACTCAGTTTGCTCTTGGTGAAAGTGGAGAGTTCATGCTCAACAGCCAGTTGGAACTGTGAGGTGAGAACTGGCAAGACTTCTGAAGGCCTGTACAGTGATGTGAAGGAGAAATGGAGACACCTTGAGATGAAGAGAAACTCTCTGACCTCATAGGTTAAACGTTTAGCAACAAAGGCCAGGAATGTGTAGGAGTCCAGTTGGTATGAGAATCTCTGGATGTTGGCAGAGGTGTGAGAAGAGACATGATGTTACGAACTGTTGGTCAGAAGAGAGCGTAGGATCAGGGTCACTTAAATAATGATGTCTCTGGGCTTCCTCTAGTGCCACAGGCTTCACCACCCGATCAGACATTGGGCCTGCTCGGGATGCAAACGACCCTGTGGACGACCGCCATGCCCCACCAGGGAAGAGAACTGTGGGGGACCAGATGAAGAAAAACCAGGCTGCTGATGACGATGATGAGGATCTGAACGATACCAACTACGATGAGGTGATCTAAAAAAATAGCTGTTAACGATTGATTTTTATTATTTTTAAGTTAGGTGTATGAGTATGTGTCTGTGTACATGAACGCACAGACTGAGATGGCCAGAGCCCTTGGACCTCTCCAGGGGATGGGGTTAAAGGTGTTTGTGAGTCTCCCCGTGTGGGTGCTGGGAACTGAACTAGGGTCCTTTGAAAGAGCAGAATGTATTCTTAACTGCTGCACTATCTCTCTAACCTCTAAAAACTGACGTTTTTTAGAATGTTTTATGTATTTGACAGCTTCCCCCGTGTATACAATGTGCTTTGATCATGTCTACTCCTGATCCACCTGACCCAACAGGTCTCTTCCTCATCTTCATGATCTCTTCTTTTTTGGTTCACTGAGTCCAGTTAGTGCAACCTATTGGAATGTTGACTGATGTTGTTAGCCTTGCTTTGTGCAGGTACCAGTAAGTGTGCAGTGAGTTTCCCAGTGCAGGAGCTGTGTCATACCCAGAAGATAGCATTTCACAGCACACCCCTCCCCCATTCCCCTCCCTCCCCCCGTTTCATGCCCCCCTCCCCCTTTTGTAACCTCTCCTCAGTGGTTATCTCTAGTTTTGAAGGGGGATGGGATGATATAGATATTTTAGGAATGAGCACTTACTGTAATTTATTCTTAGTACTTTGACAATTTCTTAATTTTTTTTTTTCATTGACTGTTATTCACTGCAGAAGGCTCTTTTGGTAAAGACTAGAGTATCCTGGGTCTATGGATATAAACATAAGTAGAAAGCAATTTGACAGTTCCATTTAGCAAAGCAATAGAAGTAGGTTTCTCCCTACGACCTGTGATCTCCCAAGCCATAGGCTTTTGTGCAGGTTTTATAGACCCATGCATGAATTATTCCAATGGAGTGGGCCTCAAGTACTTGATTAACCCCCTACATTTTTTTTAAAGATTTATTTATTTGTTTTATATATAAGTACACTGCAGCTGTCTTCAGACACACCAGAAGAGGGCATCGGATCTCATTACAGATGGTTGTGAGCCACTATGTGGTTGCTGGGATTTGAACTCAGTACTCTGGAAGAGCAGTCAGTGCTTTTTTTTTTTTTTTTGGTTCTTTTTTTCGGAGCTGGGGACCGAACCCAGGGCCTTGCGCTTCCTAGGCAAGCGCTCTACCACTGAGCTAAATCCCCAACCCGCAGTCAGTGCTTTTAACCACTAAGCCATCTCTCCAGCTCAACCCCCTACATTTCATGCCCCTATTGCACCCATGGGTACATTTTGCTTGGAAGACCTGCATTGTAGCATTCAACATTAATAATATGTTAATATTATGGTATAATGCCATTAATGACATTTCTTCCTAAATGACCTGCATGACACCTTTCAGCTTTACAAAAGTCAGCCAGCAGCAAGAAAGTTTCAGGTCAATTCCAGTTTTTCTGAAATTTTCTGTGTCCAGCAACCAATGTCTTCAGCAAGAGGGTCTTGCCTTCTTGCTGTGGAGGGCAACCAAGAACAATGGCAACAGTTGGTATTGTTTTAAAGGTAGCCTTTGGGGCTTCCTTGACCAATAATTCGTTGGGAGGCATCCTGTGTTCTGGAACCATCTATCCAAGAAAGAGACATTGCAGGCTGAATTTAGGCTTCTCAGCAGCAGGGGGATCAGCCTCTGTAGGACTGAACTCTGAACTCCATTTGCAGATCCTCTTTGTTGTTACACAAAAGGTACCTTTAGCAAGTTAATTTCAAAATACCAAAACCTATTATCTGAGCTAGAGATTGTCAGAAGGAGTCTTCATCCTTAGGAGACTTCTTGGCTTCTCTGGTGTGTCACAGGACTAAGTTATGCAAAAGCTTTGTGAATCCTCCATAAAGCTCAGGTAGCAATCACTATTTACAAAAGCCTACATCAAAGTCTAGGTGCTATCACTCCAGAATTCATGCTAGACACAATGGCTCTACTAAATTCATGCTAGACACAATGGCTCCGGTCCTGATTTTATTGAAATTGTGTGTGAGCATATGTGCAAGCACCTTATAGAGGCCAGAAACTTATTAAAGCCCCTTGGAGTAAGAGGCAATTGTAAGCTGCCTGTGAGTGCTGATTAGGAAATTGAGGCCATTAATATTCAGAGTTCTTATAGAGTGGTGTATATTGATTCTTGTTATTTTGTTGATTTTGTAGTGTTTTCTCTTCTTTTCTTGCTTAAGTATAATCCTAACAAGATTTATTCTTTTCCTGTGGTCTCATGGGAAAATAACTGGATAATGTACAAATAAAAACAAAACCATCATGAGACATATGTGTAAGAATGCAAATTAAATGACAGAATTTAAGAAATAAAAATAGAATACTTACAGAATGCATTATTGGCACAGTTGTGCTCTGAATGAAGAGATAAAGTTCTCGATGAAGTAACTTCTGTTGGGCTTTTGTGGCAGCTCTCACCAGCCACAAGGAGGGCTGAGGAGCTCCCACAGGAGGTGGCTTAGACTCATTCTCTGTCTTTAGCAGTCTGAGAGAGAGTAGTAAAGGACTGCACTGCTTAGGTCTCTTTCGTAAGGAGATGCACGTGTAGGTTCAGAGTACCTCACTCTCGAGGTTTTTTTGCTGGATACTCTGGGGACGGTGCTAATGCTGCTTTGACTTCATTGTTGAACTTCTTAGTTGCTTGGTATATGAAACTGACGTCTTTCATGAGGCTTTTTAACATGTCTAACGAACATCTTTGAGGAAAAAAACTATTGGTAGAATGTTCATTTTGAAATAATTTTAAACTTGAAGAGACTTGGGAAAATAATTTCCTAAAAAAATTAGAAAGGGCCAGAGAGATAGTTCAGTGGTTAAGAGTACTTGCTGTTTTTCCAAAGGATTTTAGTTCAGTTCCCAGCACCAACATTAAACTGCTCACATTACTTCTAACTCCATTTCCAGAGGAATCCAGTGTTTCTGGTCATCTGCACATTTGCAGTCACATGCATTCCTACAAATTTGCATGTGTGACACACACACACACACACACACACACACACACACACACACACCCACACACCCACACACCCACACCCACACACCCACACCCACACCCCTAGGTAAAAAACAAGGCAGCTGTGATGGCGCATGCCTTTAATTTCAGTAGTCAGAAGGCAGAGGCAGGTGGATCTCTGTGAGTTCGAGGCTAGATTGGTCTACACAGAGTCTTCCAGGCCAGTCAGGAATGCATAGTAAGACTGTGTCTCAGAATATATAAAATACTAAAAGTAAATAAAGTATTGGTCATAGTGGCCTGTGCCTTTAATTCTGGCACTCAGAAGGCAGAAGCAGGTGAGTTCGAGGTCAGCATGTTCTGCATAGCAAGTTCCAGGCCAGCCAGATCTACACAGTGAAACCTGTCTCAAAAAAGAAAGTTCTTATACGCTCTTTCAAATTTTATCTCATCTTACAAATTTTAATAAATTATGGAAACCTAGAATTAATATTGACACTGTATTAGTAACTAACCTACAGATTTTATTTGAATTTTATTTTAACTATCAGTTTGACATAATCTAGAGTCACCTGGGAAGAAAGTTTCAATAAAGAAATTATCAGGATCAGACTGTCCTGTGGACCTGTCTATTGGAGTTTGTCTTGATGATTGATTGGGGTAGGAGAGCCCACCCTGAATGAAGGGGCAGCATTTCATGGGCCCTGAGTGTGTGCGTGATGCGTGAGCAGATGGGAGCAGGTTGTGTTCATTTTCTGCCTTTGAGTGCGGATGTGCTATGGTCAGCTCTCTCAGGCCTTCCTCCATGATTCTCCTGGAATTGTAACAAGAAAGTCATATAAACCCTGTCTTCCCTAAGTTGTTGTTGTTGTTGTTGTTGTTTAAACAGGATATTTTATGATGGCAACAGAAATGAACTAGTATGCTTAGTTTCCTCCAACTGGAATAGCCCCTCTGGCTTTTTTTTTTTAAGCTTTAGTTATTTTATGTATGTGAGTGTTTTGTGTGCTTTCTGTGTTGGTGGGAAGCTGATCCTTTAAATATGTTGTTTGGTTCTTAGTTTAATGGCTATGCTGGAAGCCTCTTCTCAAGTGGGCCCTATGAAAAAGATGATGAGGAAGCAGATGCTATTTACGCAGCTCTGGATAAGAGGATGGATGAGAGAAGAAAAGAGAGAAGGTATGCTATTTCATTCTGAATTTATCCACCTTTCAGACAAAATAATTTTTTGTTGTTCTGTTTTATTTTGCTTTGGGAGGAAAGTTGCAATAATAGTCTGGATGTTGACTTTGGCGGCTACTTGGACCTTAGTTTGTAACAGCTGTACCTGCATAAGTGCTGTGTTTTTGCAGAACAGCCTCAAAGCTTAGAAGCTGCCACAGGAGTAGCAGAATGTGGAGTGTTTCTTTGACTGTGATCAGGGTTACTTTTTGTTAGTGCAGATTTATAAATGTTGCTGTTTTCTCCTAACTCAGCTAGCTCCCAAATAATTTAGACTGACTGTTTTATTTATTTAAAACTTTAAGGCACCGCCAAGCAGTCTTAATCTTTTTAATCACGTAAACTAATCTGGCCCCCTCCCAGCCAGTGTCCCTGCGTGGTTTTCTCTGCTCCGGCTGTTTTCTCATGGTGTCTCCTGGACCCCTGGTTGGATCCCCACTTCCTCTCTCTCCCTCCTCTTCCCCTGGCTGGAAGTCTACCCCCATTTTCTCCCCTGCTCAGTCACTGACTGTTACTTACCAGATGGGGAATAATTGGGGAGCGGTGTTTACACAATTTTGAGACAGAATGAAGATTATTCTCAGAATATTTCTCAGAATAGGGATCGCAACCAGTTATGGGGGCACACAATTAGCATTTGATTAATACAAGGGTAATCTTTACACAGGCCACAATAATATTGTGCCTACACTTTTCTTTTCCTTCTTGCTTTTGAGACCGGGTCTCACTGTGTAGCTTGGCTGGCCTGGAACTGACAGAGACCTGTCTTCCTCTGCCTCTTTAGTGTGTACACCACCATGTCCAGCAGTGCTACCTTTTTTGAGGGAGTATGCAGAGGCCGAAACCTGGGAACCATGCCCCCCTCCCCAGCTAGGGTCTCAGAATATAATTCTGACTGCCCTAGAACTCACTGTTTGAACCATACTGATCAGAGCAACACCTGCTTCTGCCTCCTAGGTGCCTGGAGTAAAGCTGTGCGCCTGCGTGCCCAGCTGTTGGGTTATTTTGTTTTGTCTTTTGGTGGGATCTTACCTTGTGTGTGCTAGGCAGATGCTTCACCAGTGAATTAACTGTATGCCCCCCCCCCTTTTTTTGCTTGTTTTCTTTTGTGATACCAGGGAATTAACCCCTCAGCTATATATCCTCATCTAACTTTTTATTTTTCCTTTTTCTTTTTTTGACTTTTTAAGATGGCTTCTTTGCGCAGTCCTGGTTTCCTATAGATCATGCTGACCTTAAACTAAGAGATTTGTTTACCTCTGCCTCCTAAGTGTTGGGATTAAGGGCATGCGCCACCACTGCCTGGTTTTTTTTTTTTTTTTTTTTAATTTTATTTTCTCTTTATTTCTTTTTTTAAATAATTATTTTAAACTTTTAAGAATCTTTCTAAAACTTGTATTATTTTTATGTATATGAGTGTTTTGACTCTATGTATAGCTGGTGATGTTATTTTTCCACTGGTGAAATAAGCCAGTTCAAGCCAGATTAAAATATATATAAACACAGGTTTATTGGGAGACTGCAGGCAAGTTCACTGGCCCCAAGGAAGGAGGCCAAGGAAATCACCATAGGGAGGGAGATGGAGGGGAGGAGGAAGAGAGAGAGAGAAAGAGCTTATGGCAGAGAGAGGGCGAGAAAAAGGGAGAAAGTGGGGAGAGACCAAAATGTGTGGATTATGTAGGGAAGAGCCCCTGGGTGAAGGCTATCTCAGCCCCTAGGCTGGAAAGTTCAGGGTTGTGGGCAGGCCAGGTATGCCAGGTAGGGACTAAGGGATGCTGGGAGAAGAGGCTAGATCTGCTTTGTTATATAAAATGTGTACTTCACCTATATATTTGGGGGTCTGAAACCAAACACTAGGTGGCTTTGAAGGTGAAAAGAAGGCATTGGATTCCCCTGGGACTAGAGTTACAGATGGTTGTAAGTTGTCATGTGGGGTGCTGAGAATGAAATCTACATTCTTTGAAGAGCAGCCACTGAATTTAAATACCCTGTTTCTCCAGCCTACCAGAGGTGGGAGTGGGGTGGGGTAGGAGGTGAGGGGCAGGGATGGGTTGGGGGCCTTCCCCTAGAGGAGAGTCTTGCTGACCCTGCAGCCTGCCGAGGAGATGAAGACTTCGTAGGGGAGGGACGAGTGAGTCGGGGATGGTGTTCAGGGGAGTCTCAGACTGACCAGCTTCCAGGTGCTACTTTATCTATAAGAGTCTCACAGAACAAAGATAGACCAATGATTTTCCAAGAAGTACAGATTGTGTGTTTGATTTTTCATTACATGTTCAGAGTTGTAAGTTCAGTCACAATTAGAAAATACAGACAGAACAGATATATTATTAGTTCTATAACTCCAATTTAAAGAATTTAAAGAATATCTCCTTCAAAGCAAACACGTTTGTTATATGACAGCCTGCTTTTAGACTGGCAGTGTTTGCAGTTTGAAAGCACTCCAGAGAAAGAGAAAGTATCTGCACTAGTCTTGCTATGAGCAGCAAATACTAATGCCTAAATTCTTTTACCATATGCTTCATCATCTACACTCTGAAGTAGGAAATGCTTATTTTAGTCAGTCTAACTTAATTACTGAGTTCTGTTCCTCCAGGGGTATACCCTCTATCTTTAAACTACATTTTCAGAGATCTCTTAAGCTATAATAGTAAAAAGAAGCCTTGAATCTGTAACCTTTTTTCTTGGCCAGTCAGAGTCTGTCAGTTGTCTGTTTATCCTGCAGATACCCCAAGAGGTTTCCTGGGGTGATTGCCTCATCCAGCTATGTGCTTATCTGTGCTTACTGATCTCCCGGGCATAAGGAAGACTTCCAAATAGTGGCCAGATAAAGTTAATTTTAGGATTTTTCTAAAAAAGACTCGGGCATAATTTTTCTCAGGAAAAGACATAAAATGAATCATAGTGCAGAAAGTGTCTAGGAATGCAGCACATAGAGACCAAACCCCAAAAGTTAGAGAGCAGACAGCAATTTTAGCATTCAGCTCAGCTTTGCTGGGACTGTCATGAAGCCGTGGTGGCTTCATGACTCTCAACATTTCCAGTAGATATGGCTGTGCCACCAGCCCTATTTTATTTTGGTTTTTGAGACAGAGTTTCTTTACATAGCTCTGACTACCCTGGAAGTCGCTATGTAGACCAGAATGGCCTACTCCTTCATCCTGAGTCCTAGGATTAAAGGTTTTAAACTATGTATATGTGTGTATGTATCTATGCATATTGGTGGCCAGAAAACAGACACGAGTTACAGGAAGTTGTGAGCTATTCTGAAAGATCCTAGCTCGAGTCTCAGGATGGCGCGACCCAGGAAACACCGATCCCGGACGAGCCCCCAAATGAAAGATCCCACGCAGAGAGAGACCCTTACTCAAGTCTCGGGAAATCACGGACCCCAGACACAGAGAGATCATTTTGGATGTAATAAGCAAAGGTGAGGTTTATTACGGAGACCTATTACAGAGATCTCCAGGCCGACACTTATCCCAAGCAGGAGACAGAGGAGTCGACCCCGAAACTCAAAAGTCAGAGGTTTATATAGGGAAGGCTAGGGGGTTTGGCGCGGTTTCACACAATTGGCTGTTTCAAACAGTGGCGGCTAATTTTTGGCATGGTTGTAAGTGATTGGCTCATTTAAACACAGCAGTGAGATTGCAGCACAGCAGAAGAGTACGTGCTGACTGGGGCGTTCGGGATTTTAGAAGCTAGGGGCTTATCAGGGTTTGAAGGACATCTGGTTAAAGTGTGACTCTGAGTAAGCTGGGGGAGGTGCCCTTCTGCATCTTTATGGCCTGTCAGTCTTGACTGCAGGGCGGGCCCCGCCCTGCCTGGAAAGTGTTTAGCCCTGAGTGTGGATTTTGAAACTTATTCTTTTAACTTTATATTTTTAAACCTTAAATCTGTATAATTTTCCTTTTCATTCCCCTCTTCTTCTACTGAGTAATTCTAATCTTAGAATTTTGATATCAAATCTCGTATTTGGTCTCACCAGTTGTCTTGACTGGTACTGTTGTCTCAGAACCATCAACCGCACATCACCCACTCGATTTTTAACAAAAGCAATTAACCTGTTTGTCACGCAGGGGCCAAAAACTAAAACCAAGAAAATTATTAGTAATGGCCCAGCCATAGCAGAGAGTAGGGTAGTCATCCAGGGAGACTGAGTGAACCAAGACTCAAGCCAACCTTGTTAAGTGTCTCTATCTTTTTGTAGGAGTCAAGCCTATTCTCACACCTATCTCGATGGAACCCAGGGCAAACATGTTGAGTGTCCCTCTAGGTCCCAGCTCTCAGCCCCAACAGCTAGTACGCGGCTGGTGAGGGCTGAGAATTGATGGCTGTCAGGGTGGCCAGCAGCACCAGGTATGGTCCTTTCCAGTGAGGCTCGAGTGTCTGGGTTCGGTGCCATTGTATGTAGCCGAGTCTCCGACCTGGAACTGATGAGATGTCTCGGGGGTCCCCAGGGCATAGGCTGCTGTCAGCAGATTTCTTTCTGTATCACCTGTAGGTCTTTTAGCCTGGCATACAAATCATTATTACTATGACATGTTGGTTTAGTAACATCATCTAATACAGTCAGAGGAGCTGAGGTCCCATATAAGATCTCAAAGGGGGTAAGGCTGAATCTGGAAGGGGTATTTCTTGCTCTGAAGAGAGCAAGAGGGAAGGAGTACCACCCAGTCTGCGCCAGTCTCCATGGTCAATTTGGTCAGGGTCTCTTTTAGAGTTTTATTTATTTACTCTATCTGTCCTGAACTTTGAGGTCTGTAAATACAACGTAATTTTTAATCGACCTCTAAATACTTGGCCACACCCTGGCTTACCTTGGCAACGAAAGTAGGGCCGTCGTCTGACCAGATTACCTTGGGCACTCCAGACCTGGGGAAGATTTCTTCCAGTATCTTCTTGATGACTACCGAGGCCATCTCTTGTTTGGTGAGGAAAGCTTTTATTTATTCCTGGAAAGGTATCTATAAGCACTAGGAGATACTTGTGATCATATTTTCCTGATTTTATCTCAATGAAGTTCACTTCGACTTTTCACTAAACTCTCTAGGTCTCTTTGTCCTGTTTGTTTGCTAAGCATTCACTTACTGACATACCTTATATTTTTTACTGCCTCTCTTGGCTAGAATCTTAAAGTCTATTACATATATCTTAACTACTTGGACAAACTTCTTATCTCCTAAATGAGTCCATTTCTGTATTTGGCAAAGTGAGTCTTTTGTTTGTTCTCTGAGGAATATAGTTTTCCCTCAAGTATGCCATTGTCTTTTTTTTGTTTAAGCAATTTGGGCCTTTTCTTCTGTTGTACATTCTAAGTGAGGACATCCCTTAGTCCAATCCCAGTTCCCAGTGGCTGTCTCTTGTAGGCCTGTAACCAGGATAGGCTCCTGTATAGCCATTTCCCGAGCCACTTTATCTGTTTTGTTACTGCCCCATGTCACTGAATCTCTTCCCTCCTGATATCCTGAGCAATGAATAGTACTCACAGTTGTTGACTTCTCCAGGGCATCCAAGAGATGGCAAAGGCATCTGCGGCACTGATGTGCTGGGGGGTAGAAGTTCAGCCATCCCAGATGACATTGTGTTGTCCACCACGGCAGCACCCACTTATCTCTGACCTTCATGAAGAGAACTGTTCCCGTATGTGGACAAGGTCCTCGGCTTTCAGCAGGGGTCAATCAGCCAGTCGCAGAGGTCTTTCCTCCACCCATGGGCTTCTGCCAGTACTTGACACTCATGTTGTGGTGGCTCCAGGTCAGGATTGGGCAGCAAGGTGACCAGATTGTCCCCAACCGGTGGAGAATCTAGTCCATGGCAGCTGACCAGTGGTCCCATCCTCTGGGACATTTTATTCAAAGGCAAAACATCAGCCACTCTACCACAGTTTAAGTCCTGGATTGGGTGATAATTGTCAGTGCCCGGCTGGCAGGAACGGTGTATTCCAGGCAGAACAGCACTAAGCCACACATCTCCCAGCATCAGGTACTGGTGCACTGAGACAGGTCTTAAGCTCTACATTCTTATGTGTCCTGTGAGCTGAACTCAGGTCTTCTTCAGAGCAGTATGAGCTCTGAACCATTGAGAAATATTCAGTTCTTTTTCTTTTCTGTTTTGGTTCTTGAGGTGATGTTTCGTTATGTAGCCCAGATGGCCTTGAATTAATGGGAATGCTCTTGTCTCAGCTTTCTGCATGCTCAGATTTATAGGCCTGTGCCCCCATGATCATCTTAGGGATGCCATCTTGAATATCTATTGGTTTATTTTTATATGAATTCACTTGCATGGATGTGTTTGCTCCTGGTGACCATGGAGGCCAGAAGAGCATGTTGGAGCTGAAACTAGAGTTACATACGGTTACATACAGTATGCCGTATGAATACTGGGAACTGAACCTGACCCTCCGTAGGACCAGCAAGTGCCCTTAGCCTTAGCCATCTCTTTAACCCGAGGTGAAGTGGAAACTTAAGAGTTTTTGGAAAGTCAGTTGTGTTGGATGGTGTTTTGCCAGTAACTTTAATTTTTTTAAAACCTTATTTTTAATGATGTTTTAAACCCATTTTAACCACCCTTTTAGCCCACCACCCACCAGAGGTAGTGAGAAAGAAAAGGATATGGGGGAAGTGGACTTGTTTAGAAAGGCTCTTTGGAGCAACTCCTGTCTGTGTTGTCTGGAAATTGGCAGTTTAGTCATAGGCTAGTGTCAGCAGCTTGATCCACTCACAAACACCTCATAGAAATATCTGGTCAGTAGTAGTGGTGGCAGGATGTAACAGGAACATCGGCTTGAGTAAGCAGGAGGGGACCAGGAGGAACGCCAGGAGAAGTTTTTGACTGCGCCTCTCTCAGGGAAGCAAAAATCAGCAAAGACTCGAGACCCAGAAACATTGCACAGCTCACTCTAAGCAAGCCTAGCTCAGCCCCAGTCACTGTCCACTGAGTCCTGTTCATATTCTCCAAACACCACATATCCTGTGGTCTTACCTCAGCACACACACCCGTCTCAGCTGACATCACTCTGCCAATCAGCCTGAGTCTGAGGGAGCGGCAGGAGACTATAGCACACCACCACAAGTCTTTTGTTGCGTTTCTCTCTGTGGAGCCCTGACAAATGCAGCTCAGCTATGTAATGTAAGGTGAACAATACATGCGTGTTAGTAAAGAATCCTTCATCGCGTGCTCTTTCACGTGTTTGCTTTAGCAGAACATCCTCTCTCCTGAGTCTGCTTCAGTGAAGTGTTCCTTCACGAGTTGGCCTTAGCCTTTCACACCTGTGTCCACTTTAACAAACTGTTCCTTCATGTGTTTGCCCCAGCAAAACACTATCCAACGCAACTGTCTTTCCAGAGAACCCTTAAGTTTCCACTTCACCTAGGGTTGCCATCTTGAAATGGTCAGATAAGAGTGATGTTGGTCTCTGTGTTAAATAATTTAAAGTGTCTGGTTAATAAATGGAGTCAAGGTGGCAAGTGAAAATCTAGATTGTTTTGGTTGGAGTTACTGCTTTGGAAGTTCATGCCACATGTTTCCACTGTGATACGGGCTGGGTCAGACGAGGCTGGTGGGTGAAGCAGACAATAGGGGACCTCACCCAGCTGAGGTGGTCACTGTGGTGGACACTGGTGCTGTGTTGGACAGGCTGGGAACTTGGTGCCCTGTCTGAGATGCAAGGCTCTCTATTTGTTCTGAAGGGCGTTAGGGTAGCATTTTACACTGAGCTCTAATGTGTCAGATCCGTTGTGGCTAGCCCGCCTGTTACACATGACACAGAAGCCTGGTATTTTATTTGACAAGCTGTGAGCCAAGATTGGGCAGGTCCTGAGCTATATTCCAAGTTACGTCCAATCCGTAGGCCCTGTGTTAACTTGATGTTTAAGTCTTACCAGGTCATATCTGCTCTGTCAGCCTGTCCTCAGGGTCCACTTCTCCTGGCTACGTGCTCATGATTCATCTGGCCTCACGGTGGCCTCCTCCTGTCTTCTCTGAGTGGTCTCTCTCTCTTTTTTTTTTTTTTTTATATTTCTGTGGTATTTTTTTTTTTTTTTTTTATTAACTTGAGTATTTCTTATATACATTTCGAGTGTTATTCCCTTTCCCGGTTTCCGGGCAAACATCCCCCTCCCCCCCTGAGTGGTCTCTCTTGAGGACACATACACATACACACACACCCCGCACTCCCCAATGATTCTTAGGTGATGCCTTTTTCTCTCTACTGCCCAACCACAGGGTCTAGCCTTTTATTAACCAGTCACTTTAAATTGAGGAACAAGGTTTACACAACAAAGGCCAGTGTATGTGAGAATTCACTCATCTGGGGGCAACCAGATCTTGGGGTTCAGAATTTAGCACTTGAACACATAGCAGCACCAGCTCAGCCCCCATAGTTTTGTTTATGTTCTCAGTATATTACTTAATATGGCAAGTTCTGAACTCTGTGCCCTAATTTTGGGAAAGTATATAGGAAGTGAACAAGTGATACCATGAAGCATAATTATGCTGCTATATAGTTTTGTTTGCTTTTATTTTTGAAACAGGGTATTACCTAGTGCAAGCTTCCTGGAATTTACTGAAATATAGCCTAGGCCTGCCTGAACTCAGAGATTTTCCTGCTTCTGCTTCCCAAGGGATGGGAGTAAAGACAAGTTTAATGTGCTCAGAAGAAACCGTACTTTGAGGTGGGCATGGTGCACACCTTAGATCCCAGCAATTTGGAGGCAGAGGCTGTTCCATAACTTCTGGTCAGTCATGCAGTCAACAAGAGGAAACAACTGTTAACCCCACCTAAGGAGAGTAAAGCCCATTACCCAAAATCTTTGGTCAGATTAACCAAGCTTCATTTTCTGTCATACAGTGCTGTCATCCTAAATTGGGGTTTGAAAGTATAGCATTGAACCCAGGAATATAGGGTTTATATAGTACAAAAAACAGCAAGACTAGGGGGTTTTGAGGGTTGGGAGATTTCCAGAGGAATTTTGATTATGTAGGGACTTGCTAAACATTTTTTAAATTATTACACAGAACACTTGTCTGGGCATATTCAAGGTGTAACTCAAACTCCATAGGATGGGGAGCATGTCAAGTTCCAGAAACAGGTTAAAGCATGGTCAACTTGAATTTTGCAGCAAATGGAAATGAACTTCTGACCTTATAACAAAATGGTTTCCATCCTTAAGATGGAGTCAGGCTGGTGCATTACAACTGACACTGCAGAGTACAGGTGTTGAAGTGTGATCAGGTGAGCAGTTTAGGGGAGTAAATATATTTTCCTTATAATTTTTTTCGTTTGTTGTTTTTTTCTTTTTTAAAGACAGGGTCTCTTTACACAGTCCCAACTGTCCCAGAACTCCCTACATAGATAACATAGACCAGGCTGGCCTTGACTTGACAGAGATTTGCCTACCTCTGCCTCCCAGCATTCAGATTACAGGTGTGTGCAACCATGCCTAACTGCAATGGATTTATTTTGATGTAACCATACTATTATTTGAATCTCTCTGAAAGAAAGATACCTGGTTTATTTAGTTTCTGCCTGTTTTCCTTTGGTAAAAAGTTGAACAACTAGATTAGTGACTATATCTGTAGTTGCCTATCTATAATACATTCTAGTAAACTGTTAAATGTGTGGAATCTTTTTTGGTTGTTTAATTAAGATATACAACAAACTTTGTTTTACAATAGATAATTTTCTTTTTTTTAATGGATTTTTTAAAAGATTTATTTTATTTTATATATATGACTTTTTTTGCCTACGTGTGTATATGTACTAAGTGCATTCCTAGTGCCTATAGATGTCAAAAACAGGCATTCATTGGACCCCTTAGAGAGCTGTGAGCTACCATGTGAGTCCTGGGAAAAATAACCCTGGGTTCTCTATGGGAGCAGCAAGTGCCCTGAACCTACACATAATATGTCTAATGCAGGCACATTTCTATTTCCTAGAGAGCAAAGGGAAAAAGAAGAGATTGAGAAATACCGAATGGAACGTCCCAAAATCCAGCAGCAGTTTTCAGACCTTAAGGTGAGCAGATGGACTAGCATACTGGCTTCAGGGCCTTCACCTAAGCAGCAGAAGGTGGAACTGTGGGGTTGGGGATTTAGCTCAGTGGTAGAGCGCTTGCCTAGCAAGCACAAGGCCCTGGGTTCGGTCCCCAGCTCCGGAAGAAAAAAAAAAAAAAAAAAAAAAAGAAGGTGGAACTGCTCCAGTGTAATACTGGTTTTGAGCCTTTACTAATGATGCTCTTAGTTCAGAGGATTAATTGCTTAGGGGAAGTTTGTGCTTCCCTATGTTTGATCATCTGTCATATACATTAAAAAATAAAGCAATGGGGTTGGGGATTTAGCTCAGTGGTAGAGCGCTTGCCTAGGAAGCGAAAGGCCCTGGGTTTGGTCCCCAGCTCCGAAAAAAAGAAAAAGGAAAAAAAAAAAAAAAAAGCAAATTCTACTGTTAAAGGCAGGAAAACAATCTTTTCTTTCCATTTAGGCAAATGCTTTCCAAACTGCTTGTTAGATTTTGATCTGATAAATTTACCTTTTAGTAAGAGTACCAATCCAATGAATTGATTTCTCTAAATAAAGTGGAAAACCAGGGCTATCAGGATGGCTCAGCAGGTAAAAGCCCTTGCCATGTATCCTTGTATGTGCGTTTGCACACATGCATATACATACATATAATAAATCATAAAGAATTGCATTATTGGGGTTGGGGATTTAGCTCAGTGGTAGAGTGCTTGCCTAGTAAACGCAAGGCCCTGGGTTCGGTCCCCGGCTCCGAAAAAAAGAAAAAAGAATTGCATTATTTTTTAATGGAAAACCATTTCTGCATCAGTCTTTTCTAAAGCACAATAGGCCCGAGGCTTGGGGAGAGCAAATGTGAAATCTCACGACTAACATTTGGAATCTACATATTTCCAGAGGAAGTTGGCAGAGGTCACAGAAGAAGAATGGCTTAGCATCCCAGAAGTTGGCGATGCCAGAAACAAACGTCAACGGAACCCACGTTATGAGAAGCTGACCCCTGTTCCTGATAGTTTCTTTGCCAAACATTTACAGACTGGAGAGAACCATACTTCCGTGGATCCCCGACAAACTGTGAGTATATGAACAAATGAGCTTATGAGCAAATGGAGCTTCTTTAGTCTGGGTAAGGATGTGGTGAGAAGGGTGAGTGTTGATTGCTCTTGTAGCCGTGCCCCGTTAGGACATAGGGACTAGGTGGACATTGTTTGGAGAAGGTGGGGATCTTCAGTATGACAGTTGAAGCCAGTGTTTTATCTTCCTCCTAGCAATTTGGAGGTCTGAATACTCCCTACCCAGGAGGCCTGAACACTCCATACCCAGGTGGAATGACACCAGGATTGATGACACCTGGAACAGGGGAGCTGGACATGAGGAAGATTGGCCAGGCCAGGAATACCCTGATGGACATGAGGCTTAGCCAGGTGAGAATTTGTCATGGATCTTTCTTTTCTTATAGATGGTACTGAAATGGGGAAAAAGCAGAATATTTGGGGGATGTTGCTCAGTTGTTAGGTCCCTTGCCTAACATATGCAAGGCCCTTGGTTTGATCTCTAATACAAACAAAGCAAAGCACTCGATAATTAAAAACAGAAATGTGTCCTGTCGTAGAGTAAGTAGGTGAGACTCTTTCTACAGGTGAGTATTTGTGTGTTTCTCTACAGGGCATGCCAACATCCCCAGCACAACAAATAAAGGGCCAGCCCTGTGTGACCTGCTAGTCTGTTCCTTGGAGGTAGAAGGCCATTGTAGGGGATGAGTATGTTTCCAACAAAGTCCATATGGTCTGTTGATAAAACTTAACTCTATACGCACTGGGAATGAATTCAGGGCTCTATCCTTGCTAGGCAAGTGTTCTACCACAGAACTAAATTTCTAACTTTTTGTTGCTGTGTTTTTGAAAATTTATAACAGCAAGTATTTTATAATAAAAAACTCAATAGCTTATTGATTGCACTTTTTCTGTTAGCATGTGTTTGTCTGTTTTACCTTGTAAAATATGCAATGTGATTTAATGGTTTTTGTGTGTGCTGTTGGAGAGATGGACTTTTTTATATTCTAGGTGAGCATGCTATAACTGAGCTGCATCTCCGTCCCTGGCCCGAGCTTTTTGCTGTGTAGCTCAGACTGACCTGTAACTTTCTGTGTAATCTAGGCTGGCTTTGAATTCACAGAGATCCTGCCTCTTCCTCCCAGGTTTATTCTCAAACTTTCGCCCCTCCCGTTTCAGCCTCTGTGTGCTAGGATCATACTTGAGTGATGCCATACAATTCTGGGTAGTTTTTACTTTTATTTTTATATTTTTTTAACTCATTATGTATTGAATTCATAGACATTTAAGTAGCACATTTAAGACAGCATTTTTGTAATGTCTTTTTTTTTAAAGATTTATTTATTTCTTATATGTAAGTACACTGTAGCTGTCTTCAGACACACCAGAAGAGGGCATCAGCTCTCATTACAGATGGCTGTGAGCCACCATGTGGTTACTGGGATTTGAACTCAGGATCTCATGGAAGAGCAGTCAGTGCTCTTAGCCACTGAGCCATCTCTCCAGCCCTGTAATGTCTTTGAAGTGAAATTTTACTGCGAATATTACCTTCCTTGTTCTACACTCCTATCCTGGACCTGCTGATGACTCCTCTGGTACCTGGCACTGCCGGGTCTTCTCTGTTTTCTCTGCCTGTCTAAAGTACACTGTCCATCTCTGAACTCAGCGACTTCCAGTGTGTCAATTCGTTTCTAAAGATTTGTTTATTTTTATTTTATGTGTATGTGTGTTTTGCCTGCATTGTATGTCTTGTATACTGTGTGTGTGTGTGTGTGTGTGTGTGTGTGTGTGTGTGTGCGCGCGCGGTGTCTACAGCTGCCAGAAGAGGGCATTGGATTCCCTGGAATCAGAGTTACAGATGAACTGTCATGTGGATTCTGTGAATCAAAAATCTGGGTTCTAGAAGAACCCAGTGCCAGTGCTCTTCACCCTTGTGTCCTCTTTCCAGCCCCATTAGTCTCTGAGGGTCTGAGAAGCATCTTTATTGTGGCAATCCATTTCCCTCTTAGTTTTGCATTTAATAACAGTGTCACTTTGTTGCCTTTGGTTTATTTTCTCCCCGAGCTGTTATAAAATTAATACTTTCTTGTAAGAGCATTGAGAAGCAATGTTATTCTATTTCTTTTCCTCTTTTCTTTTCTTGTGGTACTCAGGATGGAACCCAGGGCTTTGATTATAGTAGGCAGGTGTTCTATTCCAGCGCTATATCTCCAGTGAAGAGTATTAAAAAACAAAGCAAAAACAGAGCCAGGTGGTGGAAAAGGTAGCAGCACCTTTAATCCCAGTTCTCTGAGTTTGAGGCCAGCCTAATCTTATGAGTTCCAGGACAACCAGGGCCACATAGAGAAACCAAAAAATCCAAAACAGAAAAAAAATCTGTATCATGGCAAGTGTTCGTGTTAGAAGTAAAAGAGAGAGAGAGAGAGAGAGAGAGAGAGAGAGAGAGAGAGAGAGAGAGTGTGTGTCTATCTGTGTGTGTGTGTGTGTGTTAGGCTTTACATCTTCTTTTTCTTCTTTCTCTTTTTAAATGTGCTGGGGCTGGGGATTTAGCTCAGTGGTAGAGCGCTTGCCTAGGAAGCGCAAGGCCCTGGGTTCGGTCCCCAGCTCCGGAAAAAAGAACCACAAAAAAAAAAAAAAAATGTGTTTATTTTTCCTCACTATCTCACCCTGACCTGGTGCACACTGTATAACCAGGTTGGGCTCTAATTCACAGGTCCACCGCCTCCGACTCAGGAGCACTGGACTAAAGGCGTACGCCCCTGTGCCTGACAGACTTTATCTTCTTTATGTCCCTCTCTACCCTTGTTAAAATAATTGTTAGGGTAGAACCCAGAGCTTCACACATGCTTGATAAGCAGTATACAACTGAGCTATACCTCAGCACCATAATTTACCTTTTTTTTTAAAAGAGATTTTATTTGGGCTTGGGGATTTAGCTCAGTAGAAGAGTGCTTACCTAGCAAGCGCAAGGCCCTGGGTTCAGTCTCCAGCTCCAAAAAAAAAAAAAAAGAGAGAGAGAGAGAGAGAGAGAGAGAGAGAGATTTTATTTTATTTAATGTGAGTACACTGTTGCTCCCTTCAGACCCATTAGAAGGGAGGTGGGGGGTATTGCATCCCATTACAGATGGCTGTGAGCCACCTTGTGGTTGCTGAGAATTGAACTCAGGACCTCTGGAAGAGCAGTCAGTGATCTTAACCGCTGAGCCATCTCTCCAGCCCTCATCTTTACCATTTAAACCATTCTGTATGTGTTTATGTCTAAAACAGGGTCTTACTATGACTGTGTGGTTAGGCTGGCCTCGTACATTGCTTAAGTGAGCCTCCTGCCTTGGTGGGGCTACAGATATAATATACATGTATTATATGCAGATATAATGTTCATGACGCCTGTATATTTTAACCATTTTGTGTGTGTGTTTATCAGTGTAAGTACTTGCCCTCTGTTATCCAGCTCCAAAACTCTTTGCCATCCTAGACTGAAACTATTGTTTTTTTTTTTTTTTTTTTTTTTCCCCCGGAGCTGGGGACCGAACCCAGGGCCTTGCGCTTCCTAGGCAAGCACTCTACCACTGAGCTAAATCCCCAACCCCGAAACTATTGTTTTTTAAGATTTATTTATGTTATTTATATGGGTACACTGTAGCTGTCTTCAGCCACACCAGAAGAGGGCATCAGATTCCATTACAGATGGCTGTGAGCCACCATATCGATGCTGGGAATTGAACTCAGGACCTCTGGAAGAGCAGTCAGTGCTCTTAACTGCTGAGCCATCTCCTCAGGCCCCCTAAAACCATTTCTGTCAAACACTTTACAGTCTAACTCTACTCTAATCCTTGGCAACCTCCATTCTACTTTCTATAACTTTGATGGCCCCTTGGTAGCTACTTAATATCTTTATTATTCTATTTAGTTATCTATTTGGATTTTCAAGAAAGGGTTACTCTAGGTAGCTCTGGCTGTCCTGGAACTCACTTTGTAGACCAGGTTGGCCTCTGAGTTCTGGGATTAAAGCCATGTGCCACCACGGCCTATCTGTCTGTCTGTCTCCCTTGCTGCTGCTGCTCCTCTTCCTTTTCCTCCTCTTCTTCTTTCTTCCTTGTCTTTAACATAGCAGAGTAACTCTTTCTAACATTTTATATTCTTATTTTTATTTCATGTATGTTGACATTTTGTTTGCAGATGTGTCTGTGTAAGAGTGTTGGGCCCTCTAGAACCAGAGTTACAGACAGTTGTGAGCTTCCTTAATGGGTGTTGGGAATTGAACCCAAATCCTGCAAGAGCAGTCAGTGTTCTTAACCACTGAGCCATCTCTCCAGCCCCCATATATTTTCATTTACCTTGTTTTTGGCTCTTTGTCTTCTTGGGTCATGTTTAGCATGTATTAGAAATCTTTTTTCCTTTTTAAGGCTGAATAATGTTTAATTGTGTATATGAATGTATCATTCATCAACCTCTCAATGGATACATGGTTTGTTTCTGACTTTTAGTTCTTGAGAGTAATGCTGCTCTTAAACATGATCATACGAATACTTGTTTCAGTCTTTATAGATATATTCTCAGAAGTTTAATTACTGGCATAATAGTAGCTAAAATTTTTAGGCACAGCGAGAATGGCATCCGTAGTAGTTGTCTTATTTTACAGCTCAGACTGTACCAGGGTTCTAGAGTCTCCTCAGTTTTCCCAACTTTTATTTTGTGTTTTTTTTTTTTTTTCGTGTCTCTGTGTTTGTGCCTCTGTGTATATGCTATGTGTCCAGGTGCCCATAGATGCCAGAAGCTTTGATCCTCCCAGTCCTGGAATTAACAGGCTGTTAGGATTCTCCTGACCTGGGTTCTGGGAACTGAACTCAGGTCCTCTGGAGAAGCAGAAAGCACTTTTAACTGCTGAGCTTTCTCTCTAGCTCAATATTCTCTGTGTATATGTGTGTGTATACATAGGCATTTGTGTGCGTGCGTGTGTGTGTGTGTGTGTGTGTGTGTGTGTGTAAGCCAGACATCAGCTTTGGGTGTCTTTTATTCTCTTACCTTATTTGTTTGTTTTGTTTTTTTTTTTTTAAGTTGGCAAATAAAACAGAATGCCCCTGCACATGTTCTTCTTGGTATTTTTGTTATTTTATTTGAGACATGATTTGGCATGTTATTGGCTGTCCTGATCTATGTAGACCAGGCTAGTCTTGAACTTGTAATCATTTGCTTGCCTCTGACTGCCAAGTGCTGGTATAAGCTACTGTACCTAGCTTTCTGGAGGAAAGGAAGATAGTCTCGTGTAGCCTAGCTGGCTTCACACAAAGTGTGTAGCCAAGGATGGCCTGATCCTTCCACCATGATCTTCAAAGTGCTTGGATGCTAGGCGTGCACTTCCATACCAGTCACTAGAAAAACAACGCTTTTTCTCCTGTTCCCCTTTTTCTGTGCTCTGTGTTTGTTAACCTGTCTTTTCTTAAAGAGTGTTGGATAGTGTGCTGGTACACCCGTAATTTCAGTACTTAGGAAGCTGAGGCAGGAGCATCACCTTGAGCCTGAATCCAGCTTGGGTTATAATATGAGATTCTGTCTTTTAAAAACATTTTTAAAACCTTCAGCCGGCGGTTTGGGGAGACGAACCTTCCACCTTAGACCATGGCCAGGTTCATCCATAACTTCGCAGAGAAGGTACCATTGATGGTGGCCGCTGCCTGACTTACTCGAAGCCTTGATTGGCCACACTTTGGCACTACGCCAAGGTTGAGCTAGTTCCCCCAACCCCTGGTGAAATCCCTACAGCTATTCAGAGCGTGTAATTCAAAGTGCTAAAACTGGTAGCTTCAACCACCTTACAGTTAAGGAAGCTGTGCGAAATGGTTTGGTGGCCACTGAGGTGTGGATGTGGTTTTACATTGGAGGGCTAGGATGAAAGCCGTGCTTCACCTTGGCCGGCTTCTTTTTAGTTTTTTTTTTTTTTTTAAGATTTATTCATTTATTATATATAAGTACACTGTAGCTGTCTTCAGACACACCAGAAGAGGGCACCAGATCTCTTTACAGATGGTTGTGAGCCACCATGTGGTTGCTGGGACTTGAACTCATGACCTCTGGAAGAGCAGTTGGGTGCTCTTAACCGCTGAGCCACCTCTCCAGCCCTTCTTTTTAGTTTTTAATTTTGGAAACTGATACTCAGTAAATTGTCTAGGCCAGTCTGGAACTCATTCTGTAGCCAGGTAAGCCTTGAACTTTGGTCATTCCTGCCTTAGCCTTCCAAGTAGCTGGGATTACTGGCCCGTGCTATCAGACACGGCTTATTATGGCAATTTAAAAATTTATGATTAAGGGGCTGGGGATTTAGCTCAGTGGTAGAGCGCTTGCCTAGGAAGCGCAAGGCCCTGGGTTCGGTCCCCAGCTCCGAAAAAAAGAACCAAAAAAAAAAAAAATTTATGATTAAAATAGTAGAATGAGCTTTTAATTCCAGCACTTGGGGAGGCAGAGGAAGGTGGATCTCTTGAGTTCAGGGTTAGCCTGGGCTACAGAATGAGTTCCAGGACAGCCAGGGCTACACAAGAAATCATGTCTCAAAAAAGAAAAAGATTAGTACAATGAACTTCCATATTGAAATTTAAAAAAAAAAAGTTGAAATTACCAGCCTTTTACTTAAGACTTTCTGGACTTAGGTCCGTCTTAAAAAGACATTTTTTTAAAATATGTTTTCTTGAAATTTCTTTTCATGGAACTTTTAGGATCAGTATCTCTATGTGTCTTGGTTACTTTTATTTTCTCTTTTCATTTCTTAGAAGAGAGACACTCTAGAGTGGCCAAGTTTTTTGAAATCTCAAAGCCCACCTCCAGTGGCACATCCTCTCCAACAGGGCTACACTCCCTAAGCCTTTCCAAATTGTTTCACCTACTGGGGACCAAGTATTTGTATATGAGCCTATGGGAGCCATACTTAAGTGTTCTGAACTGCTGAGCTGTCTCTCCTGCTTCAGCCTCTAGGTTTTCTATTGATTTATCACTTTCAGTGATGCCGAAATTAATCCCGCAACATTAATCCTTGTAGAAGATTTCTACACTTTTCATGTAGAAGACATTTTCTCATCACTAACTGTTGTTTGAGTCACAGTAAGATTGTTTTTTCCTGACTGCTTTTCATGAGATTTGTCGGGTGGGCCTTCAGGGTTGTTGGTAATTCGTTGTTTTAAACATTGCTGGTCATGACTAGCTCATTCTCCCCTTTACCTATCTCACAGGTATCTGACTCAGTGAGTGGGCAGACTGTTGTGGACCCCAAAGGCTATCTGACGGACCTAAACTCTATGATCCCAACCCATGGTGGCGATATAAAGTGAGTATGCTGCAGAATTGATGGGTTGAAATGGGAACTTTAATTGCTTACTATGTTGTGGAGTTTTTTTTTTAAAGAATATACAGTCAACCCCAAAAGTACAACAATGCCAAGCAACCAGAGCTTCCAGGGACTAAGCCACTACCTAAAGACTATACATGGACTGACCCTGGACTCTGACCCCATAGGTAGCAATGAATATCCTAGTAAGAGCACCAGTGGAAGGGGAAGCCCTGGGTCCTGCTAAGACTGAACCCCCAGTGAACTAGTCTATGGGGGGAGGGTTGGGAGGGGAACACCCATAAGGAAGGAGAGGGGGGAGGGGGATGTTTGCCCGGAAACCGGGAAAGGGAATAACACTCGAAATGTATATAAGAAATACTCAAGTTAATAAAAAAAAAAAAAAAAGAATATACAGTCAAAATATGACATGGATGTTCTGAGAAATTAGAAGTGTATTTGTGTTCTTTTACTATGTATATTAAATATTTTACAAATAATAAGGTCAATGCCTGTGGTGAGCTAGAAAGCAGCTTGTAGATTGTCTGGTGTTTCCTGTCTGGATATTCAGGCTTCAGTTTGTTTACTCAGTGCCCCCGTAGAGTAGCTCTTTTGGATTTTATGTCTTCAGCATGTTTCCCTTAGCAATTTATTCTGTGTCTTAAGGGGATGCCTTCTCCCAGGCTCTTGCCACACCCTCTAATAGTGTGGCCTGATTTTTTGTGCCTTTTGACCTTTACAGTGACATCAAGAAAGCACGACTACTTCTTAAATCTGTTCGAGAAACAAACCCTCATCATCCACCAGCCTGGATTGCGTCAGCTCGCCTGGAAGAAGTCACTGGAAAGTTACAAGTGGCTCGAAACCTTATTATGAAAGGGACAGAGATGTGCCCCAAGGTAAAGCCATAGCAGCATATTCTCTCGACAGCTGCATGTGCCCATACTAGAGTCAGAGCAAGGTTATGAACAGAAGGAAAGGAAAGTCTTTACGACTTTTGTGTGGAGCAGAGGCTGGCCTAACATAATGGCAGGGTCAGCATCACTGAAAGTGATAAACCTGGCAGCTTGTCAGGTCACACAATATAGAAAACCTAGAGTTGACTCAGAAGAGATGGCTCAGCGGTTGAGAGCATGGGCTCGTCTTCTAGAGGACCTAGACTTGATTTCCAGGTGCCATAGGGCAGCTCACAGCTGCCTGTCATCCAGTTCCAGGGGATCTGATGCCCTCTTCTGGATATGCATCCAAGCAAAACACCTGTATGCATCAAATAAGAATAAGTAAATCGGAAAAAAAAACAAAAAACAAAACAACAACAAAACACAGATTAGTGCTGTCTCTCAGAATATTCTAGCACTTGTGTTTTGGAAGGTGGGATGATTAGGACGAATTTAGAAAGTGTTAATAAAACCAACAATGTCATGTACTCTTCTGTGTAAACTAGGTATATCTGATAATGAAAGAAAACCTCTGTGAAATTCTTTGAATTTTAGGTAAAAATTAGAGCTTCCCAGGCAGTCATACCTGCCCATGTTCTTATTGTTCTTTGTTTTTTCCCCTAGAGTGAAGATGTCTGGCTAGAAGCAGCTAGGTTACAGCCTGGGGACACAGCCAAGGCTGTGGTGGCACAAGCTGTCCGTCATCTCCCACAGTCTGTTAGGATTTACATTAGAGCAGCAGAACTAGAAACAGACATTCGAGCAAAGAAGCGTGTTCTTCGGAAAGGTAAGCCTCTCTGGGAGGTACCCCTTAAACTGTGCCTTGAAGGTGTTCTTGCTTTATGATGTTTTGTTCTCTTGGAGAGCAGTTCACTCTTCCTTTGCTCAGACGTTTTGCGAGGGTAGTTAAGAAGCTGGTAAAGTTGCCAGTCCTTTTTTCTGGGCTAGTTGCTTTTGCCCTTGGAGTTCTATAGAGAATGGACTCCAGTAGAAATGTTCCCACACTGACTGAAGGGCACCGTTTTTACCTTTCTATAGTGTGTGAGCTCAACAATCACTGTCATCCAATTTTTCCTTATTCATAATACAGGAACAGGTTTGTGACTCTCTAAGTATATAGTCCCTCCAGGATAGCTTGTGTTCTGGAAATGGAATTTTGAAGTGCACAAAGGTAGAGAAAGAAGTAGTACAGAAACACCACTATTACCATGTGCACACACCAAGCAAATGCTAAGTATGTGCCATACCGGAGTTAGGATTTTCTTTTCCCTCTTGTGTGGGTATCAAGGGTTAGCTCTCTACGTGCATTAGTGACCAAGTGACCTAGACCCTGTTGAGGTCTGGATCATCAGTTGGTGCTTTTGCTTCTTTTTATTATAGGCGCTCGCGCTCTCTCTCTCTCTCTCTCTCTCCATCTCTCTCCCTCCCTCCCTCCTTCCCTCCCTCTCTCTCCCTCTGTGTGTGTGTGTGTGTGTGTGTGTGTGTGTGTGTGTGTGTATGTGTGTGTGTCTATCTCTATTTCTATCTATCTCTCAGATAGAATCTTACATGTAGCCCAGGCTAGCCTCAAATGCATAATCTTTTTGGTTTTGCTGTGTGGGTTTTGCGTACAGGTACTCAGTATCGTGCCATATTCTTCTCCTAACTTTATACTTGCAAATAGAAACACTAAATAAGACTGAAGACCCTCTGACCTGTAAAATGATCTCCTCAGAGAATGGAGGCAACTTGATTACCCCCTGGGAGTCAGTGCTGGTCTCACAGCTTGACTGAATTGTTCTAGGCCTCTTGGTGGCGAGGTTTGGAGAAGTAAAAGTAGGGCATGAAGCCTATGGGAGCTTCTCCAACAGCATTGCACATTCAGAGACCTATGTGCTCTGTTGTATAGGTTAACGGATGCACGTGGTGTATGTGGTATTACTTCATGTTAGGTTGAGGCCTTGACTTACAAGGCATTTTTGTCTTCTGGTGCTCTTAGGAGCTTTGGGAAACATCCAGCTAGTCTTCCAGGCACCATGCTGACTAAAGTGAGGAACAGATAGAAGGCCCATCCTGCCGAATCTGTGTCTTAGTTAGGGTTCTATTGCTGGAAAGAGACATCATGTCCATGGGAACTCCCCCTGCTTCCTGCCTCCTGAAACAGGGTTTCTCTGTGTAACAGAGCCCCGACTGTCTTAGACTCACTTTTTGTAGACCAGGCGTTTGCCTCTGCCTTCTGAGTGCTGGGATTGAAGGGATGGCCCTGCCTCACCATAGCAACTCTTATAAAGGAAAACATCTGATTGAGGCTGGCTTACAGTTCAGAGGTTTAGTCCATTATCCTCCTGGACAGAAGCATGATGGCACGCAGGCAGACATGGCGTTGGAGAAGCAGCTGAGAGCTCTATATCTGGATCCACAGTCAGTGGGAAGAGACTGTGACTTGAGCTTCTGAAACCTCAAAACCCACCCTCAATGAAACCCTAACTCCGAAAGGCCGCACAGGCTACACTCCAATAATGCTACTCCCTATGAGTCTGTGGGGGTGGGGAGGGCATTTTCATTCAGACCATCTCTCAGTCGCCTCAGTGACTTTAACCCTAGGTCGGGGCTTTTTCCTTCTTAGTCCTGCGGTCCTAAGGCTTTTCTAGAGCCATGAATCTGCTCGTAGGGTAGCAGACAAGTTAGCTTCTAGTTGTGGGAAGTGTCTGCCTGTGACTCAGTCATCCTACTGGAATCCACGCTGTACTTGCTTTTGCTCCACCCATCTTTTCTGCTCTATTTCCAACCTGACAAAGCTGCACGTCTGCCTTGCTCATGGTCAGGTGTGTTCGAGGTTTTTAGCCATTCCTAGTTCCCTGCTGGGATCATCTTCCTCATAGGTGAACAGATGTGCAGGAGAATTCAGCTCTCTTCTTTGTCGAGGATCAGCACAGTTGGTGCTGGTGGTGTTGGATCTGTGGAGTGAGAAGAACCCAGACTCACTGTTGTTGTCTGTCCCTTTAGGACTCACCACATGGCAAAACCCAGAGTACTTGGCAGTAGGCAGGAGGGTGCCCCTGTAGAGTTCAGGCTCTGAGATTAGGTGTCATTGCAGTAGGAGTACTGGGTTTCATCATAGAAGGGAAGTCCCAATGTGCCTCAGACCTTGGGACCCTGCAAAATTCCCGCAAGGGTAGGTAGGCCCTTTGGCTTTGTATAGAATGTCTCCCATTTTTCTGGCATGCACATCTCAAGTCAGCATAGTGATGTACACCTAAGGCTTAGTCTGTGTGCAGTGGCGCAGCCGGTCTGCTCTGGCTCTATGAGAAGGAAAGGAACATTGCAGAGACTGCCTGCCCTGCTAGATGGCACAGAGGCCTAGAGGAACGAAGCCCTCACACATAGCAGGAGAGTTCTGCCACTGTTGAGTAGGCTAAACTACTCAGCAGGCCACACTGTGTTTATGTGGTTCCCTCAGAAACCGGCTTTATGGTTGGTTACAGATCGCCTTCAAACCCAGCAATGACAATGACATCACCCAGAGGTGACAGGGACCACGCGTGGCAATTGCCAGACATTCATTCATAGCGTCCATTTGGTTTACCTCTCACCTTTACCTGTGATCGGTTACATCACAGCTTAAATAAAAGGCAGATCCTCTTGACCTTTGCACTCTCTCTTTTCTCTCTTTAACCCCCTTCGTCTTCGTTGCCCCCTTTTGTCCCCTTCCTCCACAATAAACCTCTCTCATGTGGAACTACACTGGCCTGGTGTGGTCTGCCATGATTCTATCACAACATTGGTGCCGAACTTAGTGCGGACACCCGATTGGCATTGTGTATTACAACCCAGAAGTCCTGGACTCAAGTGATCCTCCTGTCTCAGCCAACCAAGTAGCTGGGACTACAGGCATGTGCCACACAGCCCTGGAGCAGTGGCTGCGATTCCTGGGTTTCGTCACCAATGTTGTGATAGAATCATGGCTCACTTCCAGACAGACCATACCTTGGGTCTATTTTCAGCATCGTTGGCCTATGTGCTTACAGGAAATCGGATCCTTAGGGAACTGTTTGGGAAACGCTATGGCGTCTCAAGACTAGAGTTATATTTCATTTGTTAGTTCCAAGCAGTCATCACCAACCCTATAGGAAGCTGGTTAAAGGCTTGTTTTTGACCTAACTGCCAGTGTCTGAGGCCTCCCTTACCCTCATACTACAGATCTCTGGGTCATCTGCCCTGCTTTTAGCTTCTTAGTGAATAGGATCTGAAGAAGAGATCCTGATGCTTAAAACAAAAGTGTGGCGGCACCTAGCTACACATTACAGCGCTCTTGAGTTGTCTCCTTTTCCTGACATCAGTCCAAGTTCTTTTGAAAATGAGCCAAAGTATGGCAAAACCTTGAGTGCCCTTTGTTAGCGTTCACCCTGCCAGCTGCACAGAGCCAATTGCACAGAGCCTCCTGGGATCATTGCTGCTTTCCTTTCCATGATTTCTTTTTACTCATCACAGCCTGCTCAGTGGACCCTTCCCTAGGGTAATCACGTGTATGCAACTTGAGTTTGGTTTTTAAATTTGTTGTCGTCTCTGTTGTTCTGGGGGTTTTTTTGTTTGTTTGTTTGTTTGTTTGTTTGTTTTTGTGTGTTTTGTTTTACTGGAACTAGCACATGTAGACCAGGCTGGCCTTGAACTCACAGAGATCCTCCTGTCTTTGCTTCCCAGGTGCTGGGATTAAAGGCATGTACTATCCAGCTTTTAATTTTTTTTAGTGTGTGTGTGTGTGTGTGTGTGTGTGCGCGTGCGAGCGTGCGAGCGTGCGTGCGTGCGTGCGTGCGTGCGTGCGTGCGTGTGTGTGTGTGTGTGTGTGTGTGATGGCATGCATTTGGAGATCAGAGGACAACTTGCAGGAGTCAGTTCTTTCTACCATGTGAGTCTCTGAAATTTAACTCGGGTGTTGAGGATTGGTGTGGGTGGTGTACTTCCTGAGCTATCTACCTCCTGCAGCTCGTTTACTGACGCTAATTTCCAGTGCAGCGGTGCACTCCTGTAACCTGAAAAGCACTTACCACCAAGACAGATTGATTGTTCAGGAAAGACAGATTGCGTATATTCTTCACAACCTCTGCTCCAACAGGCATAGCTACTTTCAGCCCCCACTTTCAACCCTAGGCTCCCAGTGCTATTGTTAATGCGCTTTCCTATACAGACAGTTTTTTTCTTTTCTTTTTTATGGCTTTAGAAAATGTGTGTGTGTGTGTGTGTGTATGTGTGTGTGTGTGTGTGTGTGTGTGTGTGTGTGTGTGTACGTGTACACCATAGTGTACAGATGGAATTTAGAGGACAACTTACTTGTAGGACTAGATTCTCTCCTGATTATTCCCATTTGGGGAATTCAGCTCAGATTTTCAGGCTTTGTGGTAAGTGCTTTTTACCTGCTGAGCCATCTCTGCAGCCTTCTTTGTGGCCTTTTGAGGCAGCGTTTCACTGTATATCCCTCACTGGCCTGGAACTTACCCTGTAGCTCAGGATGGCCCTGAGCTTAAGGTGTTTCTCCTGACTCTGCCCTCTGAGTACTCAGGTTACAGGAGTGCACTGCTGCACTGGCTTTTGGACACTGGTGGCTTATTTTGTCTTTGTTTTTTTCATGCCACTCTAATAAAAGAGTGACTATGTCACGGTGGTGTCCTCATTCTGTCAGTTGTTGTGTCAGTGAACAGCATGCAGACATGCCTGGTCAGTGTGTACTGGGGTTAAACTGAGTCTGGATGTTACCATGTCGTTATTTTATCATTAAGATTCTAGGGCTGGAGAGATAGCTCAGCGGTTAAGAGCACCCGACTGCTCTTCCAGAGGTCATGAGTTCAAATCCCAGCAGCCACATGGTGGCTCACAACCATCTGTAAAGAGATCCGATGCCCTCTTCTGGTGTGTCTGAAGACAGCTACGTGTACTCATATATAATAAATGAATAAATCTTCAAAAAAAAATTCTAGAAGAAGGGAGGTTAATCCTGTAGGTTCCATGTAGTGTAGCCATGAAGGTTTGTTTTGGGTTTTTTTGTTTTTTGGGTTTTTTTTGTGAATTGGAAGGTAGAGCTGGAGGCTCTATAGAATCAAGTGGGACTTTTGTTTTTAAAATTAAAAAAAAAATTCTGTGTATGAGCATTTTGCCTACATGTACATCTCTGTACCTCATGCATACCTTGTGCCCACAGAGGCCTGAAAAGGATAATCCCCTGGGGCTGGACTTACTGAAGGTTGTCATCTGCCATGTGGGTGCTAGAAATCAAACCGTGGTCCTCTGAAAGAACAGCCAGTGCCCTTAATTGCAGAGCCATCTCTCTAGCCCCCAAAACTAGTTTATTTATTCATTTATTTTATTTTGTTGCACATATGTCTGTGTGCCACATGCATGCATTACCTTCAGAGGCCAGAAGAGCATCAGATTTCCCCAGGACTGGAGCTACAGTTGTAAGTAAGCCACAGTGTGGGTGCTAGGGACAGAATCTGTATCCTCTGCAACAGCAGCAAGTGCTCAGAATCAGTGAGCCATTGGCTAGCCCTTGACAGTCTCATCATTTATCCCTGGTTGGCCTTTGCTGCATAGACCAGGTTGGCCTTGAACTCAGAGATTCTCTCTGCCTCTCAAGTACTAGGATTAAAGTTATGTACTACCACGACCAGGTTTTTTGTTTGTTTTTCATTTTTGTATGTGTGTGAGAGAAAATGAGTGTCAGGAAGGAGAGCTCTCTGTTCTCCATTGTGAGGTGAGATTAAGCAGTAGCTGAGGAACGTATGAAATCCTTTATAGATTTCAGTTGCCATCTGGAGCAGAGATAAGTGCCATTTGTCTGTCTGTCTTTCAGGTTTTGTCATTGGGAGTGATGTTGGTAGCATTGTAATTCTGTTATTCTTCCTGCTGTTCTGACCAGAATTATTCTAAGGTGAACTTTCTTATATCAAAGTTTAGCTATTCTGATTTTTAGTAAATGCTTGACTCAGGTTTATTTGCTGCTTCCAGAGTATCAACTGTTCTCCAGCATTTCTTAGTGGGAACTAATAAGATTTATTTACTTAAGATTTAAGACTGAATTTTTTCTAACGCTAGGTATTAAACCCAGGATCTTGTGTGTAGCAGTCAAGCACTTTACTACTGAGCTACAGCATCCCTGATTTTTAACATTTTAAATCTTTTAAGAAGCATTGTCTCTTTTAGCCAGGTTAACCCTGGTCCTGTTGCTCTGTTTAATTTAGACACCTTCCTATCTCAGCTTCCCAAGCAGCTAGGTCTGTGACTGTTCCTCGATGAACCTGACTCATGTTCTTTCTTTAGCTTTGGTCATGAGCACCTCGGTTTTAATGTATTCCATAGGTTTGAACACCTTGTGGCATAGGTAGGAGGTGGTGATGGTATTGAATCCAAGTTTCATACATGTAGCACAAGTGCTTTATCAGTGACCCACATTGCAGTTTTTACAATGACCTCTTTCACTCACAGTTTCCCTTGAGTTTAAGTCACCTACATTCAACCACAACATGAAAACTAATAGAAAAATGTAGAAATAGTCAGGGTATGGGGACTTATCCCAGCCTGTGAAAGGTAGAGGTGGATCAGGAATTTAGTACATAGAGATATCCTTGATGGTATAGCAAGTTTAAGGGTATATGAAATCCTGTATGTGTGTAAAGGAAGTATAAGCTCACACATCCTAAAGCTTGCAGAAATCAGTCCTTCAGAAGTTTAAGTCACATGGTGTTCTAGGAAGTATGGTGAAACTTCTGCCACCCTGACAAGAACCTGGACTGCCTCTGTGGAGTGTCCATGCTACTGGCCAATCAGTGAGTCACTTTCCCAGTTACCTAAGGATAACACAGGTATCACATACACATACATATTCTGGTATGCTACAGAATATCCCATCACTGTTCTGTAGGAGTTTTTTAGAGATTGCTTATGACTCTTTCTTCTTTTTTAAAAATTTAGGTATTAAATCCCCTGCTCCCCCTTTGAGACATGATTTCTCTGTGTAGCTTTGGCTATCCTGGAACTTGCTCTGTAGACCAGGCTGGCCTCTAACTTACAGAGATCTGTCTGCCTCTGTCTCCAGAATGCTAAGATTAAAGGCATGAGCCACCACCACCCAGCATAAAGTTTTATGTATTCTTAAGGGAAAATATAATCATGAAGGTTTTTTGACACTGGCCATTTGTAATGTATTTTTAGTAAATGATATGTGTATTTAAGGTATATAGCTTGAGGTCTTGTTTTGTTATTTCCACACATGGTTTCTCTGTATAGTCTTGACTGTCCTGAAACTCACTTTGTATTGTATTACAATTCCTACTGATACAACTTCAATGATATTGACTGTTCCTTTCTTTTTCCTACATCAAGATGCTTCCTGTCTGGCTTTATGTATACCCCATTATCAAAGGATCCACAAAATGTGTGGGGTGTGGGTAGAAAGGGGAGGGCATTTCTTATTCAACTGCAGTAACCTTCCTGGCACTCTTGTTATTTGACCTTTTCTAGCCCTTGAGCATGTTCCAAACTCCGTTCGATTGTGGAAAGCAGCTGTTGAGCTTGAAGAGCCTGAAGATGCTAGAATCATGCTGAGCCGAGCAGTAGAGTGCTGTCCCACCAGTGTAGAGGTGAGTGTACAATAGCTGCCAAGTAAGGTAACAGGTGGCTTCAGTTGTCGTGGTACAGGTGGAAGTACGCTGCATGTAGTAGGTATGAAATACAAATGAATGGAGCACAGTGCATGTGGTAGGTGGACAAAACTGAGTTTTCTTTGTTCATCCTTGATAGCTATAGAAAACTGTGTTACGAACTGTACTCTGGCACACATGCACATTCACACTCACACTAAAATAAAGTCAGTGCACACTTTGAGGTGGAATGCTATAGTCAGTAGCTTTGAGGCATGAGAACTCCAGGGGGTTAAGTTTCATCATACAACTGTCTGTGAACCCACCTTGCTCACCTTTGGCCTAGCACCTACTGTCAAGTCTGGCACACTGCACATTTAAAGAATCCCATCAACTTTTTGTGTTAACCAGTGTCAGAAGTATACCTACACATTTGATGTAGTGAAAGGGCTCCTATGAATGATATAGGTTCTATTTAAGCTTTCAGAAAGCACTTTGCAGAAGTGCTTTGGGCCACTGAGACTGGCTTGCCATCCAGCCTAGAAGACACTACTGGTGCCACCAGCATTCAACACACCTCTCTCTCTCTCTCTCTCTCTCTCTCTCTCTCTCTCTCTCTCTCTCTCTCTCTGGCTTTTTTTTGTGTAGCTCTGGCTTGCTTTGGCAAGGCTGGAAACTTATGAAAATGCTCGAAAGGTCTTAAATAAAGCACGTGAGAACATTCCTACAGATCGGCACATCTGGATCACCGCTGCCAAGCTTGAGGAGGCCAATGGGAACACTCAGATGGTGGAGAAGATCATTGACCGAGCCATCACGTCTCTTCGGGCCAATGGTGTAGAGATTAATCGCGAACAGTGGATCCAGGTAAGCTTTACTCAGGGTCCTGTTCTAAATGGAGTTAGTTGTGCTTGGTATTAGATACATGTGCCAGCACTTGAGGATTGCAAGTTTAAGGCCAGGCAGGGCTCTGTTTTGAATGAATGAGTAAGTAAATACAGTTTTTAAGGATTTTATTTTATTTTTATAGGTGCTTGACTGCTTGCGTATTTGTGCTCCAGAAGATGAACTAGAGTTACAGATAGATAAGCTGCCATGTGTGTTGGGAGTTGAACCAGATCCTCTAAAAGAGTAACCAGTGCTTCTAATTACTGAGTCCTTTCTCCCTCTTCTACGGATGCTTTTTGAGTATGAGGTCTTACATAGGGTAGCACTGGAGAGTTCCCACACTGGCAAAAGGAAAGGGCTCATTGTGAGTTTGCTCCGTATGCTGCTGCTTTCGACAGACCCAATACCTTGAGTTGTTTTGTGTTATATGAAGACTTGGGTGACTAGCATTTTTTTGCTAGTTGTTTTAGAGTTAATATTGCTGTGATTAAATACCATGGCCAAAAGCAACTTGGCTTATACTTCCATATCACTGTTCATCATCAAAAGAAGTCAGGACAGGGAACTCAAACAGGGCAGAAGCTTGGAGGCAGGGGATGATGCAGAGGTCTTTGAGGGGTGCTTACTTGCTGGCTCCTCATGGCTTTCGTAAGTTTCTACCCTTGCTAAAGCAAGCCAGAGCTACACAAAAAGGCACCAGGAAAAAAAATTAAAGGAAAAGTGTGTTGAATGCTGGTGGCACCAAGTACACCAGGCTAGCCTCAAATTTAGTGAACTGTCTGGCTGTGCGTTTGGAGTGCTGAGATTAAAGGTTGAAGGCTTGTGCTATCATGCCCGGCCATGCCTGGCTTTTTATGTGGGTACTTGGAGAGAATCTGAACTCATATTCTCATAGGTTAAATTATAAACTCTTTTTCCTGCTGGCCACTTAGTTCCCAAGAGCAATGACTCTGGCACTAATTACTTATTAAATGTGTTGGCCATAAGCTTTGGCTCATTCCCAGACTGTCTCTTAACTAATTTAAATTATGCTGTCTACCACTTGGTTAGATACCTCGTTTTGGTCTTGACCTGCATACATACACACAAAGTTTCACCTCTTGATTCTGAACAGAATCAAGGAGATTTGAAGTCTTGATTGTCAAAGCTCCTTCCCTGTATAGTCCTAACCTCCTCTCACTTGCAGTGCAGTGTAACAAAAGGATCAGATACCATGCTGACCTGAAAATGGTTTAACATCTCTCTTTTTTTTGGAACTGGGGACCGAACCCAGGGCCTAGCGCTTGCTAGGCAAGCGCTCTACCACTGAGCTAAATCCCCAACCCCATGGTTTAACATCTTACAGAAGAAAATACCTTATAGTTTCTATAGAAGACAGCTGTAGTGTACTCATATAAATAAAATAAATCTTTTAAAAAAATACACTTTTTAAAAAAAGATTTATTTATTTAATGTATCTGAGTGCACTGTAGCTGTCTTCAGACAAACCACAACAAGGCATCAGATACCATTACAGATGGTTGTGAGTCACCATATGGTTGCTGGGAATTGAACACAGGATCTCTGGAAGAGCAGTCAGTGCTCTTAACCGATGAATTCTCTCTCCAGCCCAAGATACTTTATTATACCCAACTTTGAGCAATACATTCCTGTTTAATTATTTAGAACTTTTTTTTTTTTGGATAAAAATTGGATATAGATATTGTGATGGTTTGTATTTGCTTGGCCCAGGGAACGGGCACTGTTAGAAAGTGTGGCCCTGTTGGAGTAGGTGTGCACTCTGGGTGTGGGCTTTAAGACCCTCATCCTAGCTTTCAGGAAGTCAGTATTCCACTAGAAGCCTTCAGATGAAGTTGTAGAACTCTCAGCTCCTCCTGCACCATGCCTGGATTCTACCATGTTCCCACCTTGATGATAATGAACTGAACCTCTGACCCTGTAAACCAGTCCCAATTAAATGTTGTCCTATAAGAGCTGCCGTGGTCATGGCATCTTTTCACAGCAATAAAACCCTAAGACAGGTGTATCTTCTCTCTGTGTCCCAAATCTGCTTCCCTAAAATCAGAAGTCCTTGCTGCATGCTGGCCTGTGCAGTAGACTGTTTCTGTGGCCAGTCTTCTGCTCTAACCCAGGCTTTCATCTAATCTCCCTTGTAGCTAGAGTTCCCACCAACAGTTCTTCTTATATGCGTCAAAGTTACCTCCCCCCACCCCTTTTAAGTTGTGAGTTCTAGTCCAAAGGGTGTAAGTATTTTTTAGCTTGCCTTTTACTCCCAGTCCTTTCAAAGTTTCTTTAGCTCAAAGTATGCGCCACTATGCAGCCTTGTTTTAATGTGTTTGGGGGCACGTTCTATATAGTGTACGTGTAGAAATCAGAAGGCAACTTTTTGGAGTTGGATCTCTCCTACGGATTAAATCAAGTTACCAGGATTTTATAGCAAATGCCTTTACTTTCTTACCAGCCTCCCTATCCCCATCTCCTCACATCTTTAAAATAATTTTTTCCACAGTTTTAGGAATTGAACCCAGAGCCTTGAATAAATATTCTAGGCAAGTGGGTGCCACTGGAGCATTATATAACTTCCTGCCCTTTCTCATTAATTTTGAGACAAGGTCTTATTCAGTATTGCAAGATAACTTTGGACTATGGTCATTATGCTTCTACCTTACAAATAGCTGGAATTACAGGTGTCTACCACCACACTTGGCTTTTTATTTTAAAATAAAAATAATTTCAGATATCCTGGAATGTTGCAAAACTGGGGTTTCTAGATTTTTTTTTTAGTGTAAGAGCCTAATAATATAGCTTCTGTGTGCAGCAGGATCTTGCTTAAAATGCACTGTATGTATAAATATGGTTTCATTCAGTCATGCATGTTTATTAAGCACTTAAATGAAGGGTAATTAGGGCATACCCATCAAGGAAGAGACAATATGGCAGATATGCTATTCAGGATACATGCCCAAGACAGTGAGTAGGTGCGTTATTAGTTGCCATTCAGGACTAGCACTCACTTAACTAAAAAATCGAAACAAAATTTATGTTTCTCCTTCAGGATGCTGAGGAGTGTGACAGGGCAGGGAGTGTGGCCACGTGCCAGGCCGTCATGCGTGCTGTGATCGGTATCGGGATAGAGGAGGAAGATCGCAAACACACCTGGATGGAAGACGCTGACAGTGTAAGCTTGCTTGCTTGCTTGCTTCCCAGTCCGTAGCCTTGTCAGGAATGGTGGCCCCATTAATGCACAGGTTGCTTTCCATATCTTCTCCCCCTCCTTCTCTTCTGTCTCCTTAAAATTCTTTCTGGTGCACTTGATTTTATTTGTATTTTTTGTCTGCTGTGGTCCTTGGGCTGGAGAGTTTCCTTCTTTACCTTCCTCATTGCTGGGACCCCAGGAGCATGCGTTGCACCTACTTCAACACACAGTCGTAAGGTAGCAGAGGTGTATGAACAGGAGTTTAAGTCTGAGTGTTACTAAATGGAGGAGCAGCTATTACAGAGGTGTGGCTACATCACAGCGTGCTCAACTGAGACCCTCACAGCCCCAGGGCTCCTCCTGCTTCTGCTTCCTCTGCAGACTGCATTTCAGGAAACATTTCAAATAGAGTTGCTGCCTCTTTGAGATTATGTCTTCAAAAGAGTCTCCCAGAAGGAAAACCATAGGGCTGCATTGGTAAGCATGTTTAGGATATTAATACTGGAGGAATGGTGATTTGTGCAAGCCTTTATCCCAGCACACAGGAGGCAAGCACATCTGAGTTAGTGGCCAACCTGCTCTACAAAGTGAGTTCCAGGATAGCCAGGGCTACACCGAGAAACACTGTCTCAGAAAACAAAAATATCAACAAAAAACAGAACAGATAAACACAAACAGGGCACATACCTTTAACCCTAGCACTTAGGAGACAGAGGTGGATCATGTGAGTTTGAGGCCAGTCTGGCTACCTAGCATGTTCCGTGCCAGCCAGGATTGTGTGGAGACCGTGTCTCAAAACAAAGCAAAGCAAACAAAAAGTTGCTAAAAACAGGTAAGACAGTCTATTCATTTATTTATTTAGTAGTAATTTTGGAAGAAAACAGATTTATTGAGTATATTACAAGGAAGCAGCAGGCTAGGCAGTAGGTAGAATACAGTTTGAGCCTGTTATTATTTATTGTTTGTTTGTTTTTGAAACAAGGTCTCGCAGGTGGCTCTGGCTGGCCTGGGACTCTCTGTGTAGACAAGGCTGGCTTCAAATCAGAAAAATCTGCTTGCCTCCACCTCTTAAGTGATTGGATTAAAGGTATGCAGTGCCACCTAGCTTTTTTTTTTTTCTCTCTCTCATTAATTTTGAGACAAGGTATTGCAGTATTGCGGGCTAGCTTTTGGACTATTATGCTTGGTCATTATGCTTCTACCTTACACGTATCTATATCTAGTACCACCGCACTTGACTTTTTATTTTACAATAAAAATAGTTTCAACTGGGAGACAGAGGCAGGTGGATCTCTATGAGTTTGAGGCCAGCCTGATCTAGAAACCATGTATGTACCAGGACAGCCTGGGATACATAGAGAAACCCTGTCTCAAAAGTTAATAAACAAACAAACAAACAAACAAACAAACAAATAAATAGAAAATGTTTTCAGATACCCAGGAATATTGCAGAATTACAGTTTGCACATGTCCTTTATCCTCATTCCTTATACTTACCTACTTTACCTGTGCCTCATCACTTTGACACACTTGCATCATTTCCCTACTCTACACATTGCTGTGGGTTCCTTAGCACATAGTGTCAGGATCAGAATGTGAGGCTGGAATATGCTGTTCGTAGTCTTTAGATCTTCCTCAAATCTCACCAACTTCCAGGTGTCCTCCTTTAAAAAATTTTCATATATATATCTTCAGGTGATAATGGCTCACCCTTTTGATCCCAACACTCAGAGGCATAGGCAGGTTATCTCTGCGAGTTCAAGGTCAGCCTGTTCTACTGATCAAGTTCCCAGACAGCCTGGGCCACATAGCCTCAGGTCAACCTTAACCTGAAAAAGACCTTTAAAGGGCTTCAGTCTGTCTTTGTTTCATGAATCTCCTTTTTATTATTTATTTGGTTGGTTCGTTATCTGATGCTAGGGTGGAACCAGGGACCTGAGCAGGTCCTCTACCAATAAGCTACACCTCCTACCCAAATCAAGATTTTTGAGTACTAGGAGCCAGTGGTTTTACGGAAGACATTTTGACCTGGCTGTTTTGCTGTTTGCTTGTGGCTTGATCGAGGTTTGTCTTTAGCAGTACAGTGTCAGGTCTTCCTTCATACAAAGTGTATACCTGTTGAGTTCTGATCCTGATGTGCTCTGCAGATGTACAGACAACGTGTTCACTCTGACCAGCTGCCCCAGGCAGCAGTTGTTAGGACTTTGTTGTAATCTTACTGTCGTTTCCTTTGTAAGCATTTTTCGAGGAAGCATTTTGAAATTATGTTGGTATCCTCCAAGCATTAACTTACTGGTTTGAGGATCTGTTAATAATGGTTGTTTTGTTATTTTTCTTTTTTTTTCTTTATTTCTTTGTTTTAGACAGTCTTACTGTATAGCACAGGCTGACCTCAAACTGACAGCAGTCCTTCTTTAGTCTCCCAATGCAAAGTTTATAGGCAAAAGCCTCTAAGCCAAAGTAATGAAAATTTTTTTCACTGAAATGGTTGTTTCTATGGCATATGCCAAGCGATGATTTTCTGTGTTTTGTTTTTTGGCTCTTTAAAACTGTATGTGTGTATGTGTATGTATGTTGTGTGTATGTGTGTTGTGTGTATGTTGGATGGATGGGTGAATGGATGGGTGGATGGAATGTAAATGAGTAGTCACAGAGGCCAGAAGACAGCATCAAATCCCCTGGAACTAGAGCTACAGATGGTTGTGCTGAGTCCTCTGGAAAGGCAGCCAGTGCTCTTAACTGCTGAGCCATTTCTTCAGCTCCCACTTTTATTTTTTGTCCACATCTCGTGTGGACAAGTCTGGCCTTACACTTTGTGTGTAACTGAAGAGGACTTCTGATCCTCATCCTTTATCTCCCAAGTAGTAGAGTTGTATGTGTGAATCAGAGTGTCTGGTTTATGTAGTGTTAGAGATTGAACCCAAGACCCTGTAAACGGCCAGCAGTGAAGCATTCTACCAATGGCTTTACATCTCCAGTCTTTATGAGAAAACTTTTGAGAAAAGATCTTGCTGTGTAGCCTAGGCCGGATTCAAACTTAGGATTTTCTTGCCTGAGCCTCCAGTTCAGTTCAGTTTATTTATTATTTTTGATACTGAGGTTTAGACCCAGGACCTAATACATGTTAGGTGAGTGCTGTACCACTGACCTATAGCCTAAGTCTGTAAGCCCTTTAAAAAACCCTCTGTGGGTTGAAACTTCATAGTCATCTGCGTAGACCAGTGATTCATTGTTAGCTGTGGTGCCTCTGTGTGGATCTCTCAGTCAGTCTCTGTCTCTGTCTCTCTCTGTCTCTCTCTCTGTCTCCGTCTCCCTCTCTGCCCCCCGCCCCCCCTCTCTCTTTGTTTTTGGAGATAGGGTTTGTCTTAAGTCCTTGCTGTCCTGGAACTCACTGTGTGACCAGGTTTTCTGGAACTCAGAGATCTGCCTGCCTCTGCCTCCCAAGTGCTGGGAGTAGAGGTCTGCACCACCACCCCTGGCTCATCCTCTCTTTTCTCTACTTTCTTGATGTACCCTAGGCCGGCCTTGACTCACGAAACTCTTCTCTCTGCCTCTGGAGTGCTGGGATCTCAGGCACGTGCTGTTCTCAGCTTTCCTCAGTTTTTGTCACTTAACTACACTTACTAACCACAGCTGTTTTCTTCTTCGTGCAGGAATGAGAAGTAATGTTTCTAGTGTGCTTAGAAATATGGGGTGCTCCTCGTGCTCCTTCCTGTGTGGGTTGGCCTACCACCCTGGGCCCTGGACACTGTTCCTTGGTGCTGTAGGCAGTTAAGGCAATAGAGGTTTTAAAATTTTTTTGCAGCTGACCTCATTGCTTTGGCCAGCAGCCACACAGAAGCGTGTAGACCAGGTCTGCTCTGTCTAGAGTCTAACCCTTCTAGATACATATTCCTGGTCAGGATACAATATCCAAGGAAAGGTCCTTCTTGACTTCTCTGGTGGTTGGATCAGAGTCAGGTTATATGATTGATGTGGGGGGATTGGGTCCAATGAAAATCTGGGTATACCTCCCTGTTTCTACACATATTGTGGGGTTTTGGACACTAACGGGCTCATTCATTGGCATCTCTCCTCTATGAAGATACCTGACCAAGAGTTTTGCATAAGCAAATAACTTCCCTATGGTATGTACATGGCTGTGAGTGCAGCCCCACCTGGGCTTTTTTTTTTTTTAACTTGAGTTATAGATGGTTATTGTGGGTGCTGGCAATTGAATTCTCCAGTCTTCTGGAAGAGCAGCCAGTGTTCTTAACTGGCAACCCATCTCTCCAGCCCCTACCTATCACTTGATGTATATGAATGTTGGGTGTGTTTTGTTTTGCTTTTTAAGGCTTATTTTTATTTTCGTGCATCTATATATATGTCTTAGAGTTTATATTGGTAAAAAGAGACACCATAACCACAGCAACTCTTTTTTTTTTTTTTTTTTTTTTCTTTTTTTCGGAGCTGGGGACCGAACCCAGGGCCTTGTGCTTGCTAGGCAAGCGCTCTACCACTGAGCTAAATCCCCAACCCCCACAGCAACTCTTATAAGGGAAAACATTTTAATTGGGGCTGGCGTACAGTTTCAGAGGTTTAATCCATTGTTGTCAGGGTGGGTGGGAAGCATGGCACTGAGTAGGCAAACAGGAAGAGCTGAGAGTTGTACATCTGGATTTGCAGACAGCAGAAAATAACAGTGACACCTTGGCCAGGCTTGAGCTTCTGAGACCTCAAAGCCCACCCCTCATGGCACATCTCCTGTAACAAAGCCACACCCACTCCAACAACGCCACAGTTCCTAATAGTGCCGCTCCCTATGGGCCTATGGGGGTCACTTTTATTTAAAGCACCACAATACATGTAGGTATGCATGTGCTGGGTTTCTGCAGATACCTGCAGCGGCCAGAAGAGGGCGCCATATCCCCTGGAGCTGGAGTTACTGGTAAACTACCTGATTTGAGTATTGGCAGCCAAATTTGTAGCCTCTGTAAGAATACCAACCACTGAGTCATTTGTCTCTCCAGCCCCTAAAGTCACTTGAACATAGAAAAAATATTTGAGGATCTAGGCCTAAGGGTGCAGCCCTTGTTACACAGCTCTTTAGAAACCTAAGATAAGCCTGCAATTTCAAGGCCAGCCTGGTAACTGACAGAGACTGTTTCAAAATAACAACTAGAAAAGAGTGAAGAGTGTAGCTGGAAGGTAGAGTGCTTATCCAAGGCCCTGGCATTGGGTTTAATCCCTGGTGTTGGAGGAGAGGTTGGGGGTAGGGAAACTAAAGGAAGCAGAGCCTAATGGTGTCTTCTGTGATTCTACTAGATTGGTGGGCTTCTTTTCCTCTTTGTGTTGATTTGTCTTGCACAGGTTTTGAATAGCCTAACTTTTTTTTTTTTTTTTTGATGGTTGTGAGCCACCATGTGGTTGCTGGGAATTGAACTCAGGACCTCTGGAAGAGCAGTCAGTGCTCTTAACCACTGAGCCATCTCTCCAGCCCTAGCCTAACCTTTTTAATGGAAAATAATAGTACTCCTAGTTAAAAAAATCAGTGTGTGTGTGTGTGTGTGTGTAGTATAGCCCAGTGTATGTGCATACATACACACTTGCCTTAGCCATAGCCCTACACATGTGCATGCTTGTGTGCATGTGTTTCCTGCAGGTAAAAACTGGTATTCCTCTTACCAGCTCTCCTTGCATGCCAGGTGCCAGAAGGCTGCCTTCTGGACCTTTTTCAGGATTTGTGTCCCCATCCTCAGGTGTCCTTGTCTTAGATTGTAGTTTGATTAGATCAGTGCCATAGCGTATTTGCTACCAGATGTCATTACTGAGGATTACAAGAGGCTTCAAAAAGTATAATTATCTGCTCAATGGCAATCCTGAATTACTTTCCTCATAGTGTCTCTCTCCTCTAGTGTGTGGCCCACAATGCCCTGGAGTGTGCACGAGCCATATATGCCTATGCCCTACAAGTCTTCCCCAGCAAGAAAAGTGTGTGGTTACGAGCTGCATACTTTGAGAAGAACCATGGTACCAGGTATGTGGTATGTTCCCACTTCTATCTGCATGGTGCTGGGTTCAAACCTCACTTCCCTCAAGATCTGTACAACAGCATTTTGGGTCTCTCTCTGATCGTGAGCAGGTTATACTTTTGTGGCCCTTGGGACTTTGAAACTGCCTCCTTCCTTATAGCCCTTCAGTGATTGGATTATCACTATTTTATAGTTGAGAAACCAAGGCATCTTGGAAGCCTGTTCTTTACTAGTGCCCCATGGGTCTAAGAGTTTCCAATGCAGGCTGTTAGTGCTGGGGCACTGCCTTTAGCAGTGGGCGGTACAGTGTCAGGGTCCGTGCAGTCTGTTTCTCATTTACGTTGCTCTAACTTTCTGGGGTTTGGCTGGTTTTTGTACACAGAAGGAGGTCCTTGACAATTTCCTTTAATTGTACCCTTTAATTGGAAAAACCTTTGGGTCTGCCTTATTGGCTGTAAATGCTGATTAAATTAGGCATTGTAATTTCTTGTTTTAAATATGTAACTCTCTAGGGTTTGGGGCTCATGTCCCTGGGTACTCTGTATCGTCCTCTGTGGGTCCTCAGCTCTTCCCTATGTTGGGTGGACACAGACCTTGCTGGTTTCATCAAGGTTGTAGCTGTGACTTTGAGCCCTCATTTCTTCTCTGATGTTATTTGATGTTAATTCTCACAGGCTTTTCCTTACCCTGCCAGCTGCCCTGGTATTTTAGAGTTAACTCCTTAGGGACTTGAGGACTTTGTAAAATGATCCTTATGACTCACTTTGTAGAATGTCACTTGGTATAGTCATGTCAGGTGTGGGTTGAGACTTGATGACCATGGCCTTAGTGTATGTTGCTGTCCACTCATAAGTTTCAATGGCTAGTTCCCTCCTACAACCTATTTTCTCCTTTGCTGCTAGTTCACAGACTGAAGAGGAAAGTTGTCAATACTTGGACCCAGGGCTCTGGGGAACATGGTGTTGTTTCTGTAGTCACTTTCTGTATGACATGGTTTTGCATATTCTTTGATTTACCCCTGAGCATGAGGGCTCATAGGGTTCATCAGTGAAGGTGGTATGACCATGAGGTGGTAGTGAACCAGAGATAACCCAGAGACTTCATACCCAGTGTCCAAGGCTGACAAATATTCTTGCTCAGTAATGTCCTAAAATTACTCTCAGTGAGCCCTTTTGGGGGAAGGGAGCAGGATTAGGGACCTTAATCTTTATTAGTGAATCCAGGGTATCCTCTGTGCTCAAGATAAAAAGGCCCTCGCTGTCAGCAGACTGCCATGTTATCGGTGCCCCAGGACACATGGCTGTAAAAGGCTCTGCTGTTTAAACAATGCTTTGCTTTATAGAGCACTCTTCAGTAGTTGATTTTAGATTCTTTATTGAAGGAAAGATTTCCCCACACTCTCCCCATCATAAAATCTTGTAAATCATTAATAGGGCCGAACTTTGGAGTGGTAGCTGTCTTTTCAACATCTTGGTAGCTGTGTGCTCTGATTTATGGCTTTGGCCCTAGTGACCATGTCCTCTCTCTTGCAGGGAGTCTTTGGAAGCGCTCTTGCAGAGGGCTGTGGCCCACTGCCCCAAGGCAGAGGTGCTGTGGCTCATGGGTGCCAAGTCGAAGTGGCTGGCAGGGGATGTCCCTGCAGCAAGAAGCATCCTGGCCCTGGCCTTTCAGGTGGGTGAAGGACACCTGCCCTGGAAGGGCCATGAACACGAGCTCAGCTTTGGTGCTGCTGTAGCCTCAGAATTTATCCTATACACATTCTTTAGGGTACGCCATGATCTAGTCTAGAGACACTAACTTACGTGCATGGCTTGATCTGTGGGGCCAAAGCATGAAGAACACCCGGACCAGGAACATTGACCTCTTAGTGTCTTCTACCTAGTATGGTTATAGGCCGGGTATTCTCGAGTAGAAGACCAGAGCGAAGCCACCTGGGGACCTCTGTGAGAGGAGCCCATTAAAACAGTCATACTTCCCTGGACTGACTAGGTCTGGCTGCTACAGCATGTATAGTGTATATGTAGCAGGCATGGTGACTTTGTGTGTGTGTGTGTCTGTTTACCCCCCGCCCCCTTTTTTTTTAAGGACAGGATCTTTTACTGAACCTGGAGCTTAGAGCTTTCGATTTTGGTTTGTCTGGACATCAGTTGGTCTTTAGAATCCATCTCTCCCCACCCTCCAGTATTGGGGTTACAGACGTGCATTGCCATGCCTGACTTTTATGTGGTTGCCAGTAAGCACTTTACCCACTGAGGTATCTCCCCAGTCAACATTTGAAAAATATTTCTATCAAAAAAATCCTAATATTTTATCATAACATAGGTGTTAGATTCTTTTTAATAAGTTATACAGTGCTATTTAAATATCAGTAATCAAATTTGTCTCTTATGAGATAACAGAAACACCAGAAAACTAGGGTCGATCTTTTGCTCCAGCTGTCACCTGGAGAGGACACAGGGGCGGGTGATAGTGCTGTGCAGAGTAATTGATGTTCTTCCACATATGGTTTTCTCCTCTAGTTGCATGCCAGAATTCTAAGATGGTTGGTTCTCCTTTCCCATATCTGTAGGCACATGGCTATGTAGCAGAATTCCCAGAGCGGGGTGGGTACAAGTTTTGCGTGCACCACTTTTACATCTCCTGGACAGTGTATCTGTGTAGCTTGGCCCATGCCTTTGGGAGCCCTTTACACTTCGTTATCTGCACCTTGAACATCTTTCTACCCTGACCACATGGTGTGGTGTGCCGGGGGAAGGGATTAAACTAGATATAGCAACTCCCAACACAAAGGCATGCATTTTAAAGGTTGTGTAGAACTTAGACAGGTCCTAGAGAGGGCGCTGTAGAGCACTAACATTGTTGCCTCATCTCTGTACAAGAGTGAAAACAAATGCGGAGTTTTGTTTCTGTTTTCACCCTATAAGCTTGGGTCCTGGCTGAGGTCTTCCCTGTGACCCCCCAGCTTGTAGCTTGTGCAGGAGTGTACTGATACTAACTCATACTAGTCCTGCATCAGGGAGAGGGCCAGCTCAGGTTTCAGAATGCCTGTTTTTGATGAAGAGTGATCTAGCCTTGGTCACTTTTGTGCTGAGCCTTTCTGATGCAGCTGCATTTGTTCTCCAGGCCAACCCCAACAGCGAAGAGATCTGGCTGGCGGCTGTGAAGCTGGAGTCAGAGAACAATGAGTACGAGCGAGCCCGGAGGCTGCTGGCCAAGGCCCGGAGCAGCGCACCCACCGCCCGTGTGAGTGGTGACTGGTGGGTTGGGGAGGTTGGCTGGGTTCCTCTTGGCTCCTACATGGCATTTGGAAGGAGTGAGATGGGTGGCACAGCTCGACCCCAGCCCAGTCTTGGTCCTGGGCTTTAGCATGCATCCCTTATTTATCTGTACCTTTTGTATTCACAAGAGAGCTAATAAAAACTTAAGTGGCCCAGGACAGATGTGTGAAAGATGTGTGACTTTAAGCATGTGGTGTGGAGATAGCATCCAGATAAGTGGTGGATACGCCCTCCCTCATGTGGCAGTGCTTCTCGGCTTTGCAGGTGTTCATGAAGTCTGTGAAGCTGGAGTGGGTGCTGGGGAACATCACTGCCGCACAGGAGCTGTGCGAGGAGGCTCTGAGGCACTATGAAGATTTCCCCAAGCTGTGGATGATGAAGGGGCAGATTGAGGAGCAAGGAGAGCTGATGGAGAGGGCCCGGGAGGCCTACAACCAGGGGGTGAGTCTGTCAGGATATCTTAGAGAACGCAGCAGCAGGGCATAGTCATTTTCACACACCTCTGAAAAAGGTGGAGGGGCAGTGGTCAGTGATAGAACTTTGTGCTTGGGCCTGAGCCTTTGCTCTTCCTGTGGCTGTGGATACTGTGGTTTTTTCCTACAAAGTTGCACACCCTGTATTTGGGATATGTAGGGTTCGTTCGGTAGGTACATCAAAAGCAGCATAGTGAACACACTGTGCATGAAGTGCACACCCTGTATACACATGTACGTGACACATATACAAAGTCCTACAGGCATCCTTTATTGTACATGTACATAACACCATTACACACAGTAAACCAATGCATTCCTGTTTGCATGTGCACAGCACAGAGCCAGTCGAGTACGGAGTACATACCTAACAGCCCTGAAGTACTCCTGGAAACTGACCACAATTCTCAGTCTTTTGTAGATGCTCTCTGAGCTCTTATTTTGTACTTTTTTTTTTTGGTCACAGTTGAAGAAATGTCCTCACTCCACGCCACTGTGGCTCTTGCTTTCCCGGCTAGAGGAAAAGATTGGGCAGCTGACTCGTGCTCGGGCCATTTTAGAGAAATCTCGTCTGAAAAACCCAAAGAACCCTGGGCTGTGGTGAGTGTTGATACCTGGGCTGTGGTGAGTGTTGGTACCTGGGCTGTGGTGAGTGTTGATGATACCTGGGCTGTGGTGAGTGTTGATACCTGGGCTGTGGTGAGTGTTGGTACCTGGGCTGTGGTGAGTGTTGATACCTGGGCTGTGGTGAGTGTTGATACCTGGGCTGTGGTGAGTGTTGATACCTGGGCTGTGGTGAGTGTTGGTACCTGGGCTGTGGTGAGTGTTGGTACCTGGGCTGTGGTGAGTGTTGGTACCTGGGCTGTGGTGAGTGTTGATGATACCTGGGCTGTGGTGAGTGTTGATACCTGGGCTGTGGTGAGTGTTGATGATACCTGGGCTGTGGTGAGTGTTGATACCTGGGCTGTGGTGAGTGTTGGTACCTGGGCTGTGGTGAGTGTTGGTACCTGGGCTGTGGTGAGTGTTGGTACCTGGGCTGTGGTGAGTGTTGATACCTGGGCTGTGGTGAGTGTTGATACCTGGGCTGTAGTGAGTGTTGATACCTGGGCTGTGGTGAGTGTTGATACCTGGGCTGTGGTGAGTGTTGGTACCTGGGCTGTGGTGAGTGTTGATACCTGGGCTGTGGTGAGTGTTGGTACCTGGGCTGTGGTGAGTGTTGGTACCTGGGCTGTGGTGAGTGTTGATGATACCTGGGCTGTGGTGAGTGTTGGTACCTGGGCTGTGGTGAGTGTTGGTACCTGGGCTGTGGTGAGTGTTGGTACCTGGGCTGTGGTGAGTGTTGGTACCTGGGCTGTGGTGAGTGTTGGTACCTGGGCTGTGGTGAGTGTTGGTACCTGGGCTGTGGTGAGTGTTGGTACCTGGGCTGTGGTGAGTGTTGGTACCTGGGCTGTGGTGAGTGTTGGTACCTGGGCTGTGGTGAGTGTTGGTACCTGGGCTGTGGTGAGTGTTGGTACCTGGGCTGTGGTGAGTGTTGATGATACCTGGGCTGTGGTGAGTGTTGGTACCTGGGCTGTGGTGAGTGTTGGTACCTGGGCTGTGGTGAGTGTTGGTACCTGGGCTGTGGTGAGTGTTGGTACCTGGGCTGTGGTGAGTGTTGGTACCTGGGCTGTGGTGAGTGTTGATGATACCTGGGCTGTGGTGAGTGTTGATACCTGGGCTGTGGTGAGTGTTGGTACCTGGGCTGTGGTGAGTGTTGGTACCTGGGCTGTGGTGAGTGTTGGTACCTGGGCTGTGGTGAGTGTTGGTACCTGGGCTGTGGTGAGTGTTGATACCTGGGCTGTGGTGAGTGTTGATACCTGGGCTGTGGTGAGTGTTGATACCTGGGCTGTGGTGAGTGTTGATACCTGGGCTGTGGTGAGTGTTGATACCTGGGCTGTGGTGAGTGTTGGTACCTGGGCTGTGGTGAGTGTTGGTACCTGGGCTGTGGTGAGTGTTGATACCTGGGCTGTGGTGAGTGTTGATACCTGGGCTGTGGTGAGTGTTGGTACCTGGGCTGTGGTGAGTGTTGGTACCTGGGCTGTGGTGAGTGTTGGTACCTGGGCTGTGGTGAGTGTTGATGATACCTGGGCTGTGGTGAGTGTTGATGATACCTGGGCTGTGGTGAGTGTTGATGATACCTGGGCTGTGGTGAGTGTTGGTACCTGGGCTGTGGTGAGTGTTGGTACCTGGGCTGTGGTGAGTGTTGATACCTGGGCTGTGGTGAGTGTTGGTACCTGGGCTGTGGTGAGTGTTGGTACCTGGGCTGTGGTGAGTGTTGGTAATCAGCTCAGCCCCCTTAGAGACTGTCCTCAGCTCCCTCTTCATGTTAGCCCAGGCCCCTGTGGCCTCAGTATCGGTGACAGCTTCTGTGAGGGTCATAGTCCTGTTTGGGAGAGCTGGGTCTAGATGGTAAGTGTGCTTTTGGTGAAGTGTTCTAAGATGTCAGGGAGTGGAGCTGAGAAATGGACTATAAAAGGAGCAACAGGAAGACCTGGAGTAACATGAAGGAGCCGAGTAGTACTAGTACTCCCTGGTACCGGAGATGAGTGCAGAAGGCTAGGGAGTTAGACCAGGCTGGGCCACATGGATAGTGGATGCAGAGTCCAGCCAGAGGTTAGGCTGGGATGTGAGAGGACACTGCTGAGGGGTTGTTCTTAGGTGCCTGCCTGTATGGTCTGTGCCTGTTCCCTTATCTTCACTTGTGTCTGCTTCCTATGGACTCTGGGATCTCAGGTGGGGCTGCTGCCTGCTGACAGGCTGTGGACACCAGTGCTGCCATCTGTAGAGAGTGGGATTCTACCCCCTTCTAAGAGACAAGAGCCTCCTTTACTGGAGTGGGGAAAGAGTGCTTGCTGAGCAAATTTGACAATCTGAGTTTGAAGACGTTTCCAGAAGTGGTCCTCTGACTTCCACATATAACATGACAGTGATAATAAAGTAAAAATGTAAAAGCCTTTTAAAAGGGTCTCTGGCAGAAGGCCAGCTAGAGTAGTTGGCTACGCTATGATAATGGGGATGTCCCATCTCTGGACCTCTTTTCCTAGGTTGGAGTCAGTGCGGCTGGAGTACCGGGCAGGGCTGAAGAATATTGCCAATACCCTCATGGCCAAGGCGCTGCAGGAGTGCCCTAACTCTGGTAAGGACTCCTGGCCACGTAGTATGGCACCGAGGAAATCTTCTGTGGGATAGGATCAGTTGATTTCCAGGAACTCCTTTGAGATACAACCTGTATGTCCCATTTCAGTCTAGCCTCGCTGATGTGGTTACAAAGACTTCAGAATAAACCCTCAGTTTCAGTATGGGGGAGTTTGATTTCATGTTCTGAGGCACTGTCATTTTTCTAAGCTGTTATTGGTGTGTGTGTGTGTGTGTGTGTGTGTAGTTTGATTTCATGTTCTGAGGCACTGTCATTTTTCTAAGCTGTTATTGGTGTGTGTCTGTGTGTGTGTGTGTGTGTGTGTGTGTGTGTGTGTGTGTGTGTGTGTGTGTGTGTGTGTGTGTGTACTCTATCTGCATGTACACCTGCAGGCCAGAAGAGGGCATCAAATCCCATCACAGATGGTTGTGAGCCACCGTGTGGTTGCTGGGAATTGAACTCAGGACCCCTGGAAGAGCAGCCAGTGCTCTTAACCGCTGGCTCCAGCGGCTCTCTCCAGCCCCTTAAGACAAGTTTTAACTTTTATTATTTTTCTTACATGTGGTATATAAGAAATGTAGTCAGGCAGTGGTGTCACATACCTTTAATCCTAGCACTCAAGAGGCAGAGACAGATTTCTGAGTACAAGACTGGCCTAGTCTACAAAATGTGTTCCAGAACAGCCAGAGCCATTACACAGAAAAACCCTGTCTTGAAACAAAAAGAAGACATGCATATGTCACTTGAAGAAATTTGAGTTTTAAAAGAGGATAATAGAGATTGCTCTAACCTACTACTCAGGAATCTCTGCTCTTTGTGTTTGTATTATTTCTGTGTTACTGTACAGAGGTAAGGTTACACTAGGCATTTAGAATAGTACTTTGTGTTTGTTTGGTTTAGCCCATAATGGCCTCAGACACAGTATGTAAAGGCTGGGATCCTCCACTCTCTGATTCCACTTCCCGAGTGCTAAAATTACAGCTGACAACCTCTGCATGACTGAGGTTGTTGTTGTTGTTGTGCTAGTAGTGGTAGTTGTTTTGCCTTTTCCTTTTCTTTTTTCTTTTTTTAGATAAGTTTTCTCTGTGTAACAGTCCTGAGTATTGTTCTAGAGCTTACTTTATAGACCAGACTGGCCTCCAGCTCACCAAGATCTTTCTGCCTCTGCATAGAGGCGTAGAGGAAATGTGCTGGGATCAAAGCTGTGCGCCCAGCCCCTGGCTGCCATCTTTATGTTTAGCAGCGGGTGTGACAGTGCTTTCATTGCCCACTGCCTGTTTGCTGACACAGTGAGAATGAAAGCTTGCAGCTCTCATCCAACACTGTCCAATTCCATTCTGGCAAGGCTGGTGTAATTCAGGTGACTGGGTAGGTGGATATCGAGACCCTTGTGGTTGCCCTCAGTGTACCCTTTTGGGGTAGCCTAAAGAAGAGGGTGCATTTCTGAAGCCAGAGTGGGGCTGAGGGTAGATTCTTGCTTGTGAATTCCAGGTATCCTGTGGTCTGAAGCTGTCTTCCTTGAGGCAAGGCCCCAGAGAAAGACCAAGAGTGTGGATGCCCTGAAGAAGTGTGAACATGACCCCCATGTGCTTTTAGCTGTGGCTAAGTGAGTAATAGTTCTTTTGGGATTACTTGGGATTCTGGCATAGTTTTGCCAGCATCTTTGCCTGGCTATGCTGACTTTGTTTATACAGGATGAGCTACATGGGCCTCAGCTGCCAGAACTCCTGCTTCAGTCCTCTGGGCAGCGCTGTCTGCTAGAGGCTTGAGGTGCTGTCTAGACTGAGGTGCTGTCTAGACATCTGTCTGGTCACTCCCTCTTCACAGGCCTCCTGGGTTCTTTGGCTCATCCTCAGCCCCAGGCTTCTGATGGGCTGTTTCCTTTGTTTCATTACCACATGGAGCCTGAATTACATGCAAGACAGATTTGTTGATATTGGTCCACACAGAATTTAAGTATTAAACCAAGCCCATTTGACTAAAGGGCTTTATCCTAGAGTTTGTTTTGTTTGTTTGGTTTTGTTTGTTTGTTTGTTTGTTTGTTTGTTTGAGACAGTTTCTCTAGGTATTCTGACTGTTCTAGAACTCATTTTGTAGACCAGGCTGGCCTCAAACTCAGAGATCTGCCTGCTTCTACCTCCTGAGGGCTGGGACTAACGATGTCACCGTCACTGCCCAGAGAGCCCAGAGGCTTGCACTCATTGTGTTAGCAGAACTCAGACCCTTTGAGTTTAGTGACCGTGGGAATGTCCTGCTGCAATCCGTTGTCTTGGAGTATAGAAATGATTAACCATGGTTCATCTGCAATGCCATCTGTCCAGTGATCTCCTAGCATAGGGTTATGCCACTGGTGGTGATGGAAACAGATCCTTAGAACCAACTTGGTTCTGTTTGAGTGGCATTGAGTGTTCAGGGTCTGGTGCAGCTGCCTTCCCATTGCTGCCTGCCACCTCTGTAGTGTCTGTAGCCCTGACAGATGAGAGAGATTTTAGGTCCCACTGTTGCTAGCCTGGGCTTCCTTTTCCCAGAGTAACGTCAGCCAGAGCAGCCATAAACCTTACAAAAGGCTTTATTAAAGTAAATAAGTCACTCCTTGCTGTTCCCAAGCCAGTGTTCCATGTGCCTACTATCTTAAGTTTATGCTCTTTAAATCACAGTTTATCTAACACCAAGCAATTAAGAGTACTATACGGCTTAAAAAACAATCAAGTTATCAGCATGAAATTACTCTGTTTGGGACCTGAAAGCAGCCCAAACATCTGCCCGCAGTGGAAAGGTTAGCTGTGCCCCAGCTGCCTCACTAAGGTTGGGTGAACGCAGCCCCACATCCAGAGTGTTCCCCATAGCATGCCATGCATCTCCCATTGTCCTCCCTGCTGTACACTACAGTAACTACCAGGCGGGGAGGAAGGTGCCTAATTGGGTTTCTTTTTTGTTGTTGCTTTGTTTTTTCGAGACAGGGTTTCTCTATGTAGCCATCTTGTGACTCTGTAGACCAGCAGGCCTTGAACTCAGAAATCTACCTGCCTTTGCTTCCTGGGTGCTGGGATTAAAGGCCTGTGCCACCATGCCCCACTTCTAAGTTCGTTTTTAACAGTCCAGTTTCTTGGCTTCCTGCAAGACTCTTCTTCAGGTTGCTGTTCAAGTGTCTATGAGTATCAGGTACAACAGTCGTGTGCTATGGTCTGAGTGCCATGGAACTGCAACTCCAGTGGGCTGAGGTCCCCAGAACTGACCTGTGGAAGCCGATTTTTGTGTTTGCTTAGTTTGCTACAAGGCGACAAAGCAGGTTAATAGGGGTTGGTATCTTATTAAGGAGCAGTCTGAAATTATAGTTTTTTTTAAATCTGCCTTAATTAGTTAATTAAGGTTAGTTTCAAATTGTATTCAGCCCAGATAGTTTTAAAAAGTTAAGATCTAGCTGGATGGTGATGGTGGTGCATGCCTTTAATCCCAGCACTCAAGAGGCAGAGGCAGGCATATTTCTGTGACTTCCAGACCAGCCTGGTCTACAGAGTGAATCCCAGGACAGCCAGGACAGTTGCACAGAGAAACCCTATCTTGATGATGATGATGATGATGATGATGATGATGATGATGATGATGATGATGATGATGATGATGATGAAGAAGAATAATTATAATAAATAAATAAAGATGTTAAGATTCCACTGTGTTCTTAAAGAGCAGCTTGGACCACTGAAGCATCTGGAATGACCTCCAGGTAGCCCTGAACCATGACCCAGACCTTCTGTAACATATGCCCAGGCTTGCTGGTCTGACCAGGAGCAGGGCCACCTACATAGAAGAATGACTCCCAAACAGGGCAGACACTATTCTATGCCCCTTGCTCTAAGTACTTCTCCCATAACAGGCTGTTCTGGAGTGAAAGAAAGATCACCAAGGCTCGGGAGTGGTTCCATCGCACCGTGAAGATTGATTCAGATCTGGGGGATGCCTGGGCCTTCTTCTACAAATTTGAACTACAGCATGGCACTGAGGTGAGGCTACAATAGCACACCATGTGCATTAATAATCTTCCTGTTTCCTTAGCCACTCCTGAAACAGTAGAAAGCTCCATCTAATCCCTAAGAAAAGAAGGCAGGGAGTGGCCAAGACTAGCAGCCCCTCCCCTGTTGAGCTGTGTTGGAACCATGCTCATAAGTCAGGGGCCCTGGGTGTCCTGGGTTCCTTGTTGGGAGTAGTAGCCAGACTACATTGAATCCAGGAAATACCTGATTCAGAGATAGTGCACCTGGCCATTTGTGGGAATCAAAAGATAGGGAGTCTAACACAAGTTAACACAGAGACACACTGTCTTGGAGGGCATGTTCTACAAGAGAAAGAGATGGCTTGAAATCTGCTGGGGCCAGATCTGCAATGGTACAGGCAAGACCTGTACCGCACAAGATGTAAACCTCACAAGGAATCCGCCTAAAGTACCCTTTGGTCTTCCCAGGAGCAACAGGAAGAGGTGAGGAAACGCTGTGAGAATGCAGAGCCCCGACATGGAGAGCTGTGGTGTGCTGTGTCCAAGGATATCACCAACTGGCAGAGAAAGATTGGGGAAATCCTAGTGCTGGTGGCCGCCCGTATCAAAAACACCTTCTGATAGCAGGGGCGGAGGACAAGGCACTTTGGGGCAGCACATGGACAATGAGCACAAAACCTACACTGTATCTTTTATTCATTAAAGATTTTTATAGAGTTGTGTTGGGGCTGGGGCCTCATTTGTTTTTCCATTTTTGTCTTTGGTGTCTGTTCCCATGAATGATGGTCGTGTCAAGTTGGTTTGGATGTGGCCGCCTGCAAGTGCCTATGTGCTCCCATAGAAGCATAATTTGTGAAGATGTTAAGAGTACAGGCTATATGGAGAACATGGGCTCTCTGTCACAGATCTGTGATACAAGAGACTGAAGGTCACATGGGGACCATACTATAAAAGATTGAAAGGCTTGTAGAAGCCTTTCTGTTCTGTAGTCATCTGAGGTAGAATGAAACTCAGCAGCATCTTTACTTAACTTGGAAGGTGTGCGCTCACTCTTCCTATAGCTGCTTCTTCCTGTGGTTCTAGGAACGTTGACAGTCAGTACTTCTTGCCTCTGTCCCAAGGAATGTCTAAGAGAGCTGCTTGGGTATTTCTATGGAGAAATCCACGGGGATCCCTATGACGAGAGACTGTAACAAGTAGTTCCTTCACAGATAAAGGGCAAAGAACTTGTGACTATAGCACCAAGCTGGTGGTGGTTTCTTCTTTCGCTGTTTTCAGCTCTCGAACTGAATGCAAGTGGAGCAGTTACAGAAGAGGATACTTGGGTAAAGTTTCCTGTGGGGCTATGGGAAAGTCTAGATAGTCTGTAGTGCCCAGGTTACCTTTCCTGTCTTTGGAAAGGAAGGTTTTTTTTTTTTTTTTGCTGAGGTGGTCAGGAACTCCTTCTGTATCACATTTATTTATTGGGTTCATGTATACCACAATTTGCTTATGGAGGTCAGAGGATAAATACATGAGTCTTCCGTCCTATTATGTTGGCCCCTGGGATCAAACTCAGGTTGTCAAGGCTTGGCAGCAAGTGCCTTAACCTGCAGGGCTCCTCAGCTCACACCATTGCTTTTCTTCTGCTGGAAGAAGTTGAGCTTTGCTCAGCAAAAGATTAGTTGTGTTCCAGAGGCAGCTGTTATGCTATAGGAAAGCAGCAACCCTGCGACTGGGCCTCTTACTCCTGGATGACCCCACTGTTTGGAGGGATGAAGTGGGGCCAGTGATGGAAGTCTGGGAAGTCCCAAGTTCCAGACTTGCTGGGACAAGTGTCTCTGGATATGGATTGGGGACTGGTGGCTAGCCTGCCTATCAGGAGAGACTTGCTCTCTGCCCATTGAGACAGAGCAGGGGTCTCCATGGGGCTGGAAACTCAATCCAAGACCCAGAGAAGCCCTGGATCTGCTGCAACAAGCAGCCGCCGTGCTCCAGGGTTAATCACGACTGGGGAGAGGTTGGGGAGGGGTTAGGGGCCGGGCTGGGTTACTGGACTTTTCCTTCCCTCTCTTGTCACTCCCTCCCTTTGCTGGAGGAGCCAACTTCAAAAGCCTCTCCACCTGCCCCTCAGCTCTATTCAAGGAGGACCTATCAGCCAGCAGAAGACCTGGTGTGGCTGTCAGTTGCCTGCTTCATTGGCCACCCAAAGACCCAGAGGACCCCAGGATCATGTGTGTGGCCTGCTAGAGGGAGTAAGGGAGAGCCAGACCCTGAGAGGCCTATGGTAAGCAGCTGGGGCCTCAGGCCAAGGGAATGGGCACGGGCATAACCCGGGTGCCGGGGCGGGGAGGCTTTTTCCCTGTGCCTCCTGGAAATCCCCAGATGTTTAGGATGGTACCCAATAGAATGGCCATTGCAGGTGCTTATGTCCTGGCTTCCCTGGAACCCTTTTCATATTTGATTAATAAGCCTGGGTTGTGGGGACTTCTAAGCAGCCAACCTATCCCATGTTGGTGCTAGATAGAGTAGCAGTCTCACTGGCTGGCCTAATTGGCTCTTGTTCTTAATGTGGTCTGATGGACTGTTCTCAATATCCCTCTGTTGGCCATGGTACTCAGTAACTTGCAGGAGAGTTCTTCAGTTTGCTGGTTTCCCAGGCAGAAGCCCCAACCCCCCGCCCATCTCTATGTGGGAGTTTGTGGTATGCTCAGTTCAGCTCTCCTGCCAGGGCTGGGAAGCTGAGTCCTGTCGTTTCACTGGGTTCACAAGATTAATTTTCCAGCCCAAGTAGACTGCCTAACTCCAGCTGGGGGCCTAGAGGCAGATTTGGGAACTAGTCCATTTGGAGGAGTGGGGTCCTGGGGATCTTCAGCTGTCTTCTTAATATGTGAGCTTTCCCTAGCACCAGGGCTTTCCATTCTGGGGTGGGGAGAAAACCAGTTGGCAGGCTTTGTTTCTCCTCTTGCTGTCTCTGAGCCTTCTTCCCAGCCTTCCCCCCACTTCCCTTTCCATGGGTAGTGTATCTTGGAGTTCTGAGCCATTGTTTTTGCCATAGTTTGGGGTTTTCTGTCACTGGAGAAAGCTATCAAGGGAGATTGGAGTTCTGCATAAGAGCAAAGTGATTCTATTCCTAGATCCCTTGTTCACCCAAAGGGCTTGAGATGTATGTGAGAAAGAACAACCAAGAGAATAACAGTCGGGGTGGGAAAGGGCTGTGCCTAGTAGGTATGGGTCCGAGCGTGGTCAGGGGTGAAGCTGTATGAGGGATCACTTCTTGCTGTACCCCCTTCCATCCCACTCCCTGTACAAAGTAAGGGAGCTCTTACACATCCATGGTACTCACTTTTTTGCCTCTCCAACTATAGTGCCACCTCTTGTCTCTGGACCTGTTGTCTGTCACCTTCCTAGTCCTTCAGGGCTCAGTGAAAATACTTCCCGATGCCCCACTACACACTCCACAAATGTTCGCAGAATGTGGCTAGTGTACCATGGATGTGTTTGGTTTGTCTCTTCCCTTCTCTAGGATTGCCCAGGTTTATCCTAAGCCATGTCCAGAGCCTCTGGTGAGATTTTCTATCTCCTAGCATCTCAAGGGTGAGGGAGCAAGCGCCCTTTGTGCTGACTCCAAGTACCTATGGGGCCACTTCTTGTACTGAGAGGCCTACACTCTCAGCCCTAACATGGTGTCTTCTCCAGGTACCTCTAAAGCCTGCTTTCTACCTACTACTACTGCTGCTGGCATTTCTTGGATCTGCCCTGGGCTGGCCTGGGTCCCAGTCCTGCAGTGTCCAGGAGGTACTCCGCCACTACCAAGCTGTCATCTTCCAGGACTTGCAGGCTGCGATGCAATGGGCTGGGATGGGAGTTCAACGAACAGAGCCTGGATCCCGACACCACCGCTTCATTCAGAAAAACCTGACTGGAGCTGGTGGAGGTCAGGGACAGCCAGGAACCTCCTGTGGTGCCCAAAAGGTATGGGGGAGGTACCCCCAAACAACTACTTGTTCCCTCCTCAGGCCCTACCCCCACTCCCCCTGCTCTGGCTTTCCTCCTTTTCCAACTCAGGAGAGTAGCATTCTACTGTCTATTGAGTCCTTGGGTCAGACCCTTCTTGGGAGTGTGGCTGGAGTACCCCACAATGCATTTGAGAAAGCGGCATGGACAGTGGCAGTGCGCACGGAGGCAGTGATGCGCAGACACTGCCGAATATCCTACAGGGTATGTGTCCTCAATCTCCCCTCCCCTAAGGACTATAGTACCAATGGCCTGAGGCTTTGGACTCAATTAGGGCCAACTGATCTGATGACAACCCACTTCCCCCGTGGCTATACATGAGCTGTGAGATGAAGGCAAGGGTACAGGATCTGCATGTACTGACTCACAGCTGGTCTTTACTAGCAGATCCAGCAGCCAAAGAAGCAGGCGGTACAGCCGCGCAGCAGTCGGAGGCGGCTCCTGCTACGCGCCCTATACGCCGTCGCCACCTGCTGGGAAAAGCTCTTTGCGCTAAGTGCCTTGGCCACAGGCGAATTCTAGCACTGTCCCTGTTCTCACTTCCTCTTCTCACAGAAGATTGGAAACAAACTGATTCGTGACAGCTCAGATTGTCTGCACTCAGAGGTCCAGGATGTGTATACACCCACTGAGGCCCCAATAAATGGAGCTAATGATGGGACCTGATTCTTCTTGTCTTTGCCTGACTGGTTGTGGGCCCTGGTCTCTATCCAGGGATCTGCGCCTCAGGAAGGGTGGGGCTAGGGATCTGTACTTCACCCTGGCAATAGTTGTGTCTCCCTCATACAGCAGGGGGCGTGGGTGGGACGTTGGACCAGTCCTCGTAGTGTGGAAGGCAACGAACCTCCCTACCCCCACCCTACAACCTGGTTAGGGATTTGAAAACGTCATGCATCCGTCCTGCCCAACTCTGGACCGGAGGAGAGGGTGAAAATGGAGAGGAGGGGAAGGCTGAGCTTCGTGGATTCAGAGCAAAACAACCGGATAAAGGAAACAGGACCTAGAGGAAGCCAGCCTTGCTGCCCTGGCCACAAACTAGACCAAGCCATTTCCTGCTGCCCCTGGGGGATGGGCAGGGCGGGATCGGGGTGGGATGACTCCACAGACTGCCCTAGAGTTGTCGAACTAGCAGGAGTGACCCCAGTACCTACATAAATCTGGGTGTCTGCTTGTTCATGATTCTAGCCCTGAGCAGAAAGAGGCAATGTTGTCACCACCACCACCACCACCACCCCAGTTTCCTTGCCTCATAATAGGATTGTGGAGCCCAAAAGCTTCAAGGAATAGGTTTCTCTGTACCCTTCAGACAGGCAAACAAGGGACCCCCCCCCAAAAAAAGCTCTCTATTTCCTCTGTTTTTTGGTACAAGTGTGCTCTGCCCAATGGGAGCTTTTGTTTCTTTTCAGTTGAGAAAGCTGAGAAATGGGGGCTGGAGAGATGGCTCAGCAGTTAAGAACATTGACTGCTCTTCCAGAGGTCCTGAGTTCAATTCCCAGCAACTACATGGTGGCTCACGACCACCTGTAACAGGATGTGATGCCCTCTTCTGGTGTGTCTGAAGACAACAATAGTGTACTCACATCACATACATAAAATAAATAAATAATTCTTAAAAAGAAAGAGAGAGAAAGCTGAAAGATGGAGGGACCATAGGGCCTTCCTTGATTACACAACAATCATGTACTGGAAGACCTGGGATGAGGTTTAGACCCAGAGTATGGTGTGTTGAAGGGAAATGGAGCTTTGTTAACATCAATATGCATCCTAATAATCTTTGATTCAGATTTCTAATGGTCTCGCAAGTCACCACAGAGCACAAATATAGGATATTTTGATTCTTCTTTATGGGATAGGAGGCAGTGTACAAATAAAAGGTAGGGTGTACCAGAGAGGGCCTAAGTACAAAGACCTTCATCAAAGTCAGGTCTAAAATGATTCTTCCTCATGTGTGCATAGTGAACACATGTGTGTGTTAGCTGGTGTGGGATGTTGAGGGGAAGCCTGGGCCATTGCAGGATCCTGGCCCTAGGGCCTGAGTGGGTAGTCATCTTATACTGGGAAATGCCAGTGGAAGAGAGGTGGGTGGCTATGGACTTGGGCTTATATTGATGAGGTCTACTGAGTATGCTGGGGTATGGCCAATGTCCAGTGTAGAGAAAAGGGTCTGATTTTGTTCAAATATAAGCCATAAGGCAGCAGAACTTTAACTAAAGAGTAAGATCTGAGGAAGGTTGGTAACAGTCTGGACACTGAGCTGAAGAATGGCAGTATTGACAGCCCTCCATGAAATTCCCATGAACCCATTTTTCAAGGCAGTCTGTACTTATCCTTGCCCTGACTTTAGATCTTACAGGAAAATTACTTCAGTTCTAGTAAGTATCCCACAGTTATTCCTCACCTACAGCTACTCCCCCCCACAGTTACTCCCCTTCCACAGCTCTCACCCACAGCTACTTCCCTTCCACAGCTACTCCTCATCTTGTCCTATCCTACTGTTTAGAGAAATCAGGTTTGGGGCAGGTGGCAGGGGAGGTAGCCAACAGGGTGTCCTGATTCCCACCTTCTGCTCCTCAGCTGAGGGAAGATCAAACAAACTACAGCCTCCTGGGACTGGAGGTGAAGCAGAGCCCTCAAGAGTTTCAGGGAAAAAAAATTAGGGGGGTTGGGGATTTAGCTCAGTGGTAGAGCGCTTGCCTAGGAAGCACAAGGCCCTGGGTTCGGTCCCCAGCTCCGAAAAAAAAGAACCAAAAAAAAAAGAGTTTCAGGGAATAAATGTTGATGCTTAAACCCTGTACCAGACTACACATGAGAGGCTATTTGAATCCTGCACCCATGACTCTCCGCAGGAGTCCTGAAAGCATCAGCCTGGGGTCCAACCCACTAGAATGACTGTCCTCTTGCAGGACAAGGACAGATACTCGGAGCTGAAGGGTAAGTTGAGTGCTACTGAGATCCTAGGTTCTGGGTCTTCTAGGCTCAGCCCAGGGGCCTAAATGGAGGCTTCCTGGGCTGCTTTGTAGTTGAGGACAGAGCATATCCTTGTGCTCATGTAGCATAGCCCAGCGCAGACGCTGTCCCACAGTTGTTTGCTAGCAGCTGACCAGCTAGAACAGACCTTGGAGGTGCTGAGGCTCCTGGGGCTGGAGACCGCTGCTATTATCCTATCCCACACAAGCCTTTTCAATGCTTGGTTTTCCAGGGAGGTGGGGCTATGGCCCAGAAGGAAGAGCTGTGTGAGGATTACAGATGGGACCCCCAAGGCACTGGCCAGGCCTGTGCAATTTCCTGCAGCCCAGGAGCCAGGCCTCCATATGTAATCCTGGAAGAAGGGGCCTGGCAGGCTTTGAAGGGAGACTGGATACCACGGCCTCCCACGACTAGGAGTCTTTGAAAGAACATCTGGAACTTGGGCAACAGCTACGAATGACAAGCTAGTTCTTGGGTTTGCAAATCCCTAAGTTAATCTTGAGTTTGCCACTTGTGTGTTAACAACCCTGCCCCACCTCCCATGATGCAGCTGGGCGTGAGGCTTGCAGCTTCTTCTGTGTTAGGACACTATGTCCCTGTCCTGCTACCCCACCGACCATAATAGCCTGGAAGTGTGGCAGAGCTGAGTAGAGGGAGTAGAAGGGTAGACATGTCTTCTATGTCTGTGTGTCCTGTGAGCATAGAGCCACAGCTAAGGAGGCAGATAGAGCTTTAAACTCAGCTACATTCCCTAAAGCTGGGCTCACTTTGGCAGTCCATATACCAACATTGAACCGATACAGAGAAGATTAGCATGGCCACTGTGCAAGGAAGACACACAGATTTACAAAGTATTCCATATATTTCCTAGTTAACAGTGCTGTGTCACACACAGTTCTTTAATGGGAGACAAGGAGTAGGCCCAGGCCTGGTTCAAGTTATCATTCTTAGGCCATTCCACTGGTAGATATCACACCGACCCTGTTAAATCCTGTGGTGGATGTAAAGGGAGGTTTAGCTTTGCAACTGCTTGAAATTAAATGACTGCCCTTTCTACTGGAGGAGTTGTTGGGAGAAAAAGAAAAAAAAAGAGCTGAGCTCTTAGAAGGCTTGGGCAGCCCAGGGTTGTGAAGGAGGAGGAAACATCTGCTCTCAGAACAGACCTAGAGAGTGACTGGCCTTGTGGGCTTCTGGACACTTGCGTGTGGTGTCCTAAGACCTGCAGATGTTCAAGAAGGCCGCCTGCTTCAGCTGCAGCTAGGTGGAAATAAACAAGCCCTCTACTGCAGGAAGCACATATTACTGGGGTGAAGTGGGGCGCGGGGGGGGGGGTGTAAGGCAGGTGTTGAGGCCCATTGTCCCTGCCAGTGGCCTTCAAGACCTGGGGGTGGGGCTGGGGTGAAAAGACATCCCTGCCCCCTCCTCAGGAAGACTTAGCTTTGTAAACTCAGAAACACGCATGGGCACATGCGCGCGCGCGCGCGCACACACACACACACACACACACACACACACACACACACACACACACCCTGCTTAGTTAGACTCTGAAATAAGCAGCAAAGAGGTAACACCTGCTATGGGAAGTGAGTTCTTGTTTGGGTGGAAATGGGAAGGTCAGGCCCTTGGCAGCTGTGCAGTGCCTGTTGTGGGGGAAGTGGGACATCCTGAGGCCCTAGCACCTGGGTCACCTCCATGCTGTGTAGATGGGATTTCTGCTGCTGTCTGTAGAGGACACATCACTGTGATGTACTCTGGGAAGCTTAATGCCACACTGTCTAGGCCTTGTTGCATACCAGTCCAATTGTGACAGTGTGTATCTCAGGGAGAAAGGCAGCCAGGCCTCACCAGGTGAGCAAGCTCTATCCTTGGACTGCCCCTGGCGCCCCCTACCCGGCACAAGGCCAGGGGTCAGGGCTGCAGAGCAAGATAAGCCCAGCTTCCTGCACTTACTCCCAGAGCTGTGACTCCCAACACTTCCTGTTTTCTAGAGGGCAGACAGGGGTGTGGGAGAATGGACAAGGTGGTGGGGGCTGGGGTCATGGAACAGAGGGTGGAGTTTCAGGGGAGGGGGCTAAAGGAGATGAGATGAAGTCATGGAAGACGGCATAGATACAGAGTGAGGTAGAGGAGGAGTGGAAACAGATTCCTGGGAGATTGGGTAAAATTGGAGGGTCCAGGGTTATGTGTAGCATGTCCCCAGAGGCAACAGTGGAAGCCAGGATTGTGGTACAAAAGTAGAGTTGTAGGTGGCCAAACCCAAGAGAAGGAATGAACCCATGCGCTGGGGTTGTGGAAAAACTGTGAGGTTTTGGAGGAAAGACCCCTGGGAACAGGAGTCAGGGGACCTGAAAAGCTCCCAGGTCCTCAGAAACAACCAACCTCCATGTAAGCTTTTTCCTCCCTAGCGAGTTCCCTTCCTATCCTAGAGCAGAAGTTTTATAGTCTGTCTAGTGGCTGACCAAGCCCCACAGAATCTTAGTTTGGAACCAGGCTCTTTTTTTTTTTTCTTTTTTCTTTTTTCTTTTTTCTTTTTTTCGGAGCTGGGGACCGAACCCAGGGCCTTCCGCTTGCTAGGCAAGCGCTCTACCACTGAGCTAAATCCCCAACCCCTGGAACCAGGCTCTTAATCCCAGCGCTTGGGAAGGAAAAGCAGGCAGAATTCTGTGTGAGGCTAGCTTGGTCTACACAGGAAATTCCAAAACAGCCAGGTGACAGAGAGACCCTGTCGGAAAAAAAGATAAAAAAAGAAGAATAAAGGAAAGAAAACAAACAGAAAGGAATCAGAGCAGCTACTATATAGCATATGGGTGTGTAGTTCTTTTTCTTTCTTTCTTTCTTTTCTTTTTTTTGGAGCTGGGGACTGAACCCAGGGCCTTGCGCTTGCTAGTCAAGTGCTCTACCACTGAGCTAAATCCCCAACCCCAGGTGTGTAGTTCTTAACCTATTGTTCAGAAGTATAAAAAGGTAATTTTTTCTTTTTGTTTTTCGTTTTTTGTTTTGTTTGGGTTTTTTTTTTTTTTTTTTTTTTTTGTTCTTCGAGGAGACAGGGTTTCTCTGTGTAGCCCTGGAACGTGCTTTGTTAAGAGATACCAGATACCATGTTACAAACTTCTATTAGAGCATTTTCATTAAAATGTCTTAAATTGGGCTGGAGAGATGGCTCAGTGGTTAAGAGCACCGACTGCTCTTCCAGAGGTCCTGAGTTCAAATCCCAGCAACCACATGGTGGCTCACAACCATCCATAATGGGATCTGATGTCCCCTTCTGGTGTGTCTAAAGACAGCTACAGTGTACTCATATACAAAATAAATAAATAAATCTTTTTAAAAAATGTCTTAAATTTATACTTCTAGCTGGTGGAGGTGGCACAAGCCTTTAATCCCAGGATTCAGGGTGCAGAAGCAGGTGGATCTCTGAGTTCAAGGCCAACTTGGTCAACCAACCAAGTTCTAGAATAACCAGGGCTACACAGAGAAAACCTGTCTCAAAAAACAAACCCCCAAACAAAAACAAAAAAGTGAAAAATCAAAAAAGTGAGTCCTGGAATGGAGAGATGGCTCAGTGGTTAAGAGCATCCACTGCTCTTCCAGAGGTCCTGAGTTCAAATCCCAGCAACCACATGGTGGCTCACGACCGTCTGTAATGAGATCTTCTGGTGTGTCTGAAGACAGCTACAGTGTACTCATATAAATAAAATAAATCTTTAAAAAAAAAGACAAAAGAGAGGAACTGCTTTTGGATATGAAAGGATTTTGTATAATATTTTCCAAAATGAAAATAGACAAGAACAAAATTAGAAGGTTAAAGGTTTGTAGAATAACTGTGAGAATTAAAATTAAAGAATGTGGACATAGCTACAGCTAAGTTGATTGTAAAATAAAGGTCATTAAAACTTTTTCAGGATAAAGTTTAATACTCAGATAAAATTTGGATTCTGGGGGGCTGGAGAGATGGCTCAGCGGTTAAGAGCACTGACTGCTCTTCCAGAGGTCCTGAGTTCAATTCCCAGCAACCACATGGTGGCTCGCAACCATCTGTAATGGGATCCAGTACCTTGTTCTGGTGTGTCTGAAGACAGCTATAGTGTACTCATATAAATAAAATGAATAAAAAAATTTGGATTCTGGATTGTTTACAACAATAAGAATTTTCTTAACTATTAATCTATTCTTAATTAAATTTACCAAAACAAACAATAACGACAAAAACTGGCTCAGGGGACTAGAGAGATGGCTCAGTGGTTAAGAATACACAAGAGTAGCTGACAATTGCCTGTAAGGTCAGCTCCAGGGGATCCGATGCCTCTGGTCTCTGCAAATACCTGTATTCATATGCCCATGTCCCCCTCACTTGTACACAAATTAAAAATAAATAAAATATCTTTTATTTATTAAACGAGACATTAAACATTAGATTTTTATTTTTATCTGCTTTACACATCTTCCCATTGGGTCTGGCCTTCACATGCTGGATAGCTGCTGCCTTAAGAGTGGGAAAATTCTGTTTAAAATAGCTATTTTTTTTTTTTGGCTTGGTGATTAAGAGAACATCCAGAGGACCTGAGTTCAGTTCCCAGTACCATGCATGTTGAATAGCTTACAACAGCCTGTAACTCTAGTTCCAAGGGGATCTGATGCCTCTGGCTTCCATAGGTACCTGCCCACAGACAAGCACACCACACACACACACACACACACACACACACACACACACACACACACACACATCACAACACACTAATAAATCTTTAAAGGAAGCACCCACATAGCAGCTTACAACCATCTGTAATGGCAATTCCAAGAGATCCAACACCCTCTTCTGGCCTCCAAAGGTACCAAGTATGTATATGGTGCACAGTCAAACATGTAAGCAAACACCCAAACACATAAATGTAAATAATTTTAAAGAGTGACTTTTTAGATAAGGGAAACTAGTGCATATGAAATTTATGACAGCCTTGAGTTTGAGCCCCAGGATCCACATAGCAGAAGGAGAGAACTGACTGATTCTGGTTTTCCTCTGACCTCCACACATATGCCATAGCATGTGCATGCCTGCACACTTGCACACACAGTAAATAAATACAATATAATTTTGAAAAGAATAGGAGCTGGCGGGATGGCTCAATGCTTAAGAGTTCTTGTTCTCGCAGGGGACTCAGGTACAGTTCCTGGTGCCCACATGATGATGCTGTCTTTAATTCCAGTTTCATCGAACCTGATGCCCTCTTCTGGCCTCCAGAGACACTGTATGCCCGTGGGACACATACATACATGTAGGCAAAACACTCATACACGTAAGATAAAAATTAAACAAATCTTAGAAGAAATTAAACATTTTTAAATAGGTAAATTCCTAAGACAGAGAGCTGTTTATTGTTTCTAGGGGCAGGAAGTAACGGATACCTGTGAAGGTAATGGAAAGGTTCTGAAATCACATAGTAATGGTTCCCAAATCTGTGAATATTCTCAAATCACTGAACTTTGCAATGAAGGCTTTGTGTAGGATAGAGCAGAATGTTTCTTAGGTGCCTCCTCCAGGTGTGAGAGCAGAAAGCAAGTCCTCCTCTCCCCCTCCCCCCTCCCTCCCACCCCCTACCCTCCTACCCCTACCCTCCCCACCTCCCCACCCTCCACCTCCCTAACCACCCTCTCCACCCCCACCCCCACCTCCCTAACACCCCCACCCTCCCCACCCCCCTACTCCCGTTTTTTTTTTTTTTTTTTTTTTTTTGGAGCTGGGGACCGAACCCAGGGCCTTGCACTTCCTAGGTAAGCGCTCTACCACTGAGCTAAATCCCCAACCCCTTACTCCCGTTTTTTACCAAATTCAAGTTGGAGGAACTCCTGGGCAGACAAGAATCGAGTGGATGCTGGGTGATTGGGCTTTCTAGAGTGCAGCTAAGTTGGGAGCTGGAGAGGCTTAGACCTCAAGTGGACATGCTTACCCCTCTGCCTGCCGCATCTTGACCTTGTTGGGGCAGGAGTCTTTATGTGGCATATGACAGTTTCCTCAAAAATATTCAAAGTAATGATTGTATTTGATGGGGAGACCCTTACCTGTTCTCAGCCCTGCTTCTCTACTGGGGAATATTTAGCATGTTACCCCGGGTACTTCAGGGACAGACTAAACTGTTCAGGGATGGAAAGGGGTGGGGCATAGAAGCTCAGACCTTTTGGGAAAGAGGTAAATAGGATGAAGAGTTAGGAGTGTGGCCTTAGTCTATGGTTCTACCTGAAATGGGGGAGGGTTCATCCTTGAGGGATGGTGAGGAAAGCCTTACTGGGGCAGGATAATGGGAACTCCCACCACACACACACACACGCACGCACGCACACACGCACGCACACACGCACGCACACATGCACGCACACAGAGCCTATAATCAATCCACTGCTACCTTTGGTGATATGATCCTACTCAAGTCTCTTTCCAACTCTGCTCTGGGGTACTCCCTGCCCTTTGGAACTTGTAAATCTGAACTTGCTCCAGACTGGACCCTTAATAGCCTGTTTCCATGATGACAATTGGGAAAAGGGACTTTTAGAGAGCACACTGCTCTATCTTCTCTTCACAGAGACAGTGAAACCACACTCACACTCTTTGAGGTTCCACTCTATTAACCAAGGGGAGAAGGTCCTCTGTGGGAATAAAAATATAGAATTGTATAGAACCTAGGACTGAGGAAGTGCCCTGGACCTGGGAATGTTCCTTCAGTTGTTTCTGGGCTTTCTGGCCTATACTTCTTGGTATGTCCATAGGTTAATGGAAAAATACAGCAGTCTAAATAGATAAACACTTGGGGACTGCTCCCATGAATTCAAGTAGCAGACCTGGTCAGACCCATCTTCTCCCTCTCTTTGTCATTCATATTGGTCCATGTAGAGATGATATCTGCTTGCTTCAGGGGCTGAGGACTCCTAAGAAATCCTCACCCCTTGTGTACCTCTCCCTAAATATATTGGGAAGCTGGCTTCCTGTGCATGGACCCACATGATTATCTAGCCCTAAGGTTTTTTGTTTTGGGTTTTTTTTTTTTTTCAGGAAAGTCACACGTGGCCACCTTCATGGAAAACCATTTGTCTACAGCTTCAAAGCTGTGCTAGGTGTTTCACATTCCATGTAGGTGAGTCTTGGAATCAGCCACCATCAAAGAGCATACGGGAATCCAGGGTAGGATAGGCCTCTCCTTCAGAAGTGGGCGATCCTGATCTTTTTTTTTTCTTTTTTTCTTTTCTTTCTTTCTTTCTTTTTTTCTTTTTCTTTTTCTTTTCTTTTCTTTTTTTTTTTTTTTTTTTGGCGTTGGGGACCGAACCCAGGGCCTTGTGCTTGCTAGGCAAGCGCTCTACCACTGAGCTAAATCCCCAACCCTCAAGGGGACTTTTTAGAGATAAGTGTTTGTATGTGTGTGCAGGGGCCATTTCCAGGGTGATTTTGCCATCCCTCTCTAGATGCATGTTTGTCTAGCAAGGGACTAGATGGTCTAGAAAGAGGGCCCAGTACTCCTGGAAGGAGTCCAAGCATGACCTCTGTAATAAAGCTCAAGCTAGAGGACTTAAGGGAACATCTATGTATCTCTGCCTTATATTTATAGAGGATAGGGCCCCCGAGTGCAGCTCTCCTCACACCAGTATTTGAGGTATGTAATTCTTAAGGTTTGAGCACTGCCTTGGTCACTAACCCTATGCTTAAGCCAGGTCTCCTGGAGAAGCAGAGTAGGTGTGTCACGGTGCTGCCCCCCTTAGGAACTATCTGCTGGGTTCTGTAATGTATCTACACAGGTGTCAGCCCTGCAGTCCTCCCCAAGTGAAGAATACTCTCCTGGGCAGTGCTTAGGTTTGCAGAAGAAAAACTGCCATGCAGGTTGGAGGATGGTGATATCTGGGAGCCCAATTGGAAAGAGGGAGGGCAGTGGTGTGGCTAAGGCAAAAACAAAGTAATCTCTGTGTCTGTGTTTATAGGAAACATTGTTGTTCCTTATGCAGGGATGCTAGCGCTCGCAGAAACCCTTGTAAAGAAAAAAGTTTAATTAAAAATTAAATATATTGTATTATATATGTATATATATATATATAAAGGCAAAGTAAAAAATACAGTCTCGTTCTAGAAAATACATAGCAGGAAAGAATTAGATGATTCAAAAACAACCCTGACAGAGGCTGCTAGCAAGTCCAGGGCCTGAGGTTCCTAGGGAAGGCCCAACTCACAGGAGCCCCCAGAAGGAGGTGTGTAAATGAGGAGGCGACAGAAGTGGCACCCTTAGGCCACCAGCTCTAAATGCTGCTGCATACTCTAACATACATATGCGAAAGGAAGGAAGCAGGCAAGGCCCTGCCACTTGGCCACATGCAGAAGCAGTGGAGGGCAAGGAGGACAGTGTCTAGCCTGAGATGCAAGCGCTGTAATAGACCGCGCTGCTGGCGTCAGACAGTGCAGAAATGAGGCTGCTTTCCTCTGGACAGGACATGGCACGCGGACCTAGTTTGGCCAGTGCCACATGGTAGGGGAGTGCAGTGGCATCCGGTCGAGTCCGGCTGCAATTGAGATACTGATCGAATTCGGTGAGGTCCACATCGGCCCAAAGGTCGGCGGTAGGCTCCAATTGCTCTGTGCCCTCAAGAGACGGGGCCTCAGGTGGTGGTGACAGAGGATTGGGAAACGGGCCCGGAGTGCCCAGGGTGCCATAGTAGAGGCCCGCGAGCGGCGCGGCAGGCGGCGCTGTCCTGAGCGCCTCAGCCAGGGATGACCCGTAGCAGAAGCTCGGGTCCCGTGCCAGCTCCGGGGCATAGGGCGCCCGGAAAGCCCGCAGAGCGCAGTCCTCGGGCGCCAAAGGCGGTGGGAAGAAGGAGGCCTCGCCAGACTCCAGGCCGTCCAGAGGCGAGCGCTCGGGCGTGGGTAGCCCCAAGCCGTCGAACTCCGCACCCAGAGTGGGTAGCTCGCGGAAGGAGCGAGCTGAGCCTGATGCTGCAGCGAAGGGTTCCGGCGGCGCAGACGGCTGCACGAGGCCCGGGAGCAAGAGGCCAGGCTCCAGCCTCCGGACCTTGCGCGCCTGTTTTTTGCGGCGAGGCCGGTACTTGTAGTTGGGATGGTCGCGCAAGTGCTGCACACGCAGCCGTTCGGCCTCTTCCACGAAGGGCCTCTTCTCCGCCGTGTTCAGCTCCTTCCACGCTTTGCCTATAGGCGAAGGAAGCCTGTTAGTGGACCAACGTCGGGCGCACGACTAGCCAACCCGGCGTGCACCTTGGGCGCGCGGCGGGAAACATGGCACAGACCCCTGTGACTGGCCCTGAAACCCCGAATCCCGACCTCCTTCTAAGTCCCCTCCCTTGCCGCCCCACTATGCGTTCGAGGCTCTCACCCAGCATCTTGCTCAGCACTGCGTTGTGGAGATCCGGATTTTGTTGCGCCAGTCGCTTGCGCTCGTCCTTCGCCCACACCATAAAGGCGTTCATGGGCCGCCGGATGCGCAACTCGTCGGCCGTTTGGCGCTCTCCGCGGCCAAAGCCATAGCGCCCTGATTCGGGGCTGCGCGGTGGGCTCCGCGGAAGGCTGGACGGCGAGGCAGGCGAGGTGGGCGAGACGTTGGTGACTGGGAGGCCGCGCGGCTCAGCAGCGGCCCCGAGTCCGGGGGCCCATGCACAGTCGCGGCGGGAGGGCGGGTCGTCCTGTGCGCCGTAGCCGGGCGGCGATCTCTGCATTCCAGCTGGGCAAGGCCTGGGCAGAACGCAGCGCGGGAGCGCAGGAGACAGTGGCGGGCACTGCGAAGCCAAGTACGGAGGTCTGACGGACGTCGGGTGGAGACAGTGGGGACGTGGTAGCTTGGTGCCAGGAAGGCATCCCAGATATAGTGACACCGAGCCAATCCGCAGCAGAGCTAGCGGACCGGGGCGGGGCTGCCCCCCTCTGCGGTGGCTCCCTTTCTTCTTCCCGGCAGGATCCAGCTGAGGCCTCCCCAGCGCAGAGCCCCCCGTTCGCGCCCAGTGTCTCAAAAGAAGAGACCCCCGTGTGGGAGAGGACTGCTGGTGTGGGCTAGGGCTCAGAAGGGGTCCTCCAGGGTTTTCAGGTTTCAGAGGCTCTCTGGCACCCCACCCACAGAAACAGACCCGTGGGCAGTAATGACGGGAGGGGGCAGAGGCTTTAGATAGGATGAAGGGAGATTTATTTTAGCACCAAGTTCTAGGGAAGTACTTTCATCCTGCGCCTTGGGAAAAAGAATGGGATTTGGCGATGTTCGTGCCCCTTCTCGTGGGTTGACCCTCCCAGATGCTGAAGAAATGATGAATCTCTCTCTCTCTCTCTCTCTCTCTCTCTCCCCCCCCCCCCATACCCAAACTCTGGGACAAGGCAGAAGAACTGGTCCTGGCCCACAAGGAAAAGGTAAACTGGTGGGCACAGGGCATAACCAGTCCCTGCTCCTCAGAATCGGTGTGTGGGCGGCTATAGCAGGTTTCCCTTTCCTGGGCAAGACAGCGGTTCCAGGAAAAGACAAGGGCCTAAGCAGGTGAGGCAGAGGAAAACTGGGAGTTTTCCAAAGGAGCCCTCATTCATTTTTCCCTTTTTATCTGTCCAACCTCTCCACTAGGAAATGATCTGGGCCCTAGAAACTGATGGCTTTCTCCTGAGAGCTGCCTCCTTTCCACTGCCAAGTGTAACTTCATAGGGGAAAATCCAACGCCCTTGGCAGTTGTCTGTGACAAGTCAGAAACTCCATCTACCCGTACCCTGGGCACTCTGCAACCTTCCCTATCGTGTGAGGACATCCCACGTGGAGCATTGAAAGAGAGAGCCTGTGTGTCTTCTGGGGCCTTGTGCTTCTCCTGAATAGTCCCCTGCTTTTTGAACACCTTTGCCTTGGAGAGATCCCAGCGTTCCCCAGAGTTTCTCAGGATGGTGATTATCACTACCTATTTTTTTTTTCATGTCGATATGGTAATAAAGGGAACATTAGAGGCCCTGCACCTGCTTCAGTAGCATGAATTCTGAGCAGTGTAGAAGCATTGGAGCAACTCAATAATTTCTCAGAAGGCAGGCAGTGGTGTGGACACCAAGGTAAAAATGCTTTCAGGGGGCTGGAGAGATGGCTCAGCGGTTAAGAGCACCCGACTATTCTTCCAGAGGTCCTGAGTTCAATTCCCAGCAACCACATGGTGGCTCACAAACCATCTGTAATGAGATCTGATGCCTGCTTCTGGTGTGTCTGAAGACAGCTACAGTGTACTTACAATAATAAATGAATAAATCTTTTTAAAAAATGCTTTCAGGACCCCGCCAGTGGTCAGCTCCCTTTTGCCAGGTCTAGGTAGGTGGGTAGTCTGAACAGCTGGTACAGGAGGGTGGTGAGTGAGGACATGAAGAGCTATGTGAAGATTTTCATTTTGAGAATGAACAAAAAAAAAAAAAAGAACTAGAGATAGCGGCTGGAGCATGGGTCAGTGGTAGAGTGCTTGTCTGACATGCAAAAGGTCCTATTTTCCATGATATAGCCTCACTTCCATCACTTTTTGTCAAAAACTACCTTTACTCCATGGCTATGGGCACAGGCTGGGGTCCTAGAGCCTGACTTAACCAGGGAAGTAACTATTTTGAGATGATGTTCACTGGGGCTCTAGAAAAGGATCTTCAGAGTCTTTTGCCACAGCCTCCCATAGTGGGGTGGGCTTGGAGTTCTGTGATAGCTCAGAATCAGCCTCATGCTCTGAGCAGAGCATCCAGCATTAGCTCATTGTTCCCCTCCATGACCCTCCTGCAGTCACTGCTCCTGGCACCAGACAATGACCCTCCTCTTAGTCAAGCTGTGGCTCAGATGTCAGACTGTTGTATCCTGTGAGCTGGGCAGGAGCCTGCTGGGTGCTCCCTTTTCTCTGTAGGGTCAGGCTAACCCTCACTGCCCACTGCTTGGCAACAGTGGTGCTGGCAGCTCCCTCCTTCCAGATGGGACAACAATGGGGGAGGTGACTTCAGTCTGCCAGCAGGGTGGCCCTGACCCTGGAGCCCCAGGGCTGGAGAGATTCCCCAAGGCTGTACAGGGCTGCTGTGGGTGTGGCCAGCTGTGTTAGGAGAGTGACATTCCATGTGACTGTCTGCGTCTGTGTGTGGTCTACATGTGTGTCTGTGTCTGTCAGGTTCCCAGGGTGTGGGGTGAGGTAGTCCCTAATGCTAGAGACTGGCTAGGTCCTTGGGAGTCAGACATGATGGATTCTCTTATAAGGGGATAGGAACTCGGGTTGAGGACTGAAAGTCCTACTCAGGAAAAAAAAATGCCCTCAGCATTCAAGGAAGGGATCCCTAAGACTTCTTTTTTAGATGAGCAGCCCTAGCTTTAGCCAAAGGGAGAAGGAAATTCTGCTGCTGGAACTCCACTTCAGTGCTCTACTTGGCTCAGATAGACACTTACCCATGACAGGAGCTTGTCTATAGCCCCAGCCCCTAGAAAGTTGGAATGGTAGGGCAAACCTTTCCTGCCAGGATGGGGCTAGCTTAGGTGTCAAGAGAACCCTATGCTCCTATCTTCCCTGCCTACACCCACTCCCCTTCCTCAGCCTCCCCAGGCCACTATGAAGTCTACAAAGGATTCTGGGTAGTTCCCCTTAGTGGCTATGGTGGGGGATTGGCTTGGCTCTGCTCCGCCTGGGGGTGGTGAGACCTCCCAAGCATTGCCTGGGCACAGACCTCCCAGGCTCCCACCAGACAGCTCTGGCTGCTGTACAACAGTGAGGCTGGGACCAATTACATAGTCCTGCAGGGCTTGGACCCTCCCACTCCCAAAGGGTGGGGTGGGGTCCCTGTCTGAGGGCAGTGGAGCTCCAGGTGGATGACTCTTCTTTGCTAGCAGCCTTCTGGTTCAGACCCTCCTTTCAGCACACCATTCTTGACTCCAAATCTTGCTGACCTCCCAGTCTCTGGTGGCTGGATTTGGGGGAATATGAAGCGAGGGTCAACCTTTACTTCTTTCCTGGGGTCACAGCCTTTGGCAGAGTCTGCTGCCTTAGAATATCAGGCACATGTGACTCTCAGGCATGAACAGGTCTGGTTTAGATGAGTTAGGCCCTAGCCTAACAGATCCTTAGGCTAGGTTTGCATTGTGCTAGGTTTCTGAAAACTTTCTTTTGGGAAAGGCATATTTAGGAGACAGGGGCTGCCTTGGTTTTGAGTATATGCAGCAAGCAATATGGATAGGTGTATGAATGTGTAGAAGTAGTTTCAAACGTTGGGTTCTTGGTAAAGTTCACAGATCCAGACCCCAGTCATGAAGCCAAACAGTCCCACTCAGAGCATGGTGGGAATGGGGATGTTGGGAAGAATGGGTGTCAGGTTGGTGGAGGGGTGGCTTGTACAGTTCAAGTGGTAGCTGCTGTAGGTTGAAGAATGATACTCACTCATGCAGTTGTGTAGAGATGGCTTGGCTCTCATTCATTCTGTGCCCTTTGGCCAGGAGAACTAGGTGGGAACAACAGGAATAGGAGAAGCAAATGCAACCTAGTACTGCAGGGTCACCATGGTTGGAGGCAGACCAGGGTGCTATGGAGATTTGAGAGCAACCAATATGCAACGGAGGGGCTTCTGTGGGTGGGCCAGGGGTCATATATGTTTTGAAGGATGTTTCAGAATTTCAGAGTTATACTGTGGTGGGCATGTGGGTTCACAGGGTGTCATCACAGGCATCGTCCATTTTCAGGGTCACTGGATGAGACATGGTGGGCTGTCAGGTGGGCTGTCAAGAGAGCGGGATGGGGCTGCTGTTCCACATTTTGAAGTGTTCTAGTCCAGGATGGCTGCGTAGTCAACTCATGTCCTTCAAAGTAGTCTCCTACTGTGTGCGGGCCTCTGCAGCAACACAGAGCTCCTTCTCTGCAGGGGCTCCATGGGAACCTGGCTGGGCTGCTGGGCTACTCATGGGTTTCCGTGGCGACAACAGGGCGGGGCCAGGAAACAGCCGCTCAGGAAGGAAGGCTGGCCTTCGGGCCAGAGAGAACCTACTGGGCGGAGGAGGCGCCAGACATTCTGTCCAGTTTCCCCAACCCCTGCTGGCCGGTGCTCTCGCCCATTCCGTTGGCCTCACCCACGACCCCGCCCCCACACCTCAGGACTGCCGGTCTTTACATAAATAGTTACTTTTATTCTCCCCTCGGTGCCTGGCTTGGGTTTGTGGATGTCGCTGTCTTTGTTCTCATGAGTGCATCGGTCCCCTTGGTGGTCCTTTGTCTATAAGGGACTAACTGCAGACAATCGCGGGTCTCTTAGGCTTCTGGAGTGCAGTACTAATCCCGAATGCCCTGCCATGTTGGGCTGGCCCCTCCCTGCTTTGACAGATTGGTAAATGAAGATAAAAGGAGACTAAGGCAGAGGGAACATCTATCTCCTCTTCCTCCCTATTCTTCTCCCTCTCTCCTTTTTTTTTTAAAGATTTATTTATTTATTTTGTATATGAGTACACTGTAGCTGTCCTCAGACACACCAGAAGAGGGCATCGGATCCCATTACAGATGGTTGTGAGCCACCATGTGGTGGCTGGGATTTGAACTCAGGACCTCTGGAAGAGCAGTCGGTGCTCTTAACCACTGAGCCATCTCTCCAGCCCCTCCCTCTCTCCTTTTTCTTCCTCTTTTTTTCTCTTCCACCTCCTCGTTGGTTTTTCTTTCTTTCTTTCTTTTTTTTTTTTTTTTCCGGAGCTGGGAACCGAACCCAGGGCCTTGCGCTTGCTAAGCAAGCGCTCTACCACTGAGCTAAATCCCCAGCCCCATTTTCCTTCTTTTTAAAAAATGTTGCTAACTGGACTAGGCATGCTTGCCTGCCTGGTCTATGAACTGAGTTACAGGACAGCCAGGGCTATGTAGAGACACCTTGTTTTAAAAACAAAACAAAGAAACAAAGCAAAACAAGCTAAGATGGCTTTGGAACTCTCTGTGTAACTCAGGCTGGCTTCTGCCTTCTGAGTTGTGGGATTGTAGGTGTAGTGTCACACCCAGCTTTGCATGTTTTGTTTTTGTTTTGTTTTGTTTTTCTCCTTTTTCTTTTCCTAACTGTTGACAAGTAGCTTTGGTGGGGAACCAGCTGGCTATGTTTAGGGACTTCCACTCCTTTGCTCAGAGACAGGATTTATTCTTTTGGTACTGAGCCCCCTGCTGGCACCAGATTGTCCTCTGAGATGGGAAATTGGAAAAGAACAAAAAACCTCAGTCCTTGCTGTAAGATGTTTCCGTTCTGGGAGTAGAAAGGCTAAAAATCAATAAATCCACAAATAAACCAGTATCAAGAGTACTAGCTGTGAAAGGGGCTCTATCAGTATCTACAGCCTTTTTTTTCATGAGTGGCTTTTGAGCCCAAACCTGAAAGAAACAAGAGGAAACCATACAAGTAGCATGTTACCTACACAGATGGGGAGCTGTTTAAAGCCACTGAATTTAAAAAGGGGTCAGGTGTATGGAAGGGCATGGGTAAAGCATGAGGGTCAAGAGGCCCAATGCAACCTGGAAGGATCTTGCTTCTTCCTCTGAGAACTGGGAAGACTTTTCAGTAACTTAGCGTCCTATAGGTTCAGCATAGCTTTGCTCCTGCAGCAGCTTAGCTATGATTGACTTTGTCCAGGTTGGTCTTCTCAGGACAGCAGGACAATTCCACAGGTTTGCTGCCTCTGAGTCAGACCTCCATGTTTCATCCATTGCCTCTGACCCCGTGGCTGCCTGGGGCTCCTCAGGGTAGGAGGGTGGAGTGGCCGCCAGGCTGGCGGGCTGGCAGGGGAGGGGGGCAGCATTTCTGGGAATTGTGTCAGGGAAGCACATTGTTAGAGCAAGCCTGCAGCTAAGGCCTCACTGGCCTCTAGGGGATGCCTCCTGCCTCCCTAGCACTGCCTCTTGAGGGAGGAAGCTGGGTCCTGGCCAGGCTGTGGGCTGGTGGGGGACTTTCCAAACAGACATTTCCATAAGCCTAGGGCTCTTCCCATTCTGTAGACTAGGAGACTGAGGCTCAGAGAGCTCGCAGCTACACAGACAAAACCAATATCCACATGCCTACCTTCTTCCACTTCCTATTTCATATGACTGGAGACCCTTTTATCTGTCACTGCCTTGTCTGACAACAGAAGCCAGTGTCCAAGGAGGATCTAAAGTGGGACTGGCTGTGGTTGTAGATCCACAGGGCCCTATGGTGGAGACCTGAAATCCCCCCCAAATGGGCAGAGGACCTCAGAACTGCATGCAGGGGAGGGATTATCATATGGTGACAGGGTTAGGACCTCCTGGAGCTTAGGATGCCTCCCAGTCTGTGATGATTGGAAAAGAAACAAGGGGCTCCGTGTGAGCTTGGCAGTGTGAGTCTTCCCACCCACCACCGCCCTGCCTTGGCCAGAAGGGAAGCATTCAGGCCGCCACTGGGGTCACGGCCAGCTCTGGGCAGACATGGATGGGGGGCAGGGATCACAAATAGGAAAATAAATGGCTTGGGCTTCCGCCATTTCCTGAACTGAGGAAGGGGGGAGGGCAGGCTTTGGGTCAAAGGTGCAGTTGGTCTGGTGGGGCAGACCGTGGGGATGTCCCATGATCCTACCTCATTAGAACATTGCCTGGTGTTTTCAGACCTTCAGGCTGGAATATCTCCATTCCAAGGTCCCTAGGATAGGGTTGTATTGCTCACCGAGGACTCCTGGAGTTGGAGATCCACTTCAGGGACAGACTCTTAAGAAATATTGGGAGTACATATGTGTGCCCCAGGAAGGTTGGGTGCAAAAGCCATTGATGAACTGTCAAGATGCCTTATCTAGTATTTCTGGGAACTTGGGGAAGCCCCCAGTAATAGATGGGACAAGATAGATAGGCAAGGCTGTCTCCCAGAAGCCTTCTTTCCTGCCTGGGAAACTTCCTATCTCCAATCCAGACAGGTGTGTCCTCCACCACCTTCAGAGGGCTGGGGTACAGGACAATACCACACTGGAGTGAACACCTGGGTGAATCTATGGTCTAGATATTTGGTTGGGAGGTTCCACTGAAAATAAAGCTCCAAGAATCAGCAAGGTGTGTGGGGGTGGGGCAGGCGGGGAAGAGTCTGGGGTGGGAGGTGACTTCTCTGGTCAAGGGCCAGGAGGTTGGATTTGGATTTGGGTCTGGGATCAGGACTTTCTGTTTGTTTCTGAAACAAGTGTCTCATATACATATCTGAAGATAACCTTGAACTATATGCCAAGTGCTGGGAGTACAGGAGGGTACCTGTGATGCCTGGTTTGTATACAGTATGGTGGATTGAACCCAGGGCCTTCTACATGCTAAATAGACACTACCAACTGAGCCATTCCCCAGCTCAGTTTTCTAAGGCTAGAGTGTGGACATGTCTGGCTGCTAAGTACCAACCCCACAAGTGAGGACTGCTCCGGACTGAACACATCTTTGATCTGGCTTCTTTGTGACCATAGCTCCCCTGCTGGTGATCTACTGGATTTTCCTCAGAAAAGATCCTGTGCTTGAGAGGGTACGTGGGTGACTCCTGCCACCTACAGGCTGCTGTTGCTCATCACTGGGACCAGTCAGAGCTGGTACTACTCAGTAGGCAGTCCTTTCATGGGGTCAGTCATCAGCCAAACACAGCATGGCTGAAGGCCCTGTGGTTCTCTTACTGCCTGTGCTGTGGCAGGGTCCTGCAAGCATTAGTTCAGTACTCAAACACAGGGTTCCCTCTCTCAGAATTTGTTTAGTTGGGTTTAGCTTAGAGCAAGGGCCCAGCGCCCAGGAGAGGGCAGAATAGGAGTTGGTATGAAACTAGAGAGCTGTGTACACATATGGAAAAGCTTTGTTACCTACAGGAAATTCCATGCCTTTTCCTTATGGTAAAGATGTCATAACTGATTGAAATGGTCAGCCCAAGCCATTTGTATATGCCATTTGCACTCTGCCCTCCTGGCTACTGTGGGTACAAAAACTCAGACACTGACTTTTGGTACCAGCACACCTGCCACCATCTATAGCACAGAAGAGGAGCAGAGTCTCTTTCTCCCTTTCCTGGGCATGGTTATGGTCTTCCTGAGGTACTGCCTCGGTACCTGATTGCCTCAGTACCCTCCCCTGTTCTCAGTGTATAATGTGAATTGGATGACCCTGACTGAAGCCTGTCATTGTCACTTCACAGGTTGGGAGACTGAGACATAAAGCAACGTGCAGAACTTGGGGTTTGTATTGTTAGGCTGACTTCAGAACCTGAATAGGTTTTTGTTGTTGTTTCGTTTTTCTTTAGAGACAGGGTTCCCCTGTGCAGCTCTGGCTGTCTTGGAACTAGCTCTGTAGACCAGGCTGGCCTTGAACTCACAGGGATCCGCCTGACTTTCTGCCTAGAGTGCTGGGATTTAAAAGGCATGAGGCTCTATTGCCTGGCTAAAGCCTGAATTCTTGCGGAGAAACCGTTTCAGAGTTCCGGGCCATCTGCGCAGAGGCAAGAACGCCCCAAACTCGGCTTGGTACCAAGTGAGGTGAGTGAGTCGTCCCACTCCCCACGCGCGTCTCTGAAGTGGAGTAGATCAGTGGAGGCGACCGGAGTGGATCAGTGAAGGCGGATGGGCCGCCAGGGCGAGCGGCTCCGATGGGTTGAGGTAAAGACCGGAGCGCAGCAGGGTAGTTCTCCCCGCTCCTCTAGTTCCACCCTCTCCCTGGCATTCGGTTGGCACGTGGGGCCGAGTTCCCGCGGAGGAAGCTACGGAACTACCTTTTCCAGGGGCCCGCAGGCCGCGGGCCGCGCAGTCGTCTGGGAGTTGTGGTCCCGGGGGCGGAGACTCTTTTTTTTTTTTTTTTTAATTGTATTGCACGCGGCCGCCAGGCGGAGGTTTGGACCGCGGATCTAGGCGGCGGCGGCCGAGGTCCGGCCGGGCGGCGCAACCGGCGCAATCCGCCGCCACCGAGGTAGTGATGGGCAAGGAGGAGGAGATTGCTCGTATCGCCCGGAGGCTGGACAAAATGGTGACCAGGAAGAACGCGGTGAGGGGCGCGGGCCGCCAGGACCCTGGGGCCCCGCTCCGTGGACACCGTCTGAATGAAACCTAGCCCAGGCAGTCGAGACCCCTTGCCCAGGCCCGCCCTCCACCCTGCCGCTTCGCTATGGACGCCACGCTGACCGAGAGCCGCCCTCTGTTCGTCGCCCGGCGGTGGCCGCGGGCGTTCTTGGCCCAGCCGTTGTCTCCCCTGTCTGCCCCCACCCTTCAGAACCAGGTTTCTCTAATAAATTTTTCCCCTGCTTAGTCAGGCCTCAGGCAACAGCAAGTCGGTTTGGGCAGACAGTAGAGATTCCGAGTCGAGCCTGTGGCGTTGAGACCTGAGGAGATGATGGCCCCTCGCCTGGTCCCTAGCCAGTGTGGGTTCGGCAGTCCAACCTCCGACCCGCGTAGTTTTGGGAGCATCCTTAGGGGATGATGGCACCTGCATCTTGCCTTCCGTGGGTGGGAAGGGACGAGGAGGTGGCCTTAAAACCGAGTATGACTCCAGAGCATCCGCGGCACCGCTCCTAGGGCAGCCCAGATAGTGGCTGAGTCATGAGTCTTTTCCTCAGGACTGCTTGAAGTAGAGGGCTGCGGGATAGCTTTGGGGGATGAGCAGGTTTGCTCTGAGGGTTGCAGGGTGGGGGTCTAAAGCAGGAAGCAGGTTAAGTTCCCATATATGCCTTTACACTGGAAACAGAAGCCGCCTGGTACTGCTGGTGCTTCTTTCCGGTAAGGGCGTTAAAACACAAATGACAAACTTGGAACCGAGGGTGGCAGAGATGGGGTTGGGATCCATAGGGAGACACAATAAGGATGGAAGGCCACAGATAGGACTAAACAGTTGAGAAGGGAACCTGCAGAGGTCCCAGTAACCTGAGAGGTTCCTTGGAACAGCTGGTGGTTTGTTTGGGCTTTTCTTGTGGGAATGCAGGGCTGTTGTGGATCAGTGCCCCTGGCTCTAAGGATCAGGTCTTCTTAGGAAAGTCAGCCACTTGAGGGCTGATTGCTGTACAGCCCGCCTTAGGGCCAAGATACAAGGCTGCAGGCTGAGCAGGTAATTCTCACAGATTGAAGGGTTAGCCCAGCCCCTACCACTGCCTCTAGTAAGGATGGTTTGAATGGCTGGGTGGGCTCTCCTTGCTTTTTTTTTTTTTTTTGTGGCTTGTAAGACAAATGAGCTCATAGTGGCAACTTGGAGGACAGCAAACACAATAGTGTTGGGTGTTAGAAGAGTCTGTCTCAGTTGTAGGAGTAAAAACTTGAAGTGGTAGAAGAGCAGCTTTAAACAGAGTTGGAGGGTTTAAGGTAGGACAAGAAGAGCCTGCCTACCCTTGAGGTTTGAAGAATGGAGCTTGGGCAGAGGAAGAAAATCAGGGTTGTCTGTTACAAACCTAGGAGGAAGGTGGTGGTTAGTTTGAGAAAGAGATAAGAAGTGGGACTATGGGATTTGTAGGTGTTAGCTTTTAAAAGAAAACTAGCATCCTTTCCTTTGTATATTTTAATTTAATTAATTTTACATTTGTTAGCGTGGTGTGTGTGTAAATATGAGGACGACCCCTGGAAGCTGGTTATCTCCTTCCACTATTTGGGAGCTGGAGATTGAACTTAGGTTGTACAACTTGTTGGCAAGCGCCTTTATCTGCTGAGCCATCTCACCTGCCCTCTTTTTTGATACTGGGTATTGAACCCAGGGCCTTAACTTGCCAAGTAAGTGCTTTACCACAGCTGTGTCTAGATGGCCCTCTCTTTACTTTGTTTTAAGACAAGGTCTCATTAGGATTCCCATGCTAATCTTGAGTTCACTCTGAGACTCAGATAAGCTTTGAACTTTTGATCCTCTTGCCCCAGCCTCCTAAGTATCTAAGATGATAAGGCCTGTGTCACCAGGTTTGGTAGTTTTCAATTAGCAATAATTGTGCCTCTGATAAACCTCATTGGCTATGGTGCTGTAACTTTGCAAATCTGGCTAGAGCAGAGATTCCTGAGAGTTTAGGTAGAGAGTTTTAGGTAGGGACAGGAAGAACCTGCCCACTCTGGAGGTGCAGCCTATCTGCAGATGCTGAAGAAAAGCCAGGGCAGAGGTTTGTCTGTTACAGTGCCCGGGAATAGTGCCACACTGATGGCTAGGCACTTTGAGGAGAGCCTGCTCTGCCACCATGGCATAGGTGGACTAAGGTTAAGGAACCTGAGTGTCCTTCCATGTCGAGCAGGAACTGGGGCTTTTCTTTTTCTCTAGTAGCTTGTTCAGTGTCCTCCTGTGGTTACCATGATGTCTGGAGATCAGCATAGATGCAGGGTGAGAAACCACCTGATGTTTGAGGACAGCATGGTCGGGCTGTTTGTCTCTATCCTTGCCCTATGGCAAGATCAGTAAAAAGCCCCTGCTGTGATGTTGGAACAAGTATGCAATGCTCTGGGAATCTCAGTTGTCCCACATGTGATCAGAACGAGGTGGGGTTGTCCACTAAGCCTCCCAACTAGTGTTCTCTGTGTAGTCCTGACCATCCTGGAACTCACTCTGTAGGCTAGGCTGGCCTTGAACTCAGAGATTCACCAGCCTCTGCGTCCTGAATGCTGGGATTAAAGACATGTACCACCATTACCCAGCATCCACTAAGGTTTAAAGTCCTTTATGGATGTCCATTTTCCTTCTAGGAGGGAGCCATGGATTTGCTGCGGGAGCTGAAGAATATGCCTATTACATTGCACTTGCTCCAGGTAAGTGTTTCTGTCCTGATTTAGGATGGTTCCGGAGACAGCAATTCCAGGGGCATCCAGCAGGGCTCCCTATGGCTTAAGTACCACCTGGCATAACTGCCACAAACAACTCTTCTAAGGAGAGGATTTCTGATTCTCTCTGGTGATCAGGGAGGTGGGAGGTAGGTACCCTGGGTTCCAAAAAGCCATTGGGAGAGATGTTTTCTGTCCCTGCCCATTCCCCAGCTGTTGACTGTGGGAGCCAAGAGTCCTTGATGAGGATTTGCCTCTGGAACAGGCCCCTACCACCTCTGACTCAGGCCACTTGCCTTGCAGTCCACCCGTGTTGGGATGTCTGTCAACGCTCTGCGGAAGCAGAGTTCAGACGAGGAGCTCATTGCACTTGCCAAGTCCCTCATCAAGTCCTGGAAGAAGCTCTTGGGTGAGTCTCAGAATGTAAAGGGCAGCTCTTGCTGGTCAGCACAGCATAGAGTGCTGGCTCTGCTGTCCTGATTGAAGCTATATGTAGTGGGATAGGACAGACATAGATCAGAAAGTACCCATCCCTGGCCTGGAAGTGGATGGAGATGATGGAAGGCATCTGTTGTGATGGGGAGGTGACGGCCTGCGAGGCAGGATCATTGAGACAAGGGAACATGCTGAAGAGGAGGTTTTCAAGCTGCAGGAGGCCAACAGAAAAGGAGGTCCAGGTCAGGATGCTCCAGCTGAAGGAAGAGGAGGTGGGACTTTACGAGAGGTGAACTAGGCAGACAACAACTGATTCTGGGGACAGCGGACAGTTAGGCTGCAGAGATTGTCCTTTTGATTAGGAGGGTAGCCTTCCTTGGTTCTGTCTACTTCTGTGAGACAACCCAGGGCCTACCCCTCTTTATAGTCACATGCCCTGGTCCCTAGTTTAGGCTTTGGGCAAGGTCCTGCCTATGTTTTCACAAGGAACCTTGTGTGAGGCATATGCTTGTTTTTTTTGGCTGGGCTGGGCCTTGATGAGTTGCACAACAGCTTGCTTGGGGAGGCTGGGTCCTAAAGGGGCTGGTGGACTGGCTGGGGACCAGTAGGAAGGTCTGGTAGCCTCCTGGCATCTTGCCTGTCAAATAGCTTTAAGCAGAAAGGATAATGGCGAGACTGAGGCTGGCCCCTCACCTGGCTGCCTGACCAGTCTGCACCATCTGTTTTCTGATAATGGCAGATGTTTCTGATGGCAAATCCAGGGATCAAGGGAGGGGCACACCTTTGCCTACATCGTCCTCAAAGGATGCCTCAGGGACTACGGATCTCAGGTAGCATATCTGAAGGCAGGTACATACATTTATGCCTCTTGACTCAGTTTCCTCAGTGGGAAAGGAGGCTGGTGTCCATTTGCCTGGTTACTGCCCTGAGGGACGTTTCCTCTCCAGGGTGAGATTTACAAGGTTTGTTAGCCTCATGCTGGATACTGTTGCACTGCTCAGTTCCCTTCCTGCCCATCTGAGATGTCTGGCTGTGTCTGCCTGTCACTGGCATCATGGAGAGCTTCATCAAGGAGCTCCTATCCAACAGAGCTGGCCCAACCCCAGGCCCCCTTGCCTACTCCTCAAAACCTACCTTTTTGCTACTCATCAGGACTGGTGTTATGGGTCCCTTCATGCAAATGCCATCCGGAGCTAGAGGCGAGCTGGCTCCCCCGCCAAGCCCCTGGAGTTGAGGACTGAACCCAGGGCCAAGCGCTCTACCACTGAGCTAAATCCCCAACCCCTAGCTCAGCTCTTATCTCCACATTCATGTGGCAACACCATTGCTTTAAAGGTGGTTCGGGCAGCCCTGTTACCATGGAGACTAGGAGCACTAGTAGTAACAGACTATAGATGAGAGGCTACTTTGACCAGAGGCTGGGCAGAGGCCATGACAGGCTAAGCTCTGGACTCCAGTGTAGCATTCCTGATATGATGTTAATCCTGAGCTCAGTAAGTAGTACAGTTGATTTTGGTTCAGAAAACCACCTGAAACTGCTGCTTTCCAGAGGTGGTGTGAGGAAAGGGCCTGGTGGGCCCAGCAGACCTGAGGAAATCCTTGCCCAATTCAATGTTGGGTGGGGTCACCTGTGACATTAAGACTCAACTTTGGGTGACCTCCCACCTCATCTTTACTCCAGGCAACTAGAAGTATCTGCCTGGTTCTGCCATTAGCAGAGAAGTATTCACAGCATGGCCCATGTCTTGGGCCTCCTGGGAAGCACTCAGGAGGTAGCAAGAATATCTCATCCCATTTTGACCATGGAGTGTTGCTCAGACATTGACTGTGAGGGGCTGGCATCCACTTAGGGAGTGACTGTGGGCCTTCTGGCCAATATTGACCTGATGAGGAGGACATAACACGCAGGAATTCTAGGATGAACTAAAGAGATTAAGTAATTGGAGGTCTGTCAGGATAGCGCAAATGGACTTTGGAGATCAGCATGGCATCCATGTTTGCTTTCCTGGGGATCACCTGTGGCCTAGGGAAGGTCAGGGGACCTCCCCGAGGTATCATCAGCTACTGGAGATGTGCAACGGAGCTCAACTGGTTCAGACTGAGCCCAGCAGGCTTTGTCTCTCTAGCTGCAAGAAACCAGACCCACCTAGGACCTCATCCACTCCGAGGATCACCACATTTCCCCAAGTGCCCATCACCTGTGATGCTGTGCGAAACAAATGTCGTGAGATGCTGACTTTGGCCCTGCAAACTGACCGTGAGTACTACAAGGTCTGGATTTCGACTCTGTAGGTGGCCTGGGCCTCTGTCTGCTTCAGAGCTTGCTGCTGGAGAGACAGCTCTTCTCTTTAGCTCGCTGTGACCTAGCAGAGAGGCTAAGGTTTTTGAGGTCACCATAACATCTGTATGGTGGGAAATGTCTCCCTGGAATGCAAGTGTCCCGTTTAGCTTCTAGGGCTCTGTGCAAGCAGAGGGGTGGCAGTTGGAAAAAGATGGTGGGGGAAACAAGCGAGGCTCCCTCTTACAGACGACCACGTGGCTGTTGGTGTGAGCTGTGAGCATCTGTCATCTCAGATCGAGGAGTATATCCTTTGTGTAGGGTAAATGGTTAAGGGCTTCTGAGAGAGTCTATCGTCCACTGAGTTGTGCTTCTCTGGTAGCTATTGGACACAACTGGTAGGCTACCCAGTGCCCTTTCTGGGTGGTCCCTTGACCTTTTCTGGGCCATAAATGGGTAAGGGGCTATGACTACTTAGTAGATTTATCTGGGTCTCAAATAGGAGTGGGCCTAGAGAAGGCAGAATACTATAGACCCTTGGGTCCCCCACAGGTCTTGAGTGGGTAGACTCCTCTCCATGAGCCTGGGAAGAACATTTCCCATATGACTACCAGGAGGGGGAGGAGCTCAGAAACCTCAGATGGGTCCTTAAATACCTGCACGCATCTTCCTGGATGTGGGAAACACTGACATGAAGTACAAGAACCGTGTTCGGAGCCGAATCTCTAACCTGAAAGATGCCAAGAACCCTGGCCTACGCCGGAATGTGTTGTGTGGTGCCATTACACCCCAGCAGATAGCTGTGATGACATCAGAGGTAAGCTCTCCTGGAAGGGCTGGGGCCGGCTGTCTCTACAGAGCTGTGGGCTGCATACGTCACCTTTTTTATCAGGAGATGGCCAGTGACGAGCTGAAGGAGATCCGCAAGGCTATGACCAAGGAGGCCATCCGAGAGCACCAGATGGCCCGTACAGGTGGCACACAGACCGACCTGTTCACCTGCAACAAGTGCAGGAAGAAGAACTGCACCTACACGCAGGTCGGGGCCTACACCATCCTCCATCCTCCTGTCTAGGGGCCGCAGGGTGCACTCCTCCTCCTCTTGGGTATCACCTGTGTCCCTGCTTTTGGCCTGAGGCTCTATGCCAGGGCTCGGTGGCTTGCCCATGCCTATCACGGAGGGATGGGATAGGAGTAGAACATGCTGTTTGTCAGTAGCTGTGGGACCTTGAGGTCCTACTATGGAGGTGGAAGCTGAGGTACTCTAGGAAGGCTATGTGGTTTCCATGGGACATTGGGAGCTTGGGAAGAGGGGACTAAACTAAGATGGTCTCTCTGGTAGAAGCTCTAGGGCTTATGGGAACTTCCATCATCTGCAATAGGCTGCAGAGGGCTGGACCTGAGGGGCAGAGCAGCTCAGTCCCCACAGCTCAGGCCCTGTGGGATGTTTGCTGTTGAGTCCCCAAGGCATCTCTGATCCTTTTACTTTCTAGACCCTCCTGTTGGGAATCCTGCACTTAACCAATATTCTAGACTCAACTGAGCACAGTTGTTCAGGGCCACAAAGGCCTGTCATGACAACCTACCTCCTCCAGAGGTCTAGTTCTAGAAGGTTGGGGTAGTTCACTGGGAAGTTTCAAATCATCAATAGAGATCAGCGGGTATAAGACCAGTACTGCCCAGATCCGGGCAGCAAAACCAGGGATTCAGCCACCCACCCTACAGGTGCAGACCCGTAGCTCTGATGAGCCCATGACCACCTATGTTGTCTGCAATGAGTGTGGGAATCGATGGAAGGTAGGTGTTTGCCTCCAGTCCTGTCTCAATGCATATTGGGCCTGAAGTAGGAACTGCGGGGGTGGGGTGGGAGGTGAGATGGGGTGGGAGTGGGGGTGGGGAGGAGGCAGGCTGGGAGTCTCCTCCTGGCTAGGAGTCCTGGGGACTCCTAGCTGCCTGGGAGTCTGGTTATGGAGCCTAACCCACTTCTACCCAGGGGGTCATGTGGGGCCTTGGCTAGACATTTTCCTGCCTTCCTGCAGTTCTGCTGAGTCCTTGTACTGATGTAGCCCTGGCCATGGCTAACCCTGAACCTCCTGCAACGCTCTTGGTGGACACAGCTTCTCTGGAGATACCCTGCAGGTGGCATGCCCCGTTCCAGCCTGCCTGGTGTGCACCTGCCTGCCCTTTGCCCCTCATCATTAAATGTTTCTTTTTTGCCTTCCTCTGGCCTTGCTCCTAATGGGCTAAACACAGGCTTCAGCTGGGTCCTATCCGTCCACCGCTGTAGATCTTTCCTCTCTGGGCTCCGACAACACTTGAGCTAAGCTGTGGTAGGGCAACACTATAGACAAGAGCTTGTCTAATGTTGGAGACATTCCTTGTTTGTATGATTCTAGGATATTGCTAATGCTTGTATGTGCACCACCATGCTGGCTGTGTGGGCTGGTGCAGGAACTTGCCCAGTGCTCACCCGTTCTCACTAGGTATGGCAGCCTGAGGACCTGGTATCCTTTCAGGATGTTTTACTTTGTCCTTCACTCCCCTTACCCATGGTGGAGGATGGTCTCTGAGCTGAAGTTAATTCTAGCTTCAAACTGCTGAAACTTCCAGCAACTTGGAAGAACAAAGTAGCGAGTGTGTTGCTTTATTGGACCGGTAAGATTAAGATGCTGTGCCTAGCTTCTTTGGAAAGACCATACCATCCGCTTTGTCCCCACCAGCCTCTGGAAAGGCATTTCATCAAGTACACAAGGGTTTTAGGTTTTACATCATCTCCAGTTGCATCTCAAGCCTTTGTTGGGTGCTGACCACTGTAGAGTTGAGGCCAGTTTCTAGAGCCAGACCCTGGACAGGGCCCACAATAGTCACCTACTAAGGCCAATGCTATGGGACAGCACACAAGGTAGAATCTGGATAGATAGTCCTTTTCTCCAACCTCCTCCTCCTCCAACTGTGGGATAAACAGAGGCTTCTGTTTTTAAAATACACAGAATACTATATCATGTTTTTGGCATGTAGAGGAATACACACAAATGTGAAAGGTCTTTTTTTTTCTTTTGATAAAACATACAGTATGGACAACTTTAAAGTTAATATATAAAATATAAATGGGCTCTTCATTTGAGTCTGACTCTGAGGTTCTATATCTGCTTCTGAGGAATTAACGTTCTCCTGCTACAAACTTGTTGCTATACAGGATGTTCTCCATGAGAACATCTCCTGGGCACACGACTGGAGGGTGGTGGTCTGAGGCACCATGTAGGAGAACCCCCAGTAGGAGCAGGCTAGGACAGAGCAGAACATGGCATTGCAGTCTATTTCAGCCAAGTGGAGCAGGGCCACCCCTAGGCTGCCCATGGGAGAACATCTGTGTGACAAATGACCTAGGCCTCAGAGGACTGTGGGGCCCCCTGGAGTAACAGAGAGCGGTAGGTGGGGGAGGTGAGGAAGCGAGGGTAGGAGTCCCGGTGCATGAGGGTGTAGATCTGCAGCTGTGCGTCGTCGAATGTGTGTGGTGATGGTTCTTGCATCTTCCTATTGATGCCTTCTCGAACACGGGAGTCCAGGCTGACCTGTGTGGCAGGCACCAAGGTCAGGGGGAGGGGCAGTGCCTTCCCAGGTCACCCCCACTCATCCCTGCATCTGGCCCACCTCCTTGGGGGACAGGATGGACACGTAGTCCTCATAGATAAGTCGCGCCTTCTCATCCACCACATGTCGGTCAGCCTCTGTTTTCAACTCCTCACAAGCCAGCCAGAAGAGCATGTTCTCCTCACTGTATTCTGTGCGCAGGAATGCCCGGAATACACTGCGGCCCGTGGGGCTATGCATCAACTTGTCAAAGGACTGTGCCCAGCTCTGTACTTCCTCAGGGCTTGGTGGAGTGCTGCAGACATTAGGGCCAGACCATGTCAGGCCTGAGACATGCACACAAGTACACATACATGCATGCCTACACAATGGTGGCTATACTCACCAGACTTCACAGCTGGGGAGGGGTTGCAGCTTGCTTTCCCGGGAAACCTGCCAAGCTCGTTGCCGTTCTTGGTTCCTAGTGGCAAAGTAAAGTGGCAGTGCCCTTTGCAGTTGAGTTCTCCACACACCACTGTGACTATGTATGCTTTGGTATGTGGGTACCTAGCACCAGTAAATCTGTTACCAGGAAGGAAGGAAGCTCCTACAGTGAGCCTTCTTCACATCCTCTTGTCCCGTCCCCCACCCCCACTGAAGTGGCTTATGCAGATTGCTGTTCTGGTTACCACTGTGCTCTCTATACTGGTCAGCAGTTGGACTCTTAAGGTTCCTGGTACCCCTTCCTCTCTTTGGGTAGATAGAACCATACTTCTCAGCCTAGTTCCAGCTCATTCCTGAGGCCACTGAAAAATCCACACTGCGGACATAGTAATATGACTCATTGGCTGATGTAGGCTAAGAGCCTCTCTAGTGTGACTATACCTGTCTGGTCCTGGATCCTGAACCCTGCTTCTAAGGGAAGCTTCTTCCTGTCAGTCTTTGTTCAGCAGGCACAATGTACATCTCATTCCCAAGTTATGGAGAGAATGCAGTTCCCACTAGGCCTGGCTTCTCAGCAACAACATGGCTCAAGCTTCCAATGAGCCCTGCCTATTCACATTTTATTCCTTGTATCTTGCCTATACACAGTTCTGGGTGGTTTGCTGTTCAACAGATCCCACTTTGAGTCCCTCAGTCTTTGTAGGGCCAGATTGCTGTTAAGGTAGAAAATTTCTACCATCTTCTATATTCCTGCCATCAGACATCCCCAAACCTCAAATACCTTTCTGCCTAGGGCCAGCTGTTCCTTATCTAAATGTGTCCCTACTGCACACAGTCTAGGATCTGGGCAGCTCTCAGTGGTATACACAGGTATATGGTGAGTGCATGGACACCATATGACTGCCACTTGCTTGCTCTTGCAATATAATATTACCACCCCCGTCCCCAGCACACTAGGTGTAAAAAGGGCTGGAGAGATTGCTCAGTATTTAAGAGCATTTGCTGATCTTCCATAGGTCCTTGGTTTGATTCTCAGGACTCACATATTCGCTCTCAACTGTTTGTAGTTTCAGTTCCAACACCTCCGTCTGGCTCTTCAGGCACCAGGTATATTTGCAGCACACAGACATATTCAGGCAAATACAACATTTAAGAGCCATAGAAAGACCCCTAGGATCTGGGTATTCCCACCAGCCAACAAGGTCTAGCAGTCTGTGGGCAGGGTGATATTGTGGCAGGGGCTCAATGGTTTCTTGGAAGCCTTTGGTGGGTCTAAGGACCAGGACCAGGAATAAGCCCTAAATGACAACCCCATCACAGCTTCACATGCCTCTGTCCTTCTATATGAGCTGCTCCCAGGACTACATACCCCTGTTCTGTGTTTCATGAACCATGTACTCCCAGGCCTACATACTCTGGTTTTGCTCCCCATGAGCCATGTACCCCTTCCCAAATGCCCTGAGGTCTTCCCAGGGCAAGCTGTACCTCCAAGGTCCACATACCAGGAACAGCTACAGCAGCAGCACCAGCACAAGCAGCAGGGATTTCGACTGGGAGGTCCTGAGGGGGCTGCATCATGGCTGGACATCGAGGGAGGCCTGTCTGCCTCTTCTGGCCCTGTGTGCTGAGGAAGAGGGGGCTGCCTCAACCTCCACTCTAGAATTCACTGGACCTTCTGTCTCTGCCCATCTGCCTATGTCCCCAAGGTTATATCTTGAACCCCAGGTGTCCAGGGACCCAATAAGAGGCGAGGAGTGCCTACCTGTTTCTCAGCCTCATGTGGGGTGGGCATGGGTGAGTGGAGGGGGTTGCCCAGATTCTGTGGTGCCAGCTCTGGACTCTCAGTGCAGCATAGGAGCCTGGCAGATCTGAGAAGAAGGTTGGAATTCTGACTGAGAGCCTGTGATGCTGGCCCACCAACCTTGTAACCTGTGCACCCACCTCAGGGCTTGGTCAGAGTTCTGCCCCAGCCTTTTACCCTAAGCCTGATTACTTATACCATGTGGAGATTCCTGAGTCAGTGACAGGCTACTGCAGCTGGGCTTTCCACAGACACCCCTATCTGTTCAGTCCCTGAGAAGCCGGAAACTTGGGTTCCTCTTTCTTGATTTCCGGCTCCTAGCCCCTCCCAAGGGGACTGGAGCTACAAGTTGGTATGTAGGGTGTCAGATATTGACTACTCCCTTCCTCCACTCCCTTCCTCTAGGGAGATGGGTAGAGATGCTACCCAGATGACTGTAAGGTGCTAGGCCTGAAGCATTGAGTACCTGACTGGGACTCAGAACAAGACTTCTGGAAGTGTGAGGAATGGGCTACGCACTGATGAGAGGTGTTTACTCAGGAACAAGGTTCTTTGGTTTTCAGCTGCCTCAGATAATCCCACTTTTACCCTGGTTTCCATCTATCTCCCTAGGATACAGAAGCTAGTGTGGCAATGTAGGAGGATAAACTGCTTAGCAAGAACCTTGGGCTCTTCGGTGGATTTTCTTATGGTTTATCAGTTTTGATGTTGGACCATACCTTCACAGGGGGTTCTAGGAATCCCTTAGGCCACCGAAAGCTGACTTCAAATTCCAGTGTCCCCAAACAGAAGCATCTAATCAGCACCTTGGTGGAGCTTTGAGTGCCTCCTCTCTCCCCAGCCTGTGCCCGCTGCTTCTGTCCAGGTGGAGGCCACTCAGGCTTTAAGCCCTCTCCCTGCTTCCTCTCATCTGTCTGGGGCTCACATTTTCTTAATGAAATTTACCCTCCTGTGGTCCTTCATCCAGCAGAGGCCTTTTAATCCTGTTTCTGTCTGATCACTATATTCTGGGCAGCTTCACCACCTGACACTTTCTGAGATGGTGGGTTCCCAAGTCTCCAAGCAAGTAAATCAGGACACAGCAAGTAGGGAAAAGGGGTGTAGTAGCCTGAGGTCTCCATGCTTTCCAAAACCATCATTCTGTCACCCTGCAGACCATCCCTCATAGGGTTCATCTCCAATCAGCTGACTGGACATGGGGCCTGGATGCTGGGGTCCAGTGGGTGCACTGGTACAGGCTCTGGTCCTAGCTCCTTGCACCCATCAAAGGTCAGCTGGGACCACCCACGTCCTTCAGGGTGCTCTTCACTACTGCTTCATTTCTGGGCAAGGAAAGCCTAGAGTCTGAATCAGGGTTGTCCAGTCCCACATCCAGCTATTGAAGGGCTCCTTTCCTCCCCAAGCCTCCCAGGCATTGGCCTCCCAAGTCTATGCTAAGAGGCCAGATTCAGTAAATTTGCTCTCTGGGGACAGAAGCTCCCTGGTGAATGACTGTCGGTGTTGCTCCACAGAAGCAAAAAGAATGTCCAAGCCCACCCAGACCAAAAAAAAAAAAAAAAAAGATAAATTCCAGAAAAAAAAGTCATAACCTTTGGCGGGGGCGCTGACAGGGGGTCCGTTCTCATTTCCGTTCAACACTGTCATTGTCCTACCTATACCTCCATGGCAGGCCAGGCCTCTCACCATGGCTAACCTGTGGAATGGTAGGCCCCCACCCAGTTCCTGCTTTTCTGCCGATGGGGTCGTCTGGAGGGTTGGTCACTTCGCAGTCCCTCTTGCAGTCTCTGACGCCCCCACCCCTCTCTTAAGGAATTCACCATGGCGCCCAACTCACCAGCGACCGAAAGGCAGATGGGGGCGGGAGGGCCAGGTTCGGTTTGGGCCCCACCCTGGCTGCCGAAGGGGCGTGCTCTAAAGCAGCGAGGATTTAAGTCAGACAGCAAGACGCACTCCCGGGCACTCGCGAGGTAGAAAGGCTCACGGAGTTCCGCTCCGATGGGGCCGGGGATGCGGCATTCACCCCTAAGGCTCGCCAGGCCAACTGACTAGCGGACCCAACTCGAAGGGTGGTTAAGGTGGCAGATCGGGTGTCTCGTCTGGCCCCTCCCCACCAGGCTAGCGGGCAGGAGACACGGAAACCTGGGTTCTTCCGGCCCCCACCTTTGAGCAATCACTTCTCAACGCTCTGAGCTGGAGAAAAGGGGAACCTTGCTGCGGCTCTCCCTCCCCCACGCGCAAGGGGTGGGCTCCGGTCCTACTGCGACCCAGGTCCACGTGGACCGGTCACTGAAGTCCGGGAACAGAGCCGGCATCTATATCGCCGGGGCCCGTCCACGGTCCAGCGCTGCACTCACCGCCGCGTCCCCGAGTCACGCCACCCGCGCGCTCCGAAGTCCCGCTGGTCGCCGGGGAGGGGGCGCAGGCGCAGTGCGCAGGCGCCTCCGCGGTACTTCCCCAAAGAGAGGGGCCGGGACTTCCTCGAGCCCCAGCGCCTGCTCGCTCGCCCGCAGTGCCCCGCCCCGCGCCCGCTCCGGTGCCCCACCCGCGGCTGGCGTGTCGTACCGCGGTAGCGTGGCATGATGACCCTGAGGGGTGAGTCGTTCAGAGACAGTGGATTGAGCCGGCGCTCCGTTCTAGTTAGCTGAGTTTTCCCAGCAATTTTGTGGTAGTGCAATGTTGGGCACCAGAGCTGAGCCCTGTGTGCTACTTGGCTCGCCTGGGTTAGAAGAGGCCTTTGAGAAGGACTGGCCCGTGGTACTGCCCGGTCTGGCTGACTCTTCGCCTTTCTGAGTCTGGTCTGTAATGTAGCATTAACAGTCTGTCTGTCACTCAGCATTCAAATCCCCCCCCACCCCGCAACCCCCAAAAGGGAGGTTCAGGAACTGCAGCGTGTGGGCACCATGAAAGCAGGTTCTTCCATCAAATCACCCCGAATGTTTCTGGGACCTGGTTGAGTCCCTTCTGAACTCTCAAACTGCTCCAAGATAACCTTTACCACAAATAGCCTTGCTCTTTGGTCAACTCTTCAGATCCTTTGTCACTGGGTACAAAATTGAATTAGTTCATTATCCCAGCATGCTTTACACTTGGTCTGTAGAGTGTGGTCCGTTGGGCCATATGGTTCTTGTTCTTCTTAGCACTGGGCACACAGCCTGACCAGTTCAGGTGTTGGTGTCTTGCAAACAAAATGATGTTCAGTCACACAAGTTGTTTGTGTTCACATACTAAAATCATACATACTAAGTCAGAGAGGCTTCACATGAGCTCTTCAGGCAGCGGGGCAGAGGCAGAGTAACTGAAATGACTGCAGTGGACTAGAGTGGGAGACAGGCAACAATGGGATGGGGTGAGAGGTGAGGAGGCAGGATGTTGCCATGATGCTCAGGGGTCCAGGATGAAGAGAGAACAATGGGTGAGAGATTACCAGGCTCTGGAGGGAGGGGTGTGGGGCTTTATGAGTTAACCACAGAACCCTTTGGCTGCCAAGCTAATGGCTTCCAAAGGTAGAGGCTAAGAAGCCTATGTAAACAGGAACAGTTACTTTAGTTAAGTAATATTTCTGAGAGGTGGACATGGGTCAGAACATGGAGGCCCAATAGAAATGGATGAGTATCTGATGGAAGCCAAAAAAAGAAACTGATTTTGCAGTGTTTGGTGCGGGCATGACTGTGGGTAGAAGTCAGTACACTTTCCTCTTATTTCCTTCTACACACCTATCTCCTTGTTCTCTGCCACCTTACATCTGCCCTCCACACAATTAGCACCTTTCCCTAAGCACAGAAAATGCCTCCAAGTCAAGGAAGGAGACCAGGAGCACTGAGTAAGTGATGTCATTGGGATTGGAACTGGAACGCAATCTACTCTGCTTGAGAGCAGAGACCCCAGCTCCTCACAAGCCCCACCTGATTGTGCATGGGCCACAGACTTTGTGTTCCTGTAGGATTTTCTTCAGACAGAGGGATCCTATGACAACTTCCCTAGCTGCATCTGTAAACCCAGTTCCCTCACTGGTGCGCAGAGCAAGTGGCACTCTTAAGTTGGTCTGGCACGTGGTGTGGAGCTCTTGTGCCATTGGAGTGCTGGCCTTCTGATGTTTGCCTTTGTTCTCAGCCCTCTGTTCTGAAGTACTTATGTGGATTACTCACTGTTTTGGACACTGCGGAACCCCCAGGAAGAAATGCAGGGTCAGAAAGGTGATGGAACAATGGCACAACTTTACAAAGTAGATGGAAATTTTCACTTAGCGAATCTCTTAAGAGACAAAATTCTAGGGTCTAGAGCTTGGCCAGAGGAGCTCAGCATTGGCTGTCCTGTAGTGTAGTTGTTATTAGAGATCTACATCTGTGTGTGAGAGAGATCATCATTCCTGGATGAAGAGACTGTGTCCTTTTCCTTGTCCATACCCACGTCCAAACCTACCACTTCCCTGCCTCTGTCATCTTCCCCACTGTCAGAAATCTGCCCCCCTCCTGAGAGCTGCTGCTGTTTTGTGAATGCTGCAGTCTGGGCTTGGATCAAGGCCTAGAGCAGCAACAGGCCAGAGAGTAAGAAGGGTCATGTGCAGGGGGAGAAGACCAGCTGCGGAAACAGAACCCTGGGAACTAGCCATCAGCAAGTAAGATCCTTCTGGACCACAGTTTTGATCTCTTCTTCCTCCGTTCTGTTCTCTATTTCATGCAGAACCAGTGGGAGCCCCCATGCAAGAGCAGGGAACTATCTTTCTCCCTGCAGCGTCCACCTCTGTGCAGCCTGATGGGGAAGGACTGGAAGGAGGACAAGGACAGGGAGCCAAGAGGCCACAGGTTCTGCAAAGAGCCAGTGCTGTGGAGAGGAGGAAAAAGAGCTGCCCAGAAACCAGGGACTTTTAAGAGTTCAGTGGTCAGAATGGGATGGGTGGCTTCCTTCCTGTGCTCCGTGTTTGGTGCATGACTGGGCCCAGGAGGCTGTTTCTGATGAAAGGGAGGCTATGGGTGACTTTTCTGTCCCACCATCCAGAGACCTTGGAGTGAACATCCCATTTACAACCTGTTGGTCCTCTGGGCACAACTGAACTCTCCAAAGGCCTGTTTTGGCTTTGCAGTCATTTCCCCGTCCCAGAACACCACCCTAGTCCTTAGATGGAATGACCCTAACTTTGGAGACAGCCCCGATTTCTGGGGGTGCTGGTGTCTAAGTAGGCTCATCCCTATCCTTTTCCACACTAGAAGCCTCCCACATCCATGGTCCTGAAGGGCACCAGTTGCAGGCTGTTGGGAGATAGGAGTGTCCACCCGCCATCTCCTTATTTCTTTGGCTGTGGCCGTAGGAGAGGCAGCATCCATGTGGGGGTCCAGGAGAAAAAGAGGGGAAAGACCTGAGAACCCTCAGAAGAGAACTTTATATAAGAGTGGAGAGCCGCTGTAACTTGGGGTCTTTGAACGCCAAGGTCGCGGTCATCGGTCATCGCGGGAAGATGTTGCCATCTACCTCCTCTTCCAGGATTGTCTCAACACGTCTCCGCTGCAGAGAGAGGGGCTGGGGCTAGTGTGTGGCGAGGCACGGGACCCTCCCACCAGTCTTGGGGCCTCCCCGCACCTCTTGTCGGTCCAAAGGATCAGGGATCTTCGTGGGCTTCAGTTGGGGTGGTAGGAACAGTTCCAGTCGGATGGCGGCGCGCGCGCATCTTTGCTTCTGGATCAGGAGAGAGATTTCTTCTGCCTGGGAACCAAGTTTACTAAGCAACCCTGCGAGCGAGCGAGAGCCCTAGAAAAATACCCTCCCTCCCCCTGCAGGGTGAGCCCTCTTTAGAAGACGCGTACTGGGTCCTCTCCCTTCTACCTACCCGCATTCGGGTGTAGCGCAACCGCAGGGCGCGGATTCGGCCCCGGGCTTCCGCGGCCTTAAGGATGCCCAGAAGCCGATTTTGACGCTCAGATGGTAGCTCTAATGCCTGTGTCCAGATGCGAGGGTCGGGCATGCAGTAAGATAACTCCACCGACTCGCGTGGAAACATGGAGCCTACTTCAACCATGTCAAGTAGGTCACTGAAGAGCAGGTGGCGTCGGCGTACTGTGGAGGACATGGCTGCCAGCTTCTCCTGAGTCAGTGCCCAGCCTGGCTTCGGAGGCTCTGTAGTCCATGGGCCCTTCTTACGCTTCTCACCAGCTCCAGCTACAGGTGCACTCTTTTTGGCCTGCTCTCGTGCGCCCTTTACTCCTGGGGTCGGCATGCTCCAGTCTGTGGAAGAAAAGGGGATGTCCAGCCACTTAGGGGAACACTGGCTCCAGTTCTGTTTCTATGGGACTTCCTGTAGCCACCTAACTCCTAAACTGGTAGCTGACCCTGTGTATATCTGCAGTAGGCCATGACTTTCTGATCCTCTCCAGTTTCAGTAGTATACTCAATTGTCCTACATGCCATTGTTGCTCCACAGCTCGCATCACTATGGTCATAAGCCATTCAGCGTCCCCTAACTCTGGACCATCAGAGGCTGGTTTGATCCTGTTCCCTGATCCCTAGTCTTTGGTTGGGGTAGGGGTAAGGACATGGCCCTTCATGATACCTTGGACAGGGGACCCCACCTTGTGTTTGAGTGTGTATGTGAATGGTGTTGTAGGTATATGTGTGTTTGGATCTGAGTGTACATATGTTCACAGGGAAGCTAAGCCTTTGTTCTTCTGGCCTATCTCCTTATGGCAAAGACGTGGGGAGCAGAACCCAGGGAAGAAGAGACAAAAGAGGAATGGCTCAGAAAGGGAAAGAAAACCAACCCTAGCAACCATTTTCATCCTAGCAGAAGCTCCTGACTTTCTGTGGGTGAGAAGTAGAGACACAGTTGAATGCTCTTCCCTCAATTTGTCTAACCCCTTGCCCACCTAACAGCTCAACATCTAGGCCTCCCCAACCCAGGTCCTCACAACCTCATACTTTCTTCCCTTTCAGTGGGAAGACTCACCTCGGTTTTCAATCTTTGGGTTTGTTGACCATGTTGCCTAGCAACCTGGAGCCCCGCCCGCTCCCCAGCACAATGGGGTACGCCCATAAGATGCAGAAATTAGAGTCGCATGTGTGTTGTGTGTGTGTGTGTTGTAACCTGCCTCAGGTCCTCTCCCACATTTCCTTCGAAGTGACCCTGTGTCTCAGATTCACTGTCCCAGTCTTGGAGGCTGGGTTCTGGCTGTAGAGGCTCTTTGGAGCTAGCTTTCTGGGCAGAGCTCCTACAAAATACCTTTGTGACTAAGGCCCACCTTAAGCCCTGTAGGAACTCAGTACCTCCTTTCATCGACTCTGGAGCAAGTTTGGGATCTCAGGGGTCTAGAGGTTTACCAAACCCTAACTTCCTGTAAACTTGGATGGCAGGCCTTAAAGTTCTATAATCTATGGCGCAATCATTGATTTAGTGATTTAAAAAAATAACTACCGTAGTTTAATATTTATTTATTGATTGATTGATAGGGTTTCTCTGTGTAGCTTTGGCTGTCCTGGAAATCGATCTGTAGACCAAGCTGGCCTTAAACTCAGTGATCCGCCTGCCTCTGCCTCCCAAGTGCTGACATTAAAGGTGTGCACCACCACTGCCCAGCTAATTTAATTTTTAAATCTACTTTTATTATTAAAAAAACACTTACAAATAAAAAAAATCACATGCCAAAATTAACAAGACCCCACATCTATACACTCAGTGAACTTCTCTACAGTTGGAATAGCTGTTTGAAATAGAAGCTGGAGCTTCACATTGGATTTTACTCTTTCAATATCGAATATATTTTTATGCATGTATCCACCACCAAGCCTGAAAATTTTACAACAGAGTTAGAGCTAGGAAAACAATTAACTTCTTTTATAACTTGTGTCCATTACTTATATTCAGTTCTTCAGTCTCTAATATTTAGCCTTTCTTGTTTTCCTTTTTATACATTGTTCCATAGCCATAAGTACATCTGTTTACATACATACACATATTGGCCAAATTCTACATATGAAAAAGCATTTCCTTAAAAATCAGGAAAGACACATGGCTATCCAATCCCTCTTTCTTTTCTTCTTTCCTTTTCCTTTTCCTTTTTTTTTTTTTTGAGTCAGGGTTTCTCTGTGTAGCTCTGGCTGGCCTGGAACTCAGAGCTCTTCTTGCCTCTTCCTCCTGAGAGCTAGGATTAAAGGTATGAGCTACTGCTGCCCGGCCACTCCCCCTCTCTTATTTGATTTAGTGCTCAGAGTCTTAGCTAAAGTAATTAGACAAGAGGAAGGGGTAAAGGGGATAAAAATAGGAAAGTAAGAAATCAAACTATCTTTGCAGTTGGCACATTTTTTAAAGGAAATACTTTAAAAAACTTATTTATGTTTTGCTTATTCACTTTACTTTCCACTCACTGCCCCCTCCCAGTCACCCCCTCCCACAATCCTTCCCCGGTCCCCCTCTCCTCCTCTGAGGTGGTGGGGACACCCTGGGTCTCTTGGAGGCTGGGTGCTTCCTCTTCCTCTGAGGCCAGACAAGGCAGCCCAGCTAGAAGAACATATTCCACATACAGGCAACAGCTTTCGGGACAGCCCCTGACTCCAACTGGGGGCTCAAAGGAAGACCACGCTGTACATCTGCTACATATGTGCGGGGAGGACTAGGTTCAGCCAGATGGCACAATTCTTTACTTAAAAGGTCCTACTTAATCTACTGGAAAACTACTGGATGTAATGAGCACTTACAATAAAGTTGCAGGATACAAAATTCATAAAATAAAAAAGAAACAAAAAACAGTTGGGGCTAAAGAAATGGCTTAGTAATTAAGAGCACTGGCCTCTCTTCCAAAGGAACCTGGGACCTGGATTCAATTCCCAGTACCAGCATGGCACTTTATACCCATTTATGACTCCAGCCCCTGGGGATCTGACACCCTCTTTTGGCTTCCATGGAATGGGAGGAATGCACAAGGATACATGTAGGCAAAATACTCACTCATAAAATAATTAAAAACAAAACAAAGTATTTATATCACCAGTGTATTCTCAGAGAAAGAAATCAGGAGAAATATTTCATTCAAAATAACTCTAAAAGTTAAGTATTTAGGAATGTATCTAGCCAAAGCAGAGAAAGACCTCTACAACAAAAACCTCCAGATATTGAAAAAGTGAGAACTGACTCAGTGATTAAGGACATTGTGATGGTTTTATATGCTTGGCCCAGGGAGCGATACTGTTAGGAGGTGTGGTCTTGTTGGAGTAGGTGTGTCACTGTGGGTGTGGGCTTTAAGACCCTTCTCCTAGATGCCTGGAAGCCAGTCTTTTCTTAATGGCCTTCAGATGAAGATGTAGAACTCTCAGCTTCTTCTGCACCATGCCTGCCTGGATGCTGCCCTGCTCCTGCCTTGATGATAATGGACTGAACCTCTGAACCTGTAAGCCAGCCCCAATTAAATGTTGTCCTTACAAGAGTTGCCTTGGTCATGGTGTCTGTTCACAGCGGTAAAACCCTAACTAGGATCAGCATGGACAGCTCTTCTGAAGGACCTTGGTTCAATTCTTAGCAACCACATGGAACTCATTTCCAAGGTCTCTGACAACCTCTTCTGGCGTTGGCATGTAATACATATATGCAAGCAAAGCAACCATACACAGAAATAAACATTAAAAAACGATAACAAAAAGGGGAAATCACAAAAGATACTAGATCACGGAAAGACATTCCACGCTTCTGGACTGATAGAATTAATATTGCAAACATGGCTATACTCCTGGCACTGGCATGAAAACTAGGCGGGCAAGTCAATTGAATAGAATAGAGGACCTGAAATAAAATGAGATAGGTGTGTTGTGATGGTTTGTATATGCTGGACCCAGGGGTGGCACTATTCAGAGGTGTGGCCTTGTTGGAGTAGGTGTGTCACTGTTGGTGTGGGCTTAAGACCCTCACCCTAGCTGCCTGGAAGTGAGTCTCCCACTAGCAGCCTTCAGATGAAGATGTTGGACGCTCAGCTTTGCCTGCACTATGCCTGCCTGGATGCTACCCTGCTCCTACATTGATGATACTGGACTGAACCTCTGAACCTGTGAGCTATCCCCAATTAAATGTTGTCCTTATAAGAGTTGCCTTGTCACGGTGTCTGTTCACAGCAGTAAGACCCTAACTAAGACATGTTCCCACTTAATTTTTGACAAAGGAGGCAAAAACATACACTGGGGAGAAAGTCGACTATTTAACAAATGAGAACTAACCTTAGATACCAACAGATGAGACTGCATGAAAACAAAAAGTTTCTGTACAGAAAAGGAAAAGCAATCAGAGTAAACAGCTCACAGAATTGAAGAGAATCAAGTGGCTGATATCTAGAATTTATAAAGAGTTACTGGGCAGTGGTGGTGCACATCTTTAATCCCAGCAGAGGCAGGCAGATCTATATGAGTTCAAGGCAAGACTGGGCTACAGAGTGAGTTTCAGGACAGTGAAACCCTGTGTTGAAAAAAAACTGAAAACAAAAAAAGAAAAACCAAACCAAAACAACAACAACAACAACAACAACAACAACAACAAAAAGACAGACATTAAATGCTAAAGAAACAAGACTGTCAACATGGGCAGATGATTTGAATAGACAGCTAAAAAAAACCCAAAACGTAAATGTTTAATAACTATTTAAGTATTTGGGGTACCTCTTCACAGCAGTCAAAATGGCTGGCAATCTTCAACATATCTAACAAAGGTTGGAGGGGATGTGGAGAGAAAGGAGCCCTATTCACTGTTCATGCTGGCAAATTAATAAAGCCATTGTGGAAATCAGTTTGGAGATGTCTCACAAAGTTAAAATTAGAAATACCATATGACTTAGCTATTTCACCCCGGTTAGAGAACGCCATTCTCTACCATAGACGTATTTGTGTCCTTGTCTGTTGTTGGTTTACTCTCTATATTAGAGAATTGGAGACAAACTAGTTGTCCATCAACAGATGAACAGATACTCTTCTACGTTAAAGAAAAATAATTCCCACATATGCAGGCAAACACCCATACACGAAATATTCCCACAAAACTTATGGGAAAGTTGATACTCTTGAATGTATAAAGTAAATCCAAGCTTTCCCTTCCCATGCTGATGTCATGAGCTTTGGATTGTTCTCTGACTTACTCTTAACTTATTATCTCCTTTATTCTAACGGGTTCAGCTATGTGGCTGGTTTCCCCTCCTTGGTCCTGGGGTGAATCTCCCCTTTATTCTATCCTGAGCTCAGCTAGTGGGTGGCTTATGTCTGTCTCCTTGGCATTCCGGCTCAGATCTCCTGTGTCTCTCACAGTTTCCCGGAATTCTCTCTATCCTTGCTGGATGTTTCACCTTCTATTTCCTGCCTCAGCTCCTTGGCCATAAGATTTTTTTTTATTTTATTGACAGGTGTGACTTCTAAGAAATTCTCTCTACACTTGAATATATGATTAAATTATGTGTAATGGGTAAGTAAAGTGAGGTCACCCAATCTCAGAAAAATTCTCTTGTAACTCAATTTTTAGTTCTATAATTTACTCATATTACTCATTAATCACCTTTTCATAGGATCATCCCACATAAATTAGGCTAAATAAAGTTAATTGTATTAAGTCTGTAATCTGTTAATGAGTGTGGTATTTTCAGCGCCTGTGTTGAAGCATCCCTTAACTCCTACATGGACAGATGATGGCTTCTGGAGTGTGGAGTCTAAGCACCTGTAGGTGGACCATCTTTTCACTTGTAGGTAGCACATTCTGGCTGAGAGGTGGGCCTCTGTTACTTGCAGGTGGACCTGTTACGGCTGAAATTTTGTCCTCAGCTAAGCTTCTGGGCTTTCTTCAGGAAGCTATTAACTGTTCCCACTGTTTTTGGAAGCTTGCCCTGGCCTCTTGGTTGAAGGCTCACTTATGACTACAACACCCACTCCCCAAGCTTGCCTTCTCAACCCGACAGCTGAGTGGGATGAAGCATTTATATTCCAAAGTCCCCCAGGAAGATTTTTCTGGTTTCTTCTTTCCTATGTAGATCTTTGGGGTAAGGGCTGGACTCTGGGGCTCTTTAGGAGGAAGGTCCCGATCTCAGGAAAAAGCAGAATTGGGGAGGCTCACCAGCAGGCCACTTCCTCCGAGCAGACTTCCAGGATACATAATTGGGAATACCACTGTTCCTATGGATCCATCCTTTAATACAGGTCCTGGACCTTCTCTCCCCCCAGGGCCTCTTATAGGGAGACATGTGTGAGGGGTTTTCCAGCGATCCTTCTGCTAGGCAGATTAGTGGATGAGAATGTTAACAATTGTGGAGAGGTTGTAGGGTTGTAGGTACAGAGCATAATTACAAGTTCTCTTGGAACATCTTAATAGTCATTCCTTGTCACCTCTGTGTCTGACCGAACATCTTCATGACTAACAGGTGAAACCTTTTGGAAATATTAACAGACGACTAGCTTCTACCCACCCAAAGGCTAAGATTGCCATTAAGATAGCATCTGAGCTTGAGGTTTCCCTACTTTGCTGTAACTGCCTACACGAAATTCCTACCGTTTGAAAAGTCCCTGATTTATGATTGTTTTGGTTCTGTTACTATAAAAATTCCTGACACCGTTATTGGTTGGGACATGGGATCTTAGGTAACACAAATCTGTATTTCTGAGTCATGGTCATTCATATAGTATAAACTACATCTTATTTCTTTTGAGGTAGGAGCTGTACTTCTGCATGGACAGTTATGGTGCCCAAATGTGGGACCCCAAAAATAAATCACTTAAAAAAAAAGATTTTGCTCTCTCCTCCAGCCAAGCAAGATGCCCAAAGGAAAGAAGGCCAAGGGGAAGAAGGTGGTCCTGGCCCCTGCCGTGGTCAGGAAACAAGAGGCCAAAAAGGTGGTCAATCCTTTGTTTGAGAAGAGGCCTAAGAACTTCGGCATTGGGCAGGACATCCAGCCCAAAAGAGATCTCACACGCTTCGTCAAATGGCCCCACTACATCAGGCTGCAGAGGCAAAGAGCCATCCTCTATAAGTGACTCAAAGTACTTCCTGCCATCAACCAGTTCACCCAGGCCCTGGACAGGCAAACAGCGACTCAGCTGCTTGAGCTCAACCACAAGTACAGGCCAGAGACAAAGCAGGAGAAGAAGCAAAGGCTGCTGGCCCATGCTGAGAAGAAAGCTGCTGGCAAAGGGGACGTCCCAACTGAGAGACCACCTGTCCTCCGAGCAGGGGTCAATACAGTCACCTCCTTGGTGGAGAACAAGAAGGCTCAGCTGGTGGTGATTGCCCCTGATGTAGACCCCACTGAGCTGGTGGTTTTCCTGCCTGCCCTGTGTTGAAAGATGGGGGTGCCCTACTGCATCATCAAGGGAAAGGCCAGGCTGGGGCGCCTGGTCCACAGGAAGACGTGCACCACTGTTGCCTTCACACAGGTGAACTCGGAAGACAAGGGTGCTCTGGGTAAGCTGGTGGAAGCTGTTAGGACCAATTATAATGACAGATATGACGAGATCCACCGCCACTGGGGAGGCAACGTTCCTGGGTCCTAAGTCTGTGGTTGGCATTGCCAAACTGGAAAAGGCAAAGGCTAAAGAACTTGCCACTAAGCTGGGTTAAATGTACACTTAAGTTTTCTGTACATAAATATAATTACAAAATTAAAAAAAAAAAGATTTTATGTATGGGAGTTCACTGTAGCTGTTCTCAGACACACCAGAAGAGGGCATCGGATCCCATTACAGATGGTTCTGAGTAATCATGTGGTTGCTGGGATTTGAACTCAGTTCCTCTGGAAGAGCAGTCAGTGCTCTTAACCACTGAGCCATCTCTCCAGCTCTGGTGAAACCTTTCTGCGGCTTAGAGCTACCTTAGTTTCGTCAATAGTTCATCTGTTGTTTATTCTGAATTGGTTGTTTAGGATCTTACTTGGACTTTTTTTTTTTCAAAGCATTTGGTTTAAGATTTCCATATTTTTATTGTTTGAGAATTTAATACATAGATGATGAATTTTTATAAATCTACCTCCTATTCTTCTCTAACTCCTCTCTCAGCCTCCCTTCACTCTCCAGTCCCAACTTCACAAGTCCATGCAGAGTTGCCAGTACGTTCATATGGGTGTACTGCCATCTACTGGCTACCATCAGGGATGACAGCCCCAAAGAAATCTATTCCCTAGTGACAGCTCCTTAACTCAGCGGTTCTCAATTTGTGGGTCGTGACCCTCCAACAATCTGTCCACAGAGGTTGCCTATCAGATGTCCTCTATATCAGATAGTTATATTACGATTCATAACAGTAGCAAAATGACAGTTATGAAATAGCAATGAAATAATCTTATGGTTGAGGTCACCACAGCATTAGGAACTGTATTTGCATTAGGAAGGCTGAGAACCACTGCTCCAGGTTACCCATTGTGTTTGTTTGCTTTGAAAGCATTTTGGTTTCCAATCACTTTTTTGTTTGTTTTCGGACCTCTGGTAATATGCTAGCATTCAGTCTGTTTTCTCCTGGACACCCCTTCCATATCAGTTTAATGAAGGAGGAAGTGTTGAAGAAAAACAGATTCAGTACTCCAATTGGTTTTATGTTTCATAAGTATGTTAATTGAACTTGCAAGTGTTGATAAAAGGGTGAAGGGGAAAAAAAGAGGCCAGTGCTGGCACTTTAACCCCAGCATTCAGGAGGCAGAGGCAGTCTGATCTCTATGAGTTTGAAGCCAGCCTAGTCTTCATAGGAGTACTAGGCTTGCAGATAGAGCAAGGCTAGGTCTGGCATGGACTTTTGAAACTTCCACCCCCAGTGACATTCCTCCTCCAACTAGACTACATCTTCCAATCCTAAACAGACAATCAACTAGGAATCAGACTTCTAGCTTATGGGGGCTATTCCTATCCAAACCACCATATTCACACATTATGCTGTTTAATTACCCCTCCAGCATATCCCAAGCCCGAATCTTAACCTTAGAAAGGCCTGGAGGGGCTGGAGAGATGGCTCAGTGGTTAAGAGCACCGACTGCTCTTCCTGAGGTCCTGAGTTCAAATCCCAGCAACCACATGGTGGCTCACAACCATCTGTAATGAAATCTGATGCCCTCTTCTGGTGTGTCTGAAGGCAGCTACAGTGTACTCATACAATAAAATAAAATCTTAAAAAAAATAAAAATTTAAAAAAAAAAAAAAAAAGAAAGGCCTGGAGCAAGAGTACAAATTCTTCTTCAGCAGGATAGGTTTTATCAGTCCCGACTTGGCCATCCATCTTTTTTTTTTTCCTTCTCTTTTACTGAATTTTTAAATTTACATTTCAAATGTTATCCCCTTTCCCAGTTTCCGATTTGGAACCCCCATTCCGTCCCCCTCCCCCTGCTTCTATGAGGGTGCTACCCTACCCACCTATCCACTCCCTCCTCCCTCCCAGCCCTGGCATTCCCCTACTGGGGAATCGAACCTTCACAGGACCAAGGACTTCTCCTCCTATTGATGCCAGACAATGCCATCCTCTGCTACGTATGTAGCTGGAGCCATGGGTCCCTCCATGTGCACTCATTGATTGGTGGTTTAGTCCCTGGGAGCTCTGGTGGGGTCTGGTGGGTTGATATTGTTGTTCTTCCTATGGGGTTGCCAACCCCTTCAGCTCCTTCAGTCTTTTCTCTAACTCCCCCATTGGGGTCCCATGCTCAGAAGATGGTTAGCTGCAGGCATCTCAATCTGCATCAATAAGGCTTTGGCAGAGTCATGAGACATTCATATCAGGCTCCTGTCAGCAAGTACTTTTTTTTTTTTTTTTCGGAGCTGGGGACTGAACCCAGGGCCTTGCGCTTGGTAGGCAAGCGCTCTACCACTGAGCTAAATCCCCAACTCCGCAAGTACTTTTTGGCATCAGTAATAGTGACTGGGGATGGATCTCCAGGTGGAGCAGGCTCCGAATGGCCTTTCCTTCAGTCTCTGGTCAACTCTTTATCCCTGTATTTCCTCCAATGAGTTTTTTTGTTCCCCCTTCTAAGAAGGACTGATGCATCCACATTTTGGTTTTCTTTCTTCTTGAACTTCATGTGGTTTGTGGATTGTATTTTGGGTATTCCAAGCTTTTGGGCTAATATCCACTTATCAGTGAGTGCATATCATGTGTGTTCTTTTGTGACTGGGCTACCTCACTCAGGATGATATTTTCTAGTTTCATCCAGTTGTCTGTGAATTTCATGAAGTCATTGTTTTTGATAGCTGAGTAGTCAGTCCTCCATTGTGTAGATGTACCACATTTTCTGTATCCATTCCTCTGTTGAAGGACATCTGGGTTCTTTCCAGCTTCTGGGTGTTTTAAATAAGGCTGCTATGAACATAGTGGAGCATGTGTCTTTGTTATATGTTGGGGCATCTTTTGGGTAGATGCCCAGGAGTGGTATTGCTGGGTCCTCAGGTAGTTCAATGTCCAATTATCTGAGGAACCTCCAGACTGATTTACAGAATGGTTGTACCAGTTTGCAATCCCACCAACAATGGAGGAGTGTTCCTCTTTCTCCACATCCTCACCAGCATCTACTGTTACCTGAGGTTTTGATCTTAGCCATTCTGACTGGTGTGAGGTGGAATCTCAGGGTTGTTTTGATTTGCATTTTCCTGATGACTAAGGATGTTGAACATTTCTTTAGGTTGCTTCTTGGTCATTCAATATTCCTCAGTTGAGAATTCTTTGTTTAGCTCTGTACCCCATTTTTAACAGGATTATTTGGTTCTCTGGAGTCTAACTTCTTGAGTTCTTTGTATATATTAGAAATTAGCCCTATATCGAATGTAGGATTGATAAAGATCTTTTCCAATCTGCTGGTTGTCATTTTGTTCTATTGACAGTGTCCTTTGCCTTACAGAAACTTTGCAATTTTATAAGGTTCCATTTGTCAATTCTTGATCTTAGAGCATAAGCCATTGGTGTTCTGTTCAGGAAAAATTCCCCTGTGCCCATCTGTTCAAGGCTCCTTCCCACTTTCTCTTCTATTAGTTTGAGTGTATCTGGTTTTATGTGGAGGTCTTTGATCCACTTGGACTTGAGCTTTGTACAAGGAGATAAGAATGGGTCGATTTGCATTCTTCTACATGCTGACCTCCAGTTGAACCAGCACCATTTGTTGAAAATGCTGTCTTTTTTCCATTGGATGGTTTTATCTTCTGATCAAGATCAAGTGACCATAGGTATGTGGGTTCATTTCTGGGTCTTCATTTCTATTCCATCGATCCACCTGCCTGTCTCTGTACCAACACCATGCAGTTTTTATCATGATTGCTCTGTAATATAGTTTGAGGTCAGGGATGGTGATTCCCCCAGAAGTTTTTTTATTGTTGAGAATAGTTTTCACTATCCTGAGTTTTTTGTTATTCCAAATGAATTTGTAAATTGCTCTTTCTAACTCTATGAAGAATTGAGTTGGAATTTTGATGGGGATTGCATTGAATCTGTAGATTGCTTTCAGCAAGATGGCCATTTTTGACTATATTTATCCTGCCAATCCATGAGCATGGGAGGTCTTTCCATTTTCTGAGATTTTCTTTGATTCCTTTCTTCAGGGACTTGAAGTTCTTGTCATACAGATCTTTTACTTGCTTGGTTAGAGTCACACCGTGTTTTTTTATATTATTTGTGACTATTGTGAAGCATGTTGGTTCACTAATTTCTTTCTTAGTCCGTTTATCCTTTGAGTAGAGGAAGACTACTGATTTGTTTAAGTTAATTTTATATCCAGCCACTTTGCTGAAGTTGTTTATCAGGTTTAGGAACCTGGTGAAATTTTTGGGGTCACTTCAGTATACTATCATATCATCTGCAAATAGTGATATTTTGACTTCTTCCTTTCTAGTTTGTATCCCTTTGACCTCTTTTTGTTTTCTGATTGCTCTGGCCAGGACTTCAAGTACTATATTGAATAGGTAGGGAGAGAGTGGGGCCTTGTCTAATCCCTGATTTTAGTGGGATTTCGTCAAGTTTCTCTCCGTTTAGTTGTTGGTTACTGGTTCTCTGTATATTGCTTTTACTATGTTTAGTTATGGTCCTTGAATTCCTGATTTTTCCAAGTCCTTTATCATGACGAGGTGTTGAATTTTGTCAAATGCTTTCTCAGCATTTCATGTAGTTTTTTTCTTTGAGTTTATTTATATAATGGATTATGTTGATGGATTTCCGTATATTAAACTATCCCAGGGCTGGGGATTTAGCTCAGTGGTAGAGCGCTTACCTAGGAAGCGCAAGGCCCTGGGTTCGGTCCCCAGCTCCGAAAAAAAGAACCAAAAAAAAAAAAAAAAACAAAACTATCCCTGCATCCCTAGGAAGAAGTCTACTTGATCATGGTGAATGAACATTTTGATGTGTTCTTGGATTTGGTTTGTGAGAATTTTATTGAGTAATTTTGCATTGATATTCATGAGGGAAATTGGTCTGAAGTTCTCTTTCTTTGTAGGGTCTTTGTTTGGTGTAATTGTGGCTTCAAAAAACTAGTTGGGTAGTGTTCCTTCTGTTTCTTTTTTGTGGAATAGTTTGAAGAGTATTGATATTAGGTCTTCTTTGAAGGTCTGATAGAATTCTACATTAAACCCATCTGGTCCTGGGCTTTTTTTGGTTGAGAGACTTTTATTGACTGCTTCAATTTCCTTAGGGGTTATGGAACTGTTTAATGCTTTATGTGATCCTGATTTAATTTTGGTACCTGGTATCTGTCTAGAAAATTGTCCATTTCATCCAGATTTCCAGTTTTGTTCAGTATAGGCTTTTGTAGTAGGATCTGATGATTTTTTTAATTTCCTTAGTTTCTGTTGTTATGTCTCCCTTTTCATTTCTGATTTTGCTAATTTGGTTACTGTCTCTGTACCCTCTGGTTAGTCTGGCTAAGGGTTTATCTATCTTGATGATTTTCTCAAAGAATTAGCCGTATAGTTCTTTTTGCTTCTACTTGGTTGATTTCAGCTCTGAGTTTGATTATTTCCTGCCATCTACTCCTCTTGGGTGTATTTGCTTCTTTTTGTTCTAGAACTTTTAGGTGTGCTGTCAAGCTGTTAGTGTATGCTCTCTCCATTTTCTTTTTGGAGGCACTCAAAGCTATTTGTTTTCCTCTTAGCACTGCTTTCATTGTGTCCCATAAGTTTGGGTATGTTGTGCTTTCATTTTCTTTAAATCCTAAAAAATTTTTAATATCATTATTTCTTCCTTGACCAAGTTATCATTGAGTAGAGCATCGTTCAGCTTCCATGTGTTTGTGGACTTTCTGTTGTTTTTGTTGTTATTGAAGACCAGCCTTAGTACATGGTGATCTGATAGGATGCATGGGATTATTTCTATCATCTTCTACTTGTGTGGCCTGTTTTCTGACCAATTATATGGTCAGTTTTGGAGAAGGTACCATGAGGTGCTAAGAAGAAGGTATATTCTTTTGTTTTAGGATGAGATGTTCTATAGATATCTGTTAAATCCATGTGGTTAATAACTTATGTTAGTTCCACTGTGTCTCTGTTTAGTTTCTGTTTCCATGATCAGTCCATTGATGACAGTGGGGTGTTGAAGTCTCTCACTATTATTGTGTGTGGTGCAATGTATGCTTTGAGCTTTAGTAAAGCTTCTTTTGTGAATGTGGGTGCTCTTGCATTTGGAGCATAAATGTTCAGAATTGAGAGTTCATCTTGGTAGATTTTTCCTTTGATGAGTATGAAGTGTCCTTCCTTATCTTTTTTGATAACTTTTGATTGAAAATCAATTTTATTTGATATTAGAATGACTACTCCAGAAAAGAAATTCCTCCTGTCACATAATAGTCAAAACCTCAAATGCACAAATGCAAAGAAAGAATATTAAATTCAGTAAGGAAAAAAGGTCAAGTAACTTATAAAGGCAGACCTATCAGAATTATACCAGACTTCTCAACAGATACTATGAAAGCTAAAAGATCCTGGGCAGATGTCATACAGACCCTAAGAGAACACAAATGCCAGCCCAGGTTACTGTATCCAGCAAAACTCTCAATTACCATAGATGGAGAAACCAAGATATTCCATGAAAAAACCAAATTTATACAATATATTTCCACAAATCCAGCCCTACAAAGGATGATAGATGGAAAACTCCAACACAAGGAGGGAAACTATACCCTAGAAAAAGCAAGAAATTAATCTTTTTTCAACAAACCCCAAAGAAGATAGCCACACAAACACAATTTCACCTCCAACAACAAAAATAACAGGAAACGAAAGTCACTATTCCTTAATATCTCTTAACATCAACGGATTCAATTCCCCAATAAAAAGACATAGACTAACAGACTGGATACGTAAACAGGACCCAGTATTTTGCTACATACAGGAAACTCACCTCAGTGACAAAGACTCTACCTCAGAGTAAAAGGCTGGAAAAAAATTTTCCAAGCAAATGGTCCCAAGAAACAAGCTGTAGTAGCCATTGTTCCCCCTTCTAAGAAGGACTGAAGCATCCACACTTTGGTCTTTCTTCTTCCTGAGCTTCATGTGGTCTGAGAATTGTATTTTGGACATCTTTTTTTTTTTTGGACATCAATCTTAATGAAGTGCTGTATGCAAGTCTTTTTTTTAACTTCTTTTCCTGTCAAGGCACACTTACATCTATTTCTTACAAAAGTGGTCAGAGGTAGACACTCTCTCAGCTTGTGGGAACCAGTGGCTGGTTAAGGAGAGACATGTGGTTTATTTATTCAGCAGCTGATGTCTTGGAGCTGTGTCTCCTGGGACCATGAGCCATGCTGCACTGGGAAGAGAAAGAACCCTGAAATATTAAAAATGCTTTTCGCTCCTTTTCTTCCTGTTGTCTTCTTTACCTTATCATATATATCACATCACATCATATCACATCACATCATAACACGTCATATCATCATCATCTACTCTTCCTCCCCCTCCCCCTCTTCCTCCTCTCCCCCTCCCCCTCCTCCCCTCCCCCTCCCTCTCCCCTCCTCCTCCTCGTTCTTTTGTTTTAGACAGGGACTCTATTATGTAGCTCTGGATGTCCTGGAGCAGAGCAGGATATATAAACCAGGCTGGTCTCAAGTTCAGAGATCCATCTGCTTCTGCCTCCTGAATGCTGGGACTAAAGGCCTGCAGCGCTGCCACTCAGCTAACTTCTATAACTTTTAAGGTCAAAATAAGTGAATTTAGACTCAACACATTTTCATTTCATGAGAGGTTAAAAACCCAACTGCTGCTGGGAATGTACACCTTTAATCTCAGCACTCAGGAGACAGAGGCAGGTGGATCTCTGAGTTTGAGGCCAGCCTGGTCTGCAAACTGAGTTCTAGGACAGGACAGCCAGGGCTATGCAGACACCTGTCTCAAAAAAAAAAAAAAAAAAAGAAAGAAAGAAAGAAAGAAAAGAAAGAAGAAAAAAAGAAAAAGAAAAGAAAAAGGAAAAAACAACAACAAAAGGCAACCCCCCACAAACAAACAAACAAACAAAACAAAAAACCAAAAACAAACAAAAAGTCCCCAACTGCTGTATGTGTCTGTGTCTTTAAACTTTACACTGGATAGGATTGACATTGGGCAGATAGATGGAATTTAGTTTTTTATTTCCTTCCTTTTTCTTTTCTTTTCTTTTTTTTTAGATACACAAGCATGGAAAAAATAATTTAGCCTCACTATAAACTAAAAGAGTAAAACACTTTGGTCTAAAGTCACATTGAGGAAGACATTTCAATCTTATCATCAGTAAAGGTAATTCCCCACTCTGTTACCTACCTCCAATACGGAATTAGATATTACCTAAGTGTACACTAACTTCACATTTTGACTTCATACTTTTACTGGATGTCTATTTGAGCCTTAAGCCTTATGAGAAGCATGTTAGATTCTGTCTTTAATATGTAAGAATTTAGTTATGCTGTCTTTAAGATGTTAATTTTCTGCCTTGTTCTAAGAAGAGCCGTTTAGGATTACCCCCTGCACCCCCTTCCTCCTTCCCTCTTCCCTCCATCCCACTCCAGGCAAAGCTGGCCCTCAAGCTGTTTCTGCACCTCTACAGAGCCTCTCTTCCTAATAGTCTTTACCTGCTTTCCAGTCCAGGCTCCAGATCTGGAAAGAGGATGCTGTAAGCATTGTTTAAACGTAGGCAGAACGGAGCCACAGAATGTCCCTTCTTCTCATGACCTTGGGTTGGCTCCTGTGTGCTTCACCTTGCCCCACTGCATGGATCCCACACCCAAACAAGCTCCACTCTGGCCTATTCTAAGAAGCCTTCCCTGCCCTCAGTGGCAGGAAATTAATAATTTGGTATTAGTGATTGTTTAGTGCTGTGGGAAAAATCAAATTGGCTAAGTTCAAACTGATAAATAATAAATTGATTATTTGTTTATTTAGGTTGTTTGAGGCAGGTTTTCTCTGGGTAGTCCTGCTGTCCAGAGACTTATTCTGAAGACCCAGCTGACCTCAAATATAGACATCTGCCTGCCTCTGCCTCTGCCTCTGCCTCTGCCTGCCTCTGCCTCTGCCTCTGCCTGCCTCTGCCTCCTGCCTCTGCCTGCCTCTGCCTCCTGCCTCCTGCCTCTGCCTCCTGCCTCTGCCTCCTGCCTCCTGCCTCCTGCCTCCTGCCTCTGCCTCCTGCCTCCTGCCTCCTGCCTCCTGCCTCCTGCCTCCTGCCTCCTGCCTCCTGCCTCCTGCCTCCTGCCTCCTGCCTCTGCCTCTGCCTCTGCCTCTGCCTCTGCCTCTGCCTCCTGAGTGCTGGTCAAGATACAGCCTCAGCAGTAGTGAACGGGTCATGGAGAGAGGCTGAGACTTGGTACCATATGTCAAGATTAAGGCTCTGAAAAGAACTCAAGAGAGGCTACTTATAAGGGTGCAGCCTAGTGGAAACCCCAGCAATTTGGAGATGCCAGTACTATGGGACAACCGTCAAAGACAGCAGCAGGTTTGGAGTGGAGCTAGCCTGAGCCTGTCAGACAAGCTGTGTGTGCTCAGAGAAGTACTACTATCCTTTGGAACCTTGAGGACCATGAGTGGGTTCTAGCCATCAAGCATTGAACTCTTCATACTGTTGGACTTTGCTCTTGCTCTGATTTTTATTGGGAGCCTGAAGGTCCTTTCAGCCACAAACCAGCAATGTTAAGCACATAGCATTGTCCTTTTAAAAGAAAGAACAGAAGACCTGTTTTTCCACCCAGAAAGTTAGGAATTGGAGGTGATAAGTAGCCTAGTGATCTACATTATTTGTTAGGTAAGGTATATCAAGCTCCCATAACCAGGACACTAGGTGGTTAGTAGTCTAAATGATCCTTACATTATCTGGATAGTGTGGGCCACCCCAAGCTTGTCATAAGTTAGCATGATTTTGTCAAGAGGCAAACCATCTGCCTTATGTCTCACTAGTATTGAAGGTTTGTATAGATAAATCCAGTCAACATTTCATCGTCTTTTGTCCTTGCACCCACAATAAAGTGTCCACTCCCAGTTTTTCACAGCCAGCACAGAAGGAATTCATTTCTATGATCACAAGTCTGTTCCAAACCTGCTTTCTATCCTAGTGCAATTAGCCTGTGACACATGAAGGAGTACAGAGCCCTAATTGCAGCCTTCATACTTTAGAGGGCTCAAAATTACCTGTATAAATTTAGGAATTCTATAGAATCATTATTAAGGATTATGAAACCATCAATTTATCTACACAGCTTTGCTATAAGAGAGTGCATCTTTGTTGATCTGCAGAAAGTCTGCCCAATAGAGTGGGCTCACGCCCAGGGACTATTATACTATTAATAATGGCAGGATGGGCATATCAGCTGCAAGAAACAATTCTCAATGAAGATTTTTTTGGGTCTTGCCTCTTAGAAGTCACCCACTGTAGACCATGCAATACGGCGGGCCTTCTCCAGAAAGATTACTTACGCCTTTAATCTGTCCTAGATGGCTCCTGATAATGGACCAAGCTTCTATTTTCACCTATTTGTAGATTGTAGACCGCAACTCCCACACATAGAGGTCAGTAAGAGGCATGCTACATGAGAATAACACTGAAGATTCAGGTAACACAAATGACACGTGACTCATGTACACAGTTCACTGTGTGCCAAATTCTTTGCTCTTGGGGTAAGAACATGTGTAACTGAACTGGGTTTGGTAGCACATGCTTTTAATCCCAGCACTTGGGAAGCAGAAGCAAGTGGATCTCTGTGAGTTCGAGGCCAGGCTGGACCTTGCTTAGGAGCTCCTGATACCCACGTGCAGCCGCTGGTGGCTTCAACAGTGAACTGTGTACATGAGTCATGTGTTGTTTGTGTTGCCTGAATCTTCAGTGTTATTCTCATGTAGCATGCCTCTTGCTGACCTTTTTGTGTCACTTATATATTGTCCTGTTTCTTTCCTCTGGAAAGTCTACTTGTCCTTCCTGAGTTTCTGTTTGGGATCAAGATGCCTCTGTACCACCCAGTGCCCATTGTGTCTACTTCACCTGTCAGATAACCAAGTCCTTCTTCCACCTGAGACAGCATGTGAGCATGTGGACTCTGAGCTACATTCTATTGGTACACACGGATATATGTTGAGACCAGAGCTCAGTCTTACTTGGCAGCATTGTAGCTGATTCATAGTTGAGGCCATAATGCTGAGTCAAGGACTCCTGGGACTGAGGCAGTGGCAGGGAAGGCTTCTTAGAATAGGCCAGAGTAGAGCTTGTTTGGGTGTGGGATCCATGCAGTGGGGCAAGGTGAAGCACACAGGAGCCAACCCAAGGTCGTGAGAAGAAGGAACATTCTGTGGCTCCGTTCTGCCTACATTTAAACAATGTTTACAGCATCCTCTTTCCAAATCTGGAGCCTGGACTGGAAAGCAGGTAAAGACTATTAGGAAGAGAGGCTCTGTAGAGGTGCAGAACTCTGGGGTTGTGGGCCAGCTTTGCCGGGAGTGGAATGGAGAAAAAAGGGAAGGAAGAAGGGCAGGGAGAGAGAGAGAGAGAGAGAGAGAGAGAGAGAGAGAGAGAGAGAGAGAGAGAGAGCAACAGAGAGTGCATACTTATGTGCTATATATCTAGGGGCCTTTCTCTGTTCTTGCCTGTTCCCACACTAGTTCACATCTTGTTTGTATCTTTCTCTTTGTGCCTGAATGCACCTTGTGGGTTTGTATATGTGATCCTTGTGTGCATCTCTGAGCACATATCCCTTGTGTCTCTGTATCTCTAAACTGTGCCTGTCTGGGTACCTCTTTGTATGTTCTGTTTATTTGCAGGAATGTGTCCTCATGTGTCTCCTTGAGTGTCCATGTGTCTCCGAGAACGGAGAGACAAGTCCTTGGAGACAGCTTGGGATGCTGAGTCCTGGGGTGTCTGTCTGCTCTGGCCTTTTCTGGTTGGACAGGTATCCTAGCAACACTTCTGTGAGTTGCCTAGCAACCAGGTCCCCATCCTTAGAGAAAGAGCAGGGTCTGGCTGTATGTGGGAGGTCTGGCTCTCATTCAGTCCAGACAGGAAAAACAAACCTATGATTTGATGATGACTAGAGACTCAGCATAGGGTCCCTAGCCTACATGACCTTAACTTATGGTTTTTTTCTCAGTGGACTGTGCTCCCCCACCCCACCCCCCCCGTGCTGGCAAAGAAGGAGGTCCCTAGGAGCTTAGTATCTCTGTGTTTTCTAAGATCTAATTCTGGGATTTGGCTGTGGTGTAGCTTCAAGTGACCAGCAAACCTGGCTTCCCCTTATCCCTGCCATGTTGACAGGCAGCTCCAGACTTCAGAGGCGTGATGCTTTCATTTGTGTGAGGATAATATGGGTGGCAGTGGCCATGTGTAGTGGGGGTTCCTGGGTTCAGTTTTGTCTTGAGCTTAGTGCACATTAGGTATAAACAGCACATAGTAGACTCAGGGCAGTGCTGGGTCCACAGTCCAGACAATCTCTTGTTTATTCGCAAGAAGGCCTTTACATGGAGAATTAGTTGGGTCAGGATATTGCTATCACTGTGGTACTCTACCCTATTGGACACCGGCTGAGGGCAGTTCTGGGTAGGAAAGCTAGCAAAATCTGGTCTGTGCTCAGTGGTGGTAGCACATGCCTTTAATCCTAGCATTCAGGAAGCAGAGGCAGATGTGTCTCTAAGTTCTAGGACAGCCAAGGCTACACAGACAAATCCTGTCTCTAACCTGTTAACTTCCCCAAACAAAACAAAACAAAACAGAGCAAAGCAAAGCAAAGCAAAACAAAACAAAACAACATTTTCGAGTGTTGGAGCCTCACGTCTACTTCTGGGTGAGCATTTCTCTGTATACATCTTGAATGTGTTCTTGTGTCTAAGGCTGTGCGTGTATGTGTGTCTGAATTCCTGTTCATGTCTCTATTTTTGTGTTCATGGATGTCCCCATTGTGTGTCCTAGCGCCTGAGTGTGTTTGTGTTGGGTGAGCCCATCACATTATATGTTTGTTAATCTTTTGGCTCCTACTTGGTGTGGAGCCTAGGGGTTCTGGTCTGGTAATCTTCCTTTTTTTTTTTTTTTTTTGGCTTTCTTCTCCAACCTGCACAGCCCCTCCTTCTCTCAGCCGCAGCCTTCTGCCCCTCCCCCTTCTGGCTGCCGCACCGGCTGCTGCGTCTAGTCAATATCTTATCTTCCGAGCAGGAGCTAGGAGCCATTCCCAGCCGCAGCAGACCCCAATCTAGAGTGAGAGTCATTGCTCAGTCCACTGTGCTCCTGCCTGCCCGCCTTTCTGCTAAGCATTGGGGTCTATTTTGGCCCAGCTTCTGAAGAGGCTGTGTGTGCCGTTGGAGGTAAGAGGGGCTCCTGCTGCCTCTGACAGAGCTGGGGGTGGGGGAGCCCTGGGAGGTAGCTATGTGAAGTGCCTGAGCCTTAGGCATTTCTGGATAAATTCCATGCCTTTTGTGCCCCAGTGTACCTTAGGATGGTTTAGGCATTTTTTGTGTTTGGCTGGCTGTGAGCCCCTGGGTCTTGGTGGGTGGACATGTGTGCTTGTGTAGCTACGTTGCTTCTGTGCGGGTCTATAACCCTAATGTGAGGTAACCTTGTAGGTAAATGTGCTCCCATGCCTCTGTGTGTGTCACCATGTGCCCACGGGCATGTCTGCCTTTGTCTGTGTCCGTGTGTCTGTGTGTGTGCCTAGTGTTTGTGCATGCTCATGGAGGCGTTCATGTGCCTGTTAGTGTAGTTGTGCTGTGTTCTAAGGCCTCAGTGGACGGTGTCTAGCACTGTGGTTACTTGTTTCTGTGCCCTGTTCCAGGAACTGTACTGAGTGGCTTTGCAGGGTGACAGCATGGAGTCCCTCTTTCCTGCTCCATACTGGGAGGTCTTGTATGGCAGCCACTTTCAAGGGAACCTGTCCCTCCTAAATGAGACCGTACCCCACCACCTGCTCCTCAATGCTAGTCACAGCGCCTTCCTGCCCCTTGGACTCAAGGTCACCATCGTGGGGCTCTACTTGGCTGTGTGCATCGGGGGGCTCCTGGGGAACTGCCTCGTCATGTATGTCATCCTCAGGTAGGCTGGGCCCCATCAGTCTGTGAAGGGGGAACCTGAGGCAGGAGGCTGTTCTGGGTGAATCTGAACAAGTATGGATTTTCTGCTTGCTCCATCAAATTTCTTTCCTCTCTGTTCAAGGGGCATGACCACCCTTGAAGTTCAACTCCTGTTCTGTCCCCATCTGTCTCAGACTAGGTGGAGGCTTGGAGCTGCAGATAAATTCATGCCATGATGTCTGTGTGAATAACCTCATGGGTACACAGGATCCTAGGATTTCTCAAACAGAGGAAGAGGGGCTGGTGCTGGGCCTGAAGCTCTTATTCATTGACTTTTGGGATCTCTATTCATGGTGGATGTCTTTAGCTGAGCCCATGCTCTATTGGTGCTCAGAAATATGAAAATTTGGAGGACTAGAAAGAAAGGCAGCAGTACTGGGCAACTGAGTCAGAGTCAACAGTGAGGGGATACTGGAGGGAGCAGTATGAGGTGCAGTTCTGTGGACACAAAAGCTGGACAAGGAGTATGCAATTGGTAAAATGTGTCACGGCAATGATGGTCTCTGTTTTTTTCCAGCTGGGAGGGCATTGAGGGGGACTGGAGACAGCAGGTGAGGACTTGAATGCCAGAATGGGGACATTGGGAAGACATGGGAGGTCCTTGAATGGTGAATAACTAGAGCAAGGTTCTTCACTGATATATTTCCTCTTTCAAAAAGATGACTCTGAAGAAAGCAGTCATGGTCCCCTTGATGGTATCATGGTAGGTGTGGTGGTGGTGGAGAAAGGGCAGTGCAGGTTCTATATTCTGCCTCATCACGATCCTCTTAGTATTCCTGAGCAACTGTTTTCTCCATTCGTTAGATGGGAAATATGGATTACATAACCATATATAGGTGCATGTGCATACACGTGTATATAGTATAATATTGATATGTGATTGGACAGTGTAGTAGGAAAAGCCTTCCAAGTACTGACTTTCAGCAGAGGATCCTTGTGGGAAACTATTCTATGATCTAAGTGTTAGAGGATATTCATCTTTGGCAAGAAGTGCAGCAACCTGGGACAGTTTGTGAGCCTTGCCTTCCCTTCTTGTCCTCAGCATTTCTCTCCCATATTTACTGCATCAGGGCAGACAAGGAGCACCATCTTTTCCAGTAGCATCCTCAGAGAGCTAGTCTCAGGAACTGCTGTGGCCACACTGGCTCTGGAGGCAAAACACGGCGTGTTTGAGTTGGGCATACGCCAGGAGTCAGAAAAACCTGCTCTGAGCCCCATTTTGCACCTTCGCAGTTCCAAGCCTTATAAAAGCTACTTAGCTCCTCCGAGCCTCAGCTTCCTTCTCTGCAGCCTAGGGATCTAATAGCATTTTTTCTTTTGGGTAAACCTCAAATGAGATAAAATCTACGTGAAGAGCTTGGCTCAGATATCTACCATTATCGTTGTTATTGTTGTTTATTGTAGTTAAGGTCTCTAGGATTAATGTCTAAGAAACAGAACTTAATCCCAGATTCCCTGATAGCAACTAAACTATCATGGACTACTGTTACCTCTAGTTCTATCACTACCATACCACCATAACCACTCTAACCACCACCACCACCACCATCACTATAATCACCCTTCCCTACCGCTATCATAAACATTAATTCATTCCACTAATATTTATCACTTATAATGTCCCTAGCATGGTTCCCGGTGCTTGGATACAATCAAACCTAACTAGCACATCTCTTGTTTTCTTTATTAGAATTAAAAAATAAATTATGTTTATTTATGTGTCTGTGTATGTCTGTCTGGATGTGTAGGTCAGAGGAGAAAGTTGGGTTTCTCCTTTTACCATGTAAGTTTCTCCTTCTACCACATGCGTCCTGGAGATAGAACTCAGGTTGTCAGAATTGGTAGTAAGTGCCCTTACCGGCTGAGCCATTTGGCTGGCCCAGCATTGTCTGTTTTCATTGCTAGACAATACTGTGCAGTTGGAAGACACAGATCTTTGATGAACTTTACAGGCAGTGCCCTGAAAAGCCTCTGAGAGAAGTCTTAAGAGAGACTGAGGAGAGAAGACAGCATCTCTCTCTCTTGATTCATTCCACAAACTCACATTCAGGTTAGATATGCACTCAGGTACTCCTCCATGCCCCCAACTTTTCCAGGGTAGTCTTGTCATTGATTTGGAACCTTTCTGTAGATGTCATAGTCACATGGGGAAGCTTGTTAAAGTCCCAGGCTCAGTGGACTTTGGGTGTGGTGCAGGATCTGCCATTTAATAAGCTTCCTTGGAGACTCTGGGGTTGAGAGATTCAAAGACCATAACCCTCTTGGTGGTCCCTTAGCTGCCAAGTCTAGCCAAAATGGCCAAATGGAGCCTTTCTTCTCCTTGTCCTCTACAGGCACACCAAGATGAAGACAGCTACCAACATTTACATATTTAATCTGGCACTGGCTGATACCCTGGTCTTGCTAACACTGCCCTTCCAGGGCACAGACATCCTACTGGGCTTCTGGCCATTTGGGAATGCACTCTGCAAGACTGTCATTGCTATCGACTACTACAACATGTTTACCAGCACTTTTACTCTGACCGCCATGAGCGTAGACCGCTATGTGGCTATCTGCCACCCTATCCGTGCCCTTGATGTTCGGACATCCAGCAAAGCCCAGGCTGTTAATGTGGCCATATGGGCCCTGGCTTCAGTGGTTGGTGTTCCTGTTGCCATCATGGGTTCAGCACAAGTGGAAGATGAAGGTCAGTGGGTGGTCCTCCTCCCTGACTCATTAGTTTCCCATGGTTCTTGCTGGTCCCTCTGACCCCATTTCTCTCCTGCAGAGATCGAGTGCCTGGTGGAGATCCCTGCCCCTCAGGACTATTGGGGCCCTGTATTCGCCATCTGCATCTTCCTTTTTTCCTTCATCATCCCTGTGCTGATCATCTCTGTCTGCTACAGCCTCATGATTCGACGACTTCGTGGTGTCCGTCTGCTTTCAGGCTCCCGGGAGAAGGACCGAAACCTGCGGCGTATCACTCGACTGGTGCTGGTAGTGGTGGCTGTGTTTGTGGGCTGCTGGACGCCTGTGCAGGTGTTTGTCCTGGTTCAAGGACTGGGTGTTCAGCCAGGTAGTGAGACTGCAGTTGCCATCCTGCGCTTCTGCACAGCCCTGGGCTATGTCAACAGTTGTCTCAATCCCATTCTCTATGCTTTCCTGGATGAGAACTTCAAGGCCTGCTTTAGAAAGTTCTGCTGTGCTTCATCCCTGCACCGGGAGATGCAGGTTTCTGATCGTGTGCGGAGCATTGCCAAGGATGTTGGCCTTGGTTGCAAGACTTCTGAGACAGTACCACGGCCAGCATGACTAGGCGTGGACCTGCCCATGGTGCCTGTCAGCCCACAGAGCCCATCTACACCCAACACGGAGCTCACACAGGTCACTGCTCTCTAGGTTGACCCTGAACCTTGAGCATCTGGAGCCTTGAATGGCTTTTCTTTTGGATCAGGATGCTCAGTCCTAGAGGAAGACCTTTTAGCACCATGGGACAGGTCAAAGCATCAAGGTGGTCTCCATGGCCTCTGTCAGATTAAGTTCCCTCCCTGGTATAGGACCAGAGAGGACCAAAGGAACTGAATAGAAACATCCACAACACAGTGGACATGCCTGGTGAGCCCATGTAGGTATTCATGCTTCACTTGACTCTTCTCTGGCTTCTCCCTGCTGCCCTGGCTCTAGCTGGGCTCAACCTGAGGTATTGTAGTGGTCATGTAGTCACTCTTGTGACTACATGTTGTGTGCTGTTGCTCTCGGCCTTTCAGTATTTCCACAGGACTGCTGAACATACCTGGTATTGCAGTGGGGAGCATTAATTTTCTTTTAAAGTGAGACTGGCCCTTAAGCTTGGCGTTGCCTTGGAGCGTCTTCTACTTCTGACTTCACTGATGCAGTCAGATTACCCGAGGGTGAGCATCAGTGGTTTCTTGGATGGCTGTTTTCTGAAGATTCTTCCCATCCAGTACATGGAGTCTATGAAGGGGAGTCACAATTCATCTGGTACTGCCACTACCTGCTCTATAATCCTGGGCTATCTTCTTGGCAAGATGACAGTGGGGGAGACAAGACACAGAGCTTCCCTAAGGCTCTTTCCCTCCAAAACCACTGTGAACTCTTATCCTACAGACTGTTCGGCAAGCACTGCTTCTAGGTGTGTGGGAGGTAATCAGGAGAAAGCTTTGTGGCCTCTGTAGGCTGCTCACAACATGGAGGCACCACATGCTGGTCTTGCCTGCTTAGTACAGGCAGGACAGAGCAGAATATGCTCTCTCTCGATTCTCTACAAACTCCCTCAGTTCTCCAGCAGAGTCTCTTTTACTTGCTATCAGAGGTCAGGAGTTGTACTGCTAGAAGCATACTTGTAGCTTGGGAAGAGTGGCAGTCAGGATGTGTTCTACTCTATATCCACAGTGACCACCTGCTTCATATATAGGGTTAGGACATATCTGAGTAAGGCCTGAGTGTGCTGCCAAATTGGAGGTTGGTATGAGAGCTGATGCCTAAAGTGGCTCATTTGCAAGGACTATTATGGTTTGGAATAGCAATGGGGGGCATGGGAAGAAGAGTCTATACCTTGGAGATCTATTTGATGGTTCACAGAAGAGGTTTTGTAAACGCCCTTTCTATGGGTCAGATATCAAAATACCAGCAACGTTGGATAGATTCTGACCTTTTACTGAGACCTCGGTCAGATGGTTTCATGTCATGCAGAGAACCTAGGCTGGTTCCTGTGTCAGAGAGACCTGGGCTTCTGGGGAGGCCAGGGTTCTTCCTTTGACACTTGTGCGGGAGCCGTTAGCTCTAGAGTTTTCTTGCTAATGCTAAGAAACTTTGTGAATTTGTATATCTTTATGTATTTAAGCATGCAACAAGTGTCATTTCCATGCATGTAGCTAGCCCTGAACCTGCCTCTGGGGTAATGAAGGAGTGCTCATAATAAACACTTATCCAGTGACCAGTACTGTCCATAGAATAAGTGTTTCTGACTCCAGCTACATAAGAGTAACTTCCTGGGTATTGATATGCACTGGGATGAGGCACAGAACCAGGTTCATGGGTTTTAAACCTGTTCTGCCCTTGGCAGAGGGACTTTAAGGAACTTCTTGATTGATGGGAGGAAAACTAGTTCCTGGGTTGCAGAGGCTGCTGCCTTTCCTTCTCCCAAGACAATGACTATCTTTTCTCCCCACACTCAGGAACAGTGGGTAGATGCCTTTCTTCACAGTTTTTCTTTGTAGACTCTTGCTGCTTGAGCAAATCTAAAAGGAGTTGTGGTGATCAGAGCAGAGGACCCTTCTCTGGTGGCAGAGCAACCCTATGCTATAGAGATCTACCCCCTGGCTCTTGTCTGTGTAGGCCCAATCTGGCTCAATTGACCCTCTGGCAGATGGCCCTTATCAGGGGGGCTTTGAAGAGGGTCTTACTTGCCAAAGGCCTTGCTTTCAGTACAGAGCTGGTGAGCCAAAGCTTGGTTTTATACAAGTTTTAATGACATTGTCCATTTGTTTTTTGTTTTTTAGTCTAGCAGTTTATAATCAAAAGGTATGAATTTCTAATAGGCTTAAAAGATGCAGTTCATGCAGGCATGGTGGATTGGATTCTATGAGATTGTGTTTTTGTTGCATCCTCACTTTATAGAAAGATGACTTCAGAGCTGCATATGTCAAATTAATAGTAATGTTGAGGTTGTAGGGTTTCAACCTTACAACCTTTCCCATAGCAAAGTCACCATCACATTGGGGGATAGGATTTCAAATTGTGTGTGTGTGTGTGTGTGTGTGTGTCTGTGTGTGTCTCTGTGTGTGTGTACAAGCACACCAGTAGTTCTTAACAAACACAGTGTTTTCAAATAGAAATTCGGCATCAAGGGAAAATTTCCTTCCTTGATGAAATTATAGTCCCCAGGAGATTGTATGCTCCTAATAGGTAGTGGAGTTCTGGGCTGCTGACCCTGGCTAGTGTCTTAGAGGTTGACCATCAGGGAAGGAGCCTTAGAGATGAATATACCTTCCTGGCTCTCTAGGACTATGTACCTTCCCAATTCTCTCTCCATTCTGTCTAACATAGTCTCACCCTAACTGTTTCTTGATCAGGCTTGATCAAGTCTAGTTTCTCTGAATCTGAGTATCCTTCTCTATGTGAAGGGAACTGTGTAGCACATAGCTCTTGGGGTTATGTGAAGGGCAGGATGTATAGGATCAGATAAGGTCTGAAGGGTCTTTTTACCTCAGAAAAGTCAGGTTTCATCATCTGCTTTGGCTGCTTCCCACCAGAGGGCACTGTGTCCCCAATGTAAGCCCAGCCAAGGTCCCTGCCCAGCTGTGAGAAACAACAGTGAGATTTGGGTACTAAAGTAGGGTTAGGAACTCTTTGGCAGCAGGAGCCAGAGTGTAGGAGTTTTGTGGAGTAAGTCAGACTCCTAAGCTCATGGAGAAGAACAACGCTAGTTCCAACAGGATCCTGGTGAGAAGCACCCTTGGTCTAGCTGGCTAGCCTTGGGGAGTGACAGGAGAGGGAGGCCATTAAGGTCTGTATAAGTACCACTTACTAAGTGCTTTTTGCCACGAGAGCATTGAAGGGGACAAGGGTTTTGAATGTTCAGAGAAAATTTGGCTGGTACCCCCTCTGTTGTGGTCAGCTCTAGCAAGCTAGAGCCAGCTGAGAAGCTATCCCGAAGGGTGCCTGGCTCTCAGCCTGGCCGTGTTCCCCTCCTGATCTTCACACCCACCCATCTTCCGCTCACTCTGCTCCTCCTTCACACGTTCTGCACCCAGTACAGTTGCTTTTGCCACTCTGTGTGTCCTGAACACAGTTCTGGAAAGTGAGGTGTTTTGCTGCATCTATTTATAAGGGGCTCTTGTCCTGCTTCTCTTGCTCAGGAGCAGTGCGTGCTAATCAGCCTTGCTGAAGTATAACTGTATAGTGAGCAGGCACAGCTCGATCTCAGCAGAGCTGTGGGTGTGGGCTGTAGTTTAAAAAGTGCCCATTCTAGGCTCTCTAATATTCAGCCTGTATTAGGGCTGCGAGTGGAATCAGAGACCAGATCACGCAGCTGTTTGCCCAGTTTTCCTCTCGACTTTCAGATCACTTTCCTGTGAGAGTACTCCAGAAGCTTGTAGAGCATCCATGTTTTGCCAGCAGCTGTGGAAACAAGACTTCTTGAAAGAGACCCCAGCCATTGTGTGGTCTCCAAAGAACCTAGACCTCACCAGTGTTCTGCCTGAGGTCTCATGGGAAGCTGAGTCAGGGCATTTGAGCCTGGCCACTCCCCAGTTTTGGATCCTCAGAAGCTAAACAGTTGTTATCTCTCAGCATCTAAGCTCTTGTTGCACGACAATAGGCAGTAGTTGAGGGGAGATATCAGGAGAATGACAATTTAGGGCTAACTAGAGGTATGGACAGCAAAGTTATCCAATACCGTCTGGCTTAGATGAAGGTCCAAGTGCTCTGGCAATCTCAAGTACTTGGTGGGCAGAAGGATGACATATACCACGAAGGTGTAAGAGTCCTGCATCACAACAATACTGGACTTTTCTGCTGAAGTGCTTATTGTTAAAACACTGGCACGGGGGCTATCTTTGTGTCCATCCCCTGTGGGTGATCAAACTTAGGCCGCTTGCTACCAGGACCAAACCGCCTGCTACTGTCTTCTTAGAGATGTGTAGCAAGCAGAGGTACAGAAAGGGAAAGTCACAGTTGTCTGTATAGAGGACGCAGGGATAAGTGTGAAGAGTAAGAATGTCCCCTGGCTTGGTCAACCACTGCTCTTGACGTGACACATGGCAAGGACGCTCAGGCCCCCGACACAGGATTACGGTAAATTGCTGCAGAAGTTGTCATTCAGGAATGAGTTCAAGGAAGGATTGAGGCATGAGCTGACATAGCCCAGACTGGTGATGGCATAGGAGATACCAATAACCAGGGATGTGTGGGGCAGGCCTGCAGCCAGGGCCAGCACAGGCCAGGTGGAAGGGCATCCAGCAGAGAAAGCACACGACTGACACAGAGAGAACCTTCCTCTTGGCCTTTCTCAGAACCTTGGTGCCATAGTGGAGCTTCTTGGTATGAAGTCTGGGCGGCAGGTCCACATATGACAGGCAGATGATGCACAACAGCACTGTGAAACCGAGAACGAACATATATGTGTGGCTGGCCTAAAACCAGGCTCACTCTGGCCTCAGGAAACAGCCCACAACTGGGTGCCTGTAACTCATTGCTGTAGGTATGGGCAAAGGAACAGAGGGGCAGAACCATGATGGTGACAGCTAGCCGGATACAAAGGCTGGTAACTTCTGCCCCCTCTGGGTGTGCCTAGGCAATTGGCAAGATTGCACAGTGGCCACACTCGTCACAACCAGGGAGTAGATGCTGGCGATGTAGTAGTCAATGGTCAGCACCAGTTTGCAGAATGGCTCCCCAAAGAGCCAGTGTTGTATATCAGGTACTCAGTGATGTTGGCTGGCCGCACCATGAGCAATAGCTTGGTTCAGGGCAAACACATTAGTTACCGTTTTCATCTTCGGTGCCCTCGGGATCACAGAAATGATAGCCAAGTTAGCAGTTAGGCCCACAGCACAGATCATGGAGTATCTGTTGCCAGGCTATGTTGGCAGGAGTTGGCAGGAGCATGTGGAGCACAGTGGCTCCATATAGTAGCTCAGAGAGGGTATGATTGTCCTTGGACAAGTTTGTGCTCATGGTAGTGAGGAAGTTGTTAGTGACTTTGGCTGTTGGAGGACTGTGGGTACTCAGCACCCTGCATCATGGTAGGGCTTTGAGTGGCTTTGTATATGCTTGGCCCCAGGGAGTGGCACTGTTGCGGGGTGTGGTCTTGTTGGAGTAGGTGTGGCCTTGTTGGAGTGGGTGTGGTCTTGTGGGCGTGGGCTTTAATACCCTTGTCCTAGCTGCCTGGAAGCCATTATTCTGCTAGAAGCCTTCAGATGAAGATGTAAAACCCTCAATTCCTCCTGTACCATGTCTGAATGCCGCTATGTTCCTGCTTTGATGATACTGGACTGAACCTCTGGATCTGTAAGCCAGTCCCAATTAAATGTTGTCCTTTATAAGAGTTGCCTTGGTCATGGTGTCTGTTCACAGCAGTAAAACCCTAACTAATATAGGCTTAGAGACTGATACCTGGGCAGGGGCCTCCTGGGCTGGATTCTGGGAAAGAAATAGTCAGAAATCTACAACAGTGGCCACCTCAAGTTCTCTGAGGTCATTCTATTTACCTTAGCCCTAAGACTGGAGAGAGCCAGGTGGGGCACAGAGTTCTCCTTCAGCTTCTTGGATGTAGCCCCATTTCCAGGTTCTGCCCATATGAGAGCGGCTGCACCCCTAGGATGCTAAGTGGCCAAGAGCAATCCCACCTATCATCCCCAGTATGCAGTAAGCAGAAGCAATGCTGTTGCCTATTCGTAGCTGCGCCTTTTAGGTGCTTCTCTGGATACTTTGGATCTAAAAGTTCTTCCCTTCAGAAGCCAAGTCCTCACTCTCCATAGTGCTATGTAAGCACCTGCTTTCCTAGGTGTCCCACTGACCTGACACTGTCCAGCGCCTTATAGCTGGAAGATGATGGCCTTGGTGGGCTCTCAGTGTATAGGCAGCTGTGAAATGAAAGGGGAGGTGTGGCCCCTCTCTTCCAGCAGAGGTTTCAATCATTCTTGGTCAGCTGGGAGGGTGGTTTCTAAGACCCACTTGCATGCCTGGTACCTCAGTCAGTTGGCTTCCCAACCTAGGCCTGGTTACAGCACCACGGATGAGCAGGGAGAGGAGCAGAGAAAGCTGGGTGTTTGATTGAAGCTCCTGGACACAAGGACCCCCTCCCTACCCAGTGCTGAACTATGGCACCTGTAGTTGGTGGTCCAGGATTCCATCCACATGTTCCTTGTGCCTACTCCACCAGCCCCTGTGGTGTGTGTGTGTGTGTGTGTGTGTGTGTGTGTGTGTGTGTGTATTTTGCTGGTTATTAATCACTCAGGTAAGTCACAGATGGGTAGCTGAGAGATGTGTTTTTTTTTCCCACTTGTGTGTCTGTTTATTGAGAAGGCACACACAGGGGCTTCTGGACTCTAAGAGTATTTATGATTCTGTCTGGAGGCACTAGGGACCTGTATACCTTTGTCTGTGTACATGGATTCTGGTAGATCTCACGCCTCCTCCTCTTCCTCCTCCTCCTTTTTTGTTTTGTTTTTCTTTTTGTGTGGGGATGGTCAGGGTTTCTCTGTGTGTAACCTTGGCTGTCCTAGATCTTGTTCTGTAGACCAGGGTGGTTTCGAACTTACAGAGATCCACCTGCCTCTGCCTCCTGAGTGCTAGGATTAAAGATGTAAACTACTCCTGCCTACTTCTAAGCAGGCACATGGTATGGACATTCCCTGTATGAGTGGATCCATGTCTGCTTGCATGGGATTTCTGAAGGTAACTCTGCACTATATCTGAAGGAGTCTGTATGTGTCTTTGTATAAATATTGGTCTGGAGGACTGCTTGTCCTCATACGAAGTCAAATGTTGATCATAGACAGCCTATTTCTGTCTGTGTCTTTTTTTTTTTTTTTTTGGTTCTTTTTTTCGGAGCTGGGGACCGAACCCAGGGCCTTGCGCTTCCTAGGCAAGCGCTCTACCACTGAGCTAAATCCCCAACCCCCCTGTCTGTGTCTTTTACCAGGCATGAGAAGTCATAGAGAAAGGCATTTGCTCCTACACTGGCTCCCTTCTCTGTGGCACTCAGTGAAACTACTCAAAGCCAAGACCTTCTCTATATTCCTAGCATACTTTCTCCCTGAGTGTGAACTGTTCAGTCATTCCTACTCACGAAAAGCAGGGCTGCCTCTCTGCCTGTGCTTTGGTAGCAGTATTGTGTTAAAGATGAGCTGCCAGTTTGTTTTGGGGTATTTTTTTTCTTTGTACACATACCTATGGTGGTGGGGCAGGGGAAAGATGGGGTAGTTTGTTTTCAGCCTGGGGGGGGATGTGACTGCCCATTGAGGCTATGCCCAGTGTCTCCTGGGGTACAAAGCCATCACCCCATACCCACAGGTCGGCTTCTTCTGTGAATTACTCTCCCAAGTCTTTTTGTTCCATGTTTTTTTCTGAGCTGGGTCAGGATAGGAGTTTGGACAATGACCCCGAGTGCCTCACTCGAAGTTACCGAGCCTGAGCTATGTTAAGGAATACCAGGTGGGAGCAGTCATGGATACTTTCTTGTGGACGCTGCACTCAAAGGTGGATCAGCATTGGTTAGTAGGTCTGTAGGTATTTCTGGAGAAGCATTTTACTTAGAGAGACTGAGGCCCCTGAGGTCAACCAACAGTCATGGTTAGCAACTATGAGGAAAGTCTTTATTAAGCGGAATTTAATGAGCTGGGGGGTGCTTGTGGGATAAAACAGAGGTATTGGTTCTGTTCAGAGCTCTGGGAAACCAGACCTGTGTCAGGTTTGACTCCGGTTCTTCCACTGGCAAAAGGGGGCGGTTAGGTCTTCTGTCATCTACTTTGTGTCCTGTGTCTTCCTCCCCCTGAATCTTGTCAGTACAGAGCTGTCCAGAGCTGTCTGTTGTCATCATTACTGGCAAAGGCAGAGATCCTTTACTTCCCTCCTTGCTCAACTTTACACATCCTAAACACCTCACTCCTCACCTTTCCCCACAGCTTGTTGTTCTAGGTAAATCATTCCCTCCAGTCCAAGAGGGGAGTGGTATTAGAACGCAATCTCGAGGGTGTAGAATCCTCTCTCGTCTTCCCACTAGACTCCTGACTCCCTTTAGCTACCAGTATCCCTTTCCACCTCACCAGTAGTCAACCCAGTATAAAAGTCCCCCCCCAGACTTCTTTCCTCCTGAGCCTGGCTTGGGGAGTGCCCTGGCCCCTCACCAAGCCTGTCCTCTTGGAAGGGGGGGGGAGGAGGAACAAGTGTGGTCATGGGTGCCTTGTGAGGACAAGAAGGGATGGGGCTGGGAATGGTGTGGATTGGGATACTGAGGGTATCAAATGTAGGATCTAAGGCTGTCGCAGCCCTTAGGCTGAGGCTGCTGTGGGTGCCTCATCCTGGCACAGGTCCACATGTGTGGAGACCCCAGATGCCCCCTTTCCCCTCTAGTCACACCTCACCTGTGGCCTCTGCAGCTTGGCAGCTGTCTGTGTAGCCCTTACACTTGGGCTAAGAGAGCTGCTTTGTTCTGCTTGGCGCGGCATTGTCCCAGAGGAAAGCTTTGCTTCATGAAAGGATTTTCACTTTCAGAAATGAATTGGTCTTTGCAGCCTGTTGGGTGTGAGGGGGAGAGGCTGTGGAGGGAGCCAGGTGTCAGCTGTACAGGGTGGGGGTGGGGAAATGCCCTGCAGTGACAACCAGACTTGCAGGAAGTGCTGGGGCGGGATTGGGAGGATAGGGAGGTCGGGTGTGTGGTGGGTTAAGAGTCTGGATACTGTAGGCTTCATCTGGGTCTCATGCATATATATGTTTGTCTCTGGGCTCAGGAGAGGTGGCCTTCCCAGGATAGGGGGAAGAAGAGGGTGTGACACCTGGCTGTTTGTATGAGTTAGGAACAGAGATAGCAGTCAGCAACAGGAAAGCTCAAAGTAGGGCTTTATCCTTTGTGATGGTTTGAATATGGGTGGTCCAGGAAGTGGCATTATTAGGAAGTGTAGCTTTGCTGGAGTAGGTGTGTCACTGTGGGCGTGGGCCTTAATACCCTCGTCCTAGCTGCCTGGAAGCCATTATTCTGCTAGCAGCCTTCAGATGAACATGTAGAACTCTCAGCTTGTCCTGTACCATGCCTGAATGCTGCTATGTTCCCGCCTTGGATCTGTAAGCCAGTCCAATTAAATGTTGTCGTATAAGAGTTGCCTTGGTCGTGGTGTCTGTTCCTACAATAAAACCCTGATAAGACATTCTCATTGTCATTTCATGTATTGTGGCAGTCAACCTCCATCTACTGTTACCAGGCACCTGGAGGTCCTACTATCTCCACAGACGCAAACCAAGGCAGAAATTGGTGGAGGAGAAGGTTTTATTTTCTGGGCTTGGGGAAATGGAGTAGAGATAATGCATCTCTCCTTTATAAATTTCTTTTTTATTTTCTCTATGGCTCTTAATCTGTTCTGTTACAGTAGTGAAAAATAAGTAAAAAGGAAAGAAAAGAATATGAGTGCTATGGGGAATGGTGGAGGAGAAAGTTTATTATAGGTAAGCGGGAGGGCAGAGGTAGAGGCATGTGTCCCAGACACATTTGGGAGAATGGATTCTAGAGAATCCATGACCCTGAGGAAAGAAAGGAGAGGAAGGAGAGGAGAGAGGGGGTACCATGAGCAACAGCCAAGAGAGCAAAGGTAGTAAAGGAGTGGATAATAAAAATGTCCTGATTATATAGAGAAGAACCCCAGGGGACAGGCGGCTCAGCCCTGGGCTGGAGAGTTCAGGGTAGAGGGCAGCATGTGCCAACCAGACCCTGAAACAAGAAGGGGCTGAGGGACGCTGGGAGAACCTGTCAGGTCTGCTTTGATGTGCACCTCAGCTGTTTCTCTCAGCTTTGAAAGTTAGCAAGTAGAAGTCTACCTGAGCACATACAGATATGTGGCTTATTTCTCTAAGTGAGTAAATAAAGTCTTCACCCTAGGCAGACACAAGCAACTCACAGTCAGCTTCACTACAAAAGTAGATCACCATTTCTGTCTCTCCCTCTATCTCTCTGCCTGTCTGTCTCTGTCTGTCTCTCTGTCTCTGTCTCTGTCTCTCTCTCTCTCTCTCTTGTTTTTTGTTTTGTTTTGTTTTTCGAGACATGGTTTCTCTGTTTCCCTGGCTGTACTGGAACTCACTCTGTAGACCAGGCTGACTAAGAACTCAGTGATCTGCCTGCCTCTGCCTCCCGAATGCTGGGATTAAAGGTGTGAGCCAACCACCTGCTGCCATTTTCTTAAGGAAACTGAGAAAGACTATTTGTAAAGCAGGGGAGTGGGGTGGCCCTTGTTTGTGCACAGGTTCTGCGATGTCCACAGTCTTTACACTGCCAGAATTCAGTTGCCCAGGAAGAGGTTGGGAACCCTTGGTGTTTGACACTTTGTGAAAATAGTTTAAGTCTTGTGAGATCAGGGCTAAGGAGAGCTCTGTCCTGAGTCACGAGGCTGTGGGCAGCTTCAAGTTCAACAAGCAGGAGGCAAGGCCACTTGGTTTGGTGGACTCTGAGGCCTCTCTCTGGCTTTCAGGTCTCAAAGCTGGGGATTAAAGGCTGGTTGTCTGCTCCCCGCCTCCCCATGTGTGCTAGTGTAGGAGGCCAGTACCTGCTCCGGGAACCTGGATGTTAAGCTTCCAGTGTGACTTAGTGCTAACGGGAAGGAGCATACTGCTCCCCCTGGGCCTCAGCACTCATACTCCTGTGCTAGGATTGTTTAATGCAATTAACTTAAATGCTTACAGTCTTCTCACCCTCCCCTGCCTAAAGACCTCCTCAGAGAGAAAAGGTGGGAGGGAGTGAGCACAGCAAGTCAGGGGCGATCTCCCAGCAGTGCTATTTCCTCCCCACCCTGACCCAGAGCCAAGACAGATGCCAGGAAATGGTCCCTACCATAGGTCAGAGTCTGGTGGCTGCTCTCACCTTTGCCTAGTGCCTATTTCTCAGGGCTTTAGGGCTTCATCTTTTACTGCTGAGGGTTTCACTGAAGACTGGTGGCTGCATTCAGCCATAGGGAATGTCCCTGGGGTTCTTTATGCACACTAAAAGCATAACTGGTGTACAGTCAGATGTAGAGTTGGAGGCCTGTGTTCTATTTCCAGCTGAGGGGCAGTTGTGGTCATTAGCTGTGGACAGCACTGGCAAGGCGGTCAGGGAATGGCTAGGTATCTTCAAGTCTCTGGCTTCACCAGTGTGTGCATGTGGACATGCAGGTGGGTACTGTTTGAAATAAGTTCAGAGCCACAAAGAAAGACCACTACTTCAAAGTGTCTGCACGAAGCAACACTTTATTCTTGATCAAAATGGTGTACTTGGAAGGCTGAACACACCAAGACAGGAAGTGTACCTGGTTTTTATTCTAACTCAGGTGGTGACTGTGTTTCCCACCCCTTGGCTGGTGTCTGACTACACAGTCTTAATTGATTGGATTGTCTCAGAGAATTCGCACACAGGAAGCTAAGGAAGGGAAAAGGGGTGTCTGGGGACAGGGGGCAGAGGAGTTGGGGGATGTGGCAGGGAGGAGTCATTGCCCAAGGCCATCTAATTCCCCAATGCAGCGAGGGGCTTTTTGTGTAAACAAAAGTTTACTCCGTGTGTGTGTGTGTGTGTGTGTGTGTGTGTGTGTGTCTGCCTGCTTGTGCTTGTCTGCCTGTCTGCCTGTCTGCCTGTCTGCCTGTCTGTCTGTGGCAGGGGTGGAGGGGGTGAGCAGAGTGGTGGGGTGGGGGTGTTAAAACATTTTCATAAAAAGTCTTACAAGCTGGAGAATACAAAAAGATTTGATTTGTTCTAAACACAAGTTTATAGTATTTGATAGAAAAAACTCATGTTTAATATTTCTTACAAATCTCTCTCTTTTTAAACATTTTTTTTCTTCAAAATCATTAAGATGTTGGCTCTTTCTGTCCTATCCTGGAGTAAGAAACTACAAAAGCGAAGGAGTACTTTTTCAGTAATAGTTGATGCAGTAAACCAGAGTCAAGCCCAAGTACAAATAATTAATATATTTAATTCATTAACATGTTTTTTTTATTTCTGGCTCAGGAATAAACACTCAAGGTATCTTTCAAAACAACCCCCTCATGAACTGTTTGAGAAAACCTCTTGCATCCCGAGCCAGCAGAGAATGTAAGGGACCCGAGAGCAGGCCTCTCCGCCTGGCTGGTTAGAGTGGAGGGGACTATACTGCTGATGAAGATGATGATTGGAGGTGACAATGATGGCAGTGATGGTGACATGATATGAACATCTGACACTTATTAATGCTTACTCCCTATGCCTTATAACATCCTAATGACCAATGGCCTTTCCCATTGATTATCTCATTTAATCTTAATGTTTATGAAGTTAGAATCTTAATACATTTATCAGTCAATGGAACATAGCTGTGTTTCTGTTTACTATTCTTTCTTTTAAATTTTATTTTTCTTGGATATTTTATGTATTTACATTTCAAATGTTATCCCCTTACCCCCCCCCTCCCATACCCCTCCCCCTGCTTCTGTGAGGATGCTCCGACTTCCACCTCAACGCCCTGGCATTCCCCTACATTCGGGAAGCGAGCCTTCACAGGACCAAGGACTTTTCCTCCTACTGATGCTGGACAATGCCATCCTCTGCTACATATGCAGCCGGAGCCATGGGTCCCTCCATGTGTACTCATTGATTGGTGGTTTAGTCCCTGGGAGCTCTGATGGAATCTGGTTGATTGATATTGTTGTTCTTCCTATAGGGTTGCCAACCCCTTCAGCTCCTTCAGTCTTTTCTCTAACTCCTCTATTGGGGTCCCCTTGTTCAGTCCAATGGTTAGCTGCAAACATCCTCTTCTGTATCAGTAGGGCTCTGACAGAGCCTCTTAGGAGACAACCATATCTGGCTCCTTTTGACATCAGCAATAGTGACAGAGTTTGGTGGCTGCATATGGGATGGATCCCCAGGTGGGGCAGTGTCTGGATGACCTTTTCTTCAGTCCCTGCTCCACTCTTTGTCCCTGTATTTTTTCCTGTGAGTATTTTGTTCTCCCTTCTAAGAAGGAATGAAGCATCTACATTTTGGTCTTTCTTCTTCTTGAGCTTCATATGATCTGTGAATTTTTTCTTAGGTATTCCAAGCTTTTGGGCTAATACCCACTTATCAGTGAGTGCATACCATGTGTGTTCTTTTGTGACTGGGCTACCTCACTCAGGATGATATTTTCTAGTTTCATCCAGTTGTCTGTGAATTTCATGAAGTCATTGTTTTTAATAGTTGATTAGTCAGTCCTCCATTGTGTAAATGTACCGCATTTTCTGTATCCATTCCTCTGTTGAAGGACATCTGGGTTCTTTCCAGCTTCTGGCTATCTTAAATAAGGCTGCTATGAACATAGTGGAGCATGTGTCTTTGTTGTATGTTGGAGCATCATTTGGGTATATGCCCAGGAGTGGTATTCCTGATCCTCAGGTAGTAGTACTGTGTCCAATTTTCTGAGGAACCTCCAGATTGTTTTACAGAATGGTTGTACCAGTTTGCAATCCCACCAACAATGGAGGAGTGTTCCTCTTTCTCCACATCCTCACCAGCATCTACTGTTACCTGAGGTTTTGATCTTAGCCATTCTGACTGGTGTGAAGTGGAATCTCAGGGTTGCTTTGATTTGCATTTCTTTGATGACTAAGGATGTTGAACATTTCTTTAGGTGCTTCTCGGTCATTCACTATTCTTCAGTTGAAAATTCTTTGTTTAACTCTGTACCCCATTTTTAACAGGATTATTTGGTTCTCTGGAGCCTAACTTCTTGAGTTCTTTGTATATATTAGATATTAGCCCTCTATCAGATGTAGGATTGGTAAACATCTTTTCCAATCTGTTGGTTGCCATTTTGTCCTAATGACAGTGTCCTTTGCCTTACAGAAGCTTTGCAATTTTAGAAGGATCCATTTGTTGATTCTTGATCTTAGAGCATAAGCCATTGGTGTTCTGTTCAGGAAAATTTCCCCTGTGCCTATGTGTTCAAGAATCTTCCCCACTTTCTCTTCTATTACTTTGAGTCTATCTGGTTTTATGTGGAGGTCTTTGATCCACTTGGATTTAAGCTTTGTACAAGGAGATAAGAATGGGTCGATTTGCATTCTTCTACATGCTGACCTCCAGTTGAACCAGCATCATTTGTTGAAAATGCTGTCTTTTTTCCATTGGGTAGTTTTAGCTCCTTTGTCAAAGATCAAGTGACCATAGGTATGTGGGTTCATTTCTGGGTCTTTATTTCTATTCCATTGATCCACCTGCCTGTCTCTGTACCAACACCATGCAGTTTTTATCATGATTGCTCTGTAATATAGTTTGAGGTCAGGGATGGTGATTCCCCCGGAAGTTCTTTATTGTTGAGAATAGTTTTCACTATTCTGAGTTTTTTTGTTATTCCAAATGAATTTGCAAATTGTTCTTTCTAACTCTAGGAAGAATTGAGTTGGAATTTTGATGGGGATTGCATTGAATCTGTAGTTTGCTTTCTGCAAGATGGAGATTTTTACTATATTAATCCTGCCAATCCATGAGCATGGGAAGTCTTTCCATCTTCTGAGATCTTCTTTGATTTCTTCTGAGTCTTGAAGTTCTCGTCAGACAGATCCTTCACTTGCTTGGTTAGAGTCACACTGCGGTATTTTATATTATTTGTGACTATTCTGAAGGGTGTTGTTTCCCTAAATTCTTTCTCAGCCTGTTTATCCTTTGAGTAGAAGAGGCTACTGATTTGTTTGAGTTAATTTTATATCCAGCCACTTTGCTGAAGTTGTTTATCAGGTTTAGGATTCTCTGGTGGAATTTTTTGAGCTCACCTTTCTAGTGGTGGTCTCTTGGCCAGGAGATTGACTTGGTGCACTGTTAGGTCTGTACTCAGGCCAGAAATTCTATTCTCTTGACCAAGAGTTTTTTCTTTCTTTTCTTTTCTTCTTTTTTCTTTTCTTTCTTTGTAAAAAAAATATTTATTTATTTATTTTACATATGAGTGCTCTATCTGTATGTATTCCTGTGTGCCAGAAAAGAACATCAGATTCCATTACGGATGGTTGTGAGCCACCATTTGGTTGCTGGGAATTGAATTCAGGACCTCTGGAAGAGCAGCTAGTGTTCTTAACTGCTGAGTTATCTCTCCAGCCCCAGAAGTTTTCTTCATTGACCACAGGCCTTCATTGCTCTTTTAACAGTCTCCCTGAAGAGGTAACCAGAGAAACATGCACAACCAGCCATCTGTAAACAAGGCCCTAATCTTCTCTTGCTCAGTCAACTCATCATAGTAAACACCTCCACACATGTGCGCTTGACAGCAGTCAGCACAGCAACAGGAGTAGAAGCCAAGGCATTTGCACAACTTCTTCATGTAACTTACTTGTACCTTTAGACCTGCTTGATCACAATCACATGTATGCCATTTTCATTTGGTAACAGTTTGCTGCTATGCACATCCTAATTTATAACTTGGTGGGTCAGATAACATCCAACTCATGATGGACAGCTCAGGTCACATGGTAACTTGGTGACCCATTATTAAACATTCAGTTTCCACTAAAGCCCAGTATCAGGCCAAGAGTTGCCTTTCAGTGGAAAAACAGTTGTTTGCAGATGATGATTGAGCCTAGCCTTGCTCCAAAATCCCAAATGTCTTTTCTATGATTCACCTATAGGAGCCTGACAAACAGCATCCCTATCTACTACTGATTCCTCAAGTCCCATTGAGTCTGCTGGATCATGTGGTCCAAGTGGTAGAGCAGCTGGCATAGCAGTCCGCATCTGTTGAAGAAGCTTCTGTTCCATGTTCCACACAAAGCTAACAGGTTTCCCAGTTTCTTGGTACATGGGTCAGAGTAATACCCCTAAGTGAGGCGTGTGCTATCTCCAGAATCCAAGTCCACTAAATGCTGTGCTTCTTTCTTAGCAATGGAAGGGTTCAGGTACAATAATTTATTCTTCATCATTGAAGGAATATCTCTGCACGCCCCACACCACTCATAAGAATTTCACTGAGGTAGAAGGCCCTTGAATTGGGTTTATTTCCTGTCCTCTGATGCACACATGTGTTGCCAATGAGTTCAAAGTGGTTGCTAACTCCTGCTTACTTGGCCCATTCAGTATAATGTCATCGCTATAGTGCACCAGTTTGATATTTTGTGGAATAAACAGATGATCAAGATCTCTTCTAGGTTATGACACAGGACTGAGAAGTTAATATATTCTTGAGGTAAAACTTTAAAGGTATACTGCTGGGCTTGTCAATGGAAAGTAAATTGCTTCTGGGGGTCCTTATGGACATGTACTAAGATAAAGGCATTTTCTGGATCAATGGCTAAAAGCCTTGTACCAGGAGATGTGCTAATTTGCCAAAGCAAGAACACCACATCTGGTACAGCAGCTGCAATAGGAGTCACTACCTGATTGAGTCTTTGATAGTCAACTGTCATTCTCCATGGACCATCCGACTTCTGCACTGGCCAGACCTGAGAGTTAAAGGGTGACGTGGTGGGAACCACCATCTCTAAATTCCTCCAGGGCTGCGATACCATTTTTGATTCACTGTTTTTCTTGTCAGAGACAACTCTAAAGGCATCCAATTTAGTCTTCCCAAACACAATAGCTCTTACTCCACAAGTCTGGGAACCAGTGTGAGAATTCTCTCAGCTAGGCCGGGGGGCACATGCCTTTAATCCCAGCACTTAGGAGGCAGAAGCAGGCAGATCTCTAGGAGTTTGAGGCTAGCCTGGTCTAAAGAGTGAGTTCCAGGACAGACAAAGCCACACAGAGAAATTCTGTCTCAAAACAGAAGAAAAGAAAAAAGAATTCTGCCAATTTCTAAGTATATCTATCCCAATTATATGTTCTGGGACTGAGGAAATAACCACAGGATGAGCTTGGGACCCACAAAACCTATTGTGAGCCAGGTGTCAGCCAAAACTCCATTAATCACCTGACATAAACCCCTACTTTAACTGGGGGTTAACAGTAAAACTTTTAGGTATTTTATTAAGGTCCTTCCTCAGGGGAACCTGGCTGTCCCTTCAGTCAAAGATTTCTGGGTCTGCAAATTGGTTTAAGATTGGAATTGGTTCATGGGCTGAGATTCTGTTCTGCCACAATCCAATGGAGCCTCTCTTTCTTTAATTTGTTTGAAATTTTTTTCTGCTTATACATATCAAACAAAAATGCAGCGGGCTTCTTATCTATTTCATGCCTGGAAAAACGATGATTGAATTAGCCAGTACCAAAGGTCCATACAAATCAGACCACCATAACATTCACTTTGCCTGTGCTGACCACGATGGGTCAGACAATTATGAACATGGCTTTGTATGTGGTACCCATCACAATAACTATGATTAACTTGCCTTTGGCAATTTAACGCTGCCACCCGGCCCCTGCTACCTCGGGGTTCAATTAAACCCACTGCACTGCATCTACGACCCTTAAGGTCTGGCACAAGGAAAAGAACAACAACAAAAATCTTCAAGTGTGCTGGTGCCCTCCTCACTATTTTGTGTCTCATAAGATTAATGAAGGGCATATCTCCTGGGCCTTCCCATTGAGGAGAACTAGGTTTTACACAACCTCCTCTAGCATTGCAATTTCCCGGAGCCTCAACAGTAAGCCAAGAAATATCTAGCATCTCCAACTCCTTGTCAGCAGGCTATCTTTTGACAAATGTTCTGGCTAAGCAGTCAAGCAGACTTTTGACACCTTACAAAAAACCTGTGCTACCTTTCATACTAAACCTAGACTCTTCATTCAAAGAACTCACATCTACAGACTCAGTCTGATTCAGGTTTATGTTTTTTCCATCATTATCCCGCATCCTTAAAATCCATCCCCACACATGTTTTCCAGACTTCTGATTGAATGAATTAGCAAACTCATTAAGCTCTTTAGTATTGAAGCCCACCTCCCTGTGGACTACCCTCTCTAATAGGTCTAGAGGCAGCTGTTAGTGGCCCTGAGGGACATCAGTATTGTCTTGCCTGGCATTTCCTTCAAAGAAAGTCACTGCTGGTTTAGCATACAATGAACGATTACTTTTTCTCAGTCAAACATGGAAAAGGTGATCTTTCTGGGAGTGGAGGTGTGAGTTCGTTGTCTTTGGAGGATAGAGACGACTTCAGGTGAAAATAAACCCCTGAGAATCTGAGGGTTCAAAGTTCTCCGCTTCAGTAGTTTCCTCCCACACATCCCCATCCCAAGTTGCAGGATCCCATTCTTTACCAGTTAATGCCCTTACTTTAATCGCTGACACACTCTGAGGCTGGGACTTGAATTTTTGCCGAAATTCAGGCAACCTTATAATGAGGACTTGGATTTGATTTTCTGCAACTTGAGTTCTGTGGCTGCTGGAGAGAAGATTCTCTTCCAGGGCACACTTAGAACCCTTTAGACTGTTTATGTGCACATGAAGCCAGTCAATTTTATCACTAAGTTCATTGTTCTCCTCCTCTGTATTCTGAGATGTTAGACATTGGTTAATCTTATCACAGAGCTCATTCTTTTCCTTTGTCAATTTATCCAGAGATGCTAGGAACAAGCAACCGGCATCCTCATTTCCCTTATTTTCCCATAAATTGTTGAAAGTTTTATATACAGAATCATTAAATCTATTGCCTCTCACAGTTGGTCAGTCAGGATAATCCAATGCATTTGTCTTCTTAAGTTTGTAAACTAGTTCCCATCATGGACTTTCAGTACTTTCTGGGCTTTCAAGAGAGGCTTCAATAACTGTAGGTGTTGGTAAATTGGAACGCTTATTCCAGATATTTAAAAAATTCACCTTTATATTTCTGTTGCTCTAGAAACAACTTCTGATACCAAAATCTGTATTAGTCATAGTTTTCTAAAGGAATAAACTTATAGAATAAATGGAAAAATATGATTTGTTAGGATGTCTTACAGGCTGTGGTCCAGTTAGTTCAACTATGGTTGTCTACCAATGGAAGGTCCAAGAATCCAATAGTCATTCAGTCTACAAAGTTCATGTCTCAGCTGGTCTTCAGCAGATGCTAAAATCCCAAAGAAGTAGACTCCAAAGCCAGTAAATGAATGGACTTGCTAGGGAGAGCAAAAGCGGGCAGGAAAAGGTAGAGCAAGTGTTTTTCTTCCATGTCTTTTATATAGGCTGCCATCAGATGATGTGGCCCAGATTAAAGTGGTCTTTTCACCTCAAAAAAATCTAGATTACGGGGCAATGGTGGCTCATGCCTTTAATCCTATTATTCTGAAGGCAGAGATAGGATCTCTGAATTTGAGGCCAGTCTGGTCTTCTACAGAGTGAATTCCAGAACAGAACTACACAGAAATCCTGTTTTGAAAAAAAAAAAAGTGAACACTTGCCATTTGCATTTTAGTTAATTCTAGATGTAATCAAGTTGATAACCATCATCCCACCCATCTATGCATTCACACACCCATCCATGCATCCATGCATCCATCTATCCAAACATCTATTGTCTGTCTGTCTATCATCTATTACATCCACCACCCACATATCACACCTACCATCTATCCATCATTTACCAACTATTCATCTATCCATTGGTGTTTATGCCACACCTTTAGATAAAATTGAGCATGAAACAACACCAAAACATAAGTTCAAAATTAATTGTTAAAATTAAATTTTTATGTGTTAGAGTGTTTGGCCATGACACATATATATGAGTGTGTGTGTGTATGTGTGTGTGTGTGTGTGTGTGTGTGTGTGTGTGTGTGTGTGTCCTGCAAGCAGTAGCGGTGCCTGTAGAGGCCAGAAGAGGGTGGCAGACCATTGGAATGGAGTTCATGGTTCGTTGTAATCAACCATTTGGCTGCCAGGAACTGAATCTTGATCTTTTGCAAGAGGCAAGTGTTGTGAACTACTGAACCACTTATCCAGCAGTTAATTTTAATTTTTAATGTTTTGATTATGTGTATATATGTGTTGGTGTCTAGATGTGTGATCATGAGTGCAATGCCCACGAAGGCCAAAAGAAGACATTGGATCTCCTGGGATTGGAGTTACAGACAGTTGTGAGCCATTTAACATAGGTGCTGGGAATTGAACACTGACCATCTGCAAAAACAGTTCTAGCATTCTAGCCCTTAAGGGCTGAGCCACCTCTCCAGCACTGAACAATTTTTTTAACTTAAAAAATTAATTGAGAATTTTATATTGTGTATTTTGATCATTTACCCCCTTTTTTAAAAGATGTATTTATTTATTATATATAAGTACACTGTAGCTGTCTTCAGACACATCAGAAGAGGGCATCAGATCTCATTACAGGTGGTTGTGAGCCACCATGTGGTTGCTGGGATTTGAACTCAGGACCTCTGGAAGAGCAGTCAGTGCTCTTAATCGCTGAACCAACTCTCCAGCCCCATTTACCCCTTTCCAACTCCTTTCAGATCTACTTTTCTTTCTACCCAACTTCATGTCCTCATAACTTTTTCTTTTAAACCAACTGAGCCTAATTTGTTCTAATTATATACCCTTGGGTATGTGGCCTCCACTGGACTATGGTCTACCTAACAGGAGCTGCACCCTTAAAGAAAATAGACCCCATCTCCCCCAGCAGTTATCGCTGCTAATAGCTCCTTAGGTGGGGGTGGAAATTTGTTACATACAAGGTAATCTTGCCTCCCCTTCTATGGACTGGGATTTTATCAGGCTTGAGACTGTGCAGGTCTTGTGCATGCTGGCACAACTGCTATGGGTTCATATATACAACCACCCTGCTGTGTTCAGAAAATACTGTGATGTTGTAGTCATCTACTGTCTCTGGGCCTTACACGTCTTTCTGCCCCCTCTTCTTTTATTATATATAAGTACACTGTAGCTGTCTTCACACACACCAGAAGAGGGCATCGGATCTCTTTACAGATGGTTGTGAGCCACCATGTGGTTGCTGGGAATTGAACTCAGGACCTCTGGAAGAATAGTCGGGTGCTCTTAACCGCTGAGCCATCTTTCCAGCCCTCTGCCCCCTCTTCTAAATGATCCCTAAGCCTTCAGAGGTGCAATATAGCCCATTTAGGGCTGAGCATCCCATGTTATTCTCTTCACTTGATGAATTGTGGGTCTCTGTCTTAATTGCCATCTGTGACAAAAAGTAACTTCTCTGATGAGGTTCTGAGAGATGCATTAGTCAATTGGTATAACAATAAACCATTGCAAATGTGGAACATTACCAATTTGCATGTTGTCCGAGTGTTGTGTAACAGCCTCCTCTGATCAGGTTTGAAACATGCTGTCCTTCCAGAAGCTCCTTAAACAGGAAGGTAAACAACTCAAAATAACTTCAGGAACTCCCTGAAACTGAACAGATTCCTTAGGCTTCTCCCTGCCAGAGTAAGCAATAAAAGCTGAGATCTTCTCAAAGGAAGGGCAGCCAAGCTGCAAAGAACACTAACAAAGTTGAGCTGCGAAGACTGAGGCCAGACCGGCAGCCAGGAAGAAACAAATACCAGCCCAGATACCGGAAGAGACTCAGATCAACTGAGGCACCTACAAAGGACGCTCTCCAAGGTGTTGAACAGCCTGCGGGCTGTGCACTGTGCTGGTTGAACATTGGAATACTATGTACAGGGCTAGGTAGCCCTTCTGTGGGGTAAGGTGACCTGATGTTTACCTCATGCTTGCAGTTACCACCTGGTTTATCTGGATGACAAACTTTTTAGATTCTCATTCTGGCAATATGCTGGGTGTCTGTGCTATGTGTTTCTGTTCCCAATGGAGCCTAAAAGGTCAGCAGTTGCCCTCTGTGTCCAGGTCAAAGTGCCAGCTACCTTCCAAGTCTCAAACTCAGGAAGCTGAGTGAGGACAGAACAGCATACAGAAGCGCTGGTTCCCCTTTCTAGCCTGGCTCCAAATTTCTTCAAGTAAGGTAATTTTGCTCTGTCCGCAACACAACGACATTACATTTTTATGGTTGGTTTTCTCAGTTTCAGTTGAAATCTTGGAAATAAAGTATCATTGTTCCATTACCTTTCTTGATGGGGTTACGTCCAATAAAATATATTAAAGCCTTAATGAAATCTCTGCTTGGAGCAGCTCCTGAATGAACTTAGAATTGAAATTTAAATTAAAATGTTTTGCAGGCTAGAAACTTTACCCAGGAAGAAATTAAAGGATAGTTTTCTTCTCTTTACTACCATTCTTGGGTTGTATGTGCACTGTGCCTGGAGACCCTCCAACATGGTGTTGGTGCCTGCCTTGAATCCATGGCTGGGCCTAGGAATTGGCCTGATGAGGAGGTAGTGGCTGCCTCCTGACTCTTAAAACTACTGTTTCTACCCAGGGCACTGCAAAAGATGCTAGCAGAGGGGAGAAAGTTGTCCCTGGCTTAGACAGTGTAGTTTTATGGGAGTCAGAAAATACAGCAAGAGGAAAAAGGAAGACAAGATAAGTGGGGGTGGAGTTGGGGGTGGGGAAGAGGACCATCAGCTGTTGTGGATTGAGAACCGGCAGAGAAGGGGAGGCAATGAGGGAGGGGCATGGCTTGGCCTGAGAAGGGCTGAGCTTCCTTTTATTTCTAAGTCAGCTGAGCACTGCCCTTGGGGCTTCACATATAACAGTTATTTGTGGTTTTTAACAGACTGACGGAGCGGGGCTTAGGGATGTATGTCTGTAATTCTAGTTATTTGGGAAACTGAGGCAGAAAAATTGAAAGTTAAAATCCTTCTTGGGTTTCAGAGTGAATTTAAAGCCAGCCTGAACAATTCAATGAGACTCAAAATAAGAAGTGAAAAGAGGGTTGGGAATGGAAGTCAGCTGTGGAGCACTTACCTAGCATCCATAAGACCCCAGGTTCAAAAACAAACACATGAACAAACAAAACCCAAAACAAAAGACCCCAAGGTCAACAGCTGAAGGGATGTTGGCCAGCTCCAGCATGGTGAGCATGAATCTGGCAGGCCTTGCCCTCCTCTGAGATTCCTGCTGCCTTGCTAAAAACCATTAGATTACATGCTTAAAGCCAGCTACCAAGGTCTATTTTCTTACTTGGCCACTTCCTTCTCCTGAGGCTGAGGACCAAGGTCCAGCCATCAAAGTATTAAAGTCCAGCAATCAAAAGCCATCTTTGGCTCACTTAATTAACATCCTCAATCAAAACAAACCAACTCATCCTAACATAGGTGTCTTAGGGTTTTTATTGCTGAGAAGAGACACCATGACCACGACAACTCTTATAAAGAACAACATTTAACTGGGGCTGGCTTACAGCTTCAGAGGTTCAGTCCATTATCATCCTGGTAGGAAGCATGGCAGCGTGCAGGTCCAGTGCTGGAGAAGGAGCCAAGAGTTCTACATTTTGATCTGAGGGCAGTCAGGAGAGAACTGTCTTCCAGGCAGCTAGGAGGAAGCTCTCTTACGCCCACACCCACAGTGACACACTTCTTCCAACAAGGCCACACCTCCTAATAGTGCCACTCCTTGGGCCAAGCATATTCAACTCACCACAATGGTGTTGCCCCTTATACCTTCATAAACTGCCATTTTCCATGTCCCTGTTTCCTCTCTATCTAGAGGCAGTCCTTTGTCTCCAGGGGACAAGTACTCCTCCTCCGTCTCCCTCATTCCCTTCCCCTTTTCCTTAATCCTCTACATCCTGTCTTTGTCTCTCATTCCCTGCCCTTTGAGTCTCTGGGGAAAATAAATCTCCTTTGTGCTGAAAAGTTGATCTTGGGGGTTCATGAGCTGATACTTTTCCTTTTAACCCCCATTTCCACAAGAAACCCCCACAAAATATAAAAGGTTCTTTTCATTTTGCCATAACTGAGATCCGATCAAAGAGTCCTGTGCCCCTTTTCTTTTCCATTCTCTGTGCCCTGAATATTTGCTTGGTGGGACAGAAAACACATATGGGTAGATGCCTCAGCTCCCAGAGAGATATATGAAATCCCAGGCCTGAGAATACTTCTGTTTTCTAAGTTAGCAACACAGCCTTGTCTCTTTGATGATACAAATTCTGAAAATATTTAAAACACTTAAAATTTGAAGCAACAGAATGCTTCCAGGCCGTCACAGGGAGGAGTGGTTTCTCAGGAAGACTCAGAGCCACTAGGAGGGCAAATCAGAAGCAGGGTTTAGAGATTGCATAGCAAAAGGTTATAATTGAAGGAATGAGAAGTCACAGCTGAATGTGTTAATGTAAAAATGAGTTTCTGAATAATGGAGAAAATGTTCTCAAATAAATGAGAAAACCCCAAACAAATAGAGATGAGCAGCAAGGTTGAGACAACTTTTCCTTAGAGTGAAGATTTGTAGAGTCCTGTGTGCTGTGTGCATCTCTCCCCAAAGAGGCGACCCTTCTGGAGCCAGGTTACATGTAGAAGCAAACAATTCCAGTGTTCGTGATTGTTCAGGGAGTGTCGTCTGAATGTCTAAGAGTGCAAAGCCCCACTGTTTGGTGTGAAGAACATTCTAGGCCTAGAGCCACTAGGCAGTAAGAGCCCAGAATGAGCATCTTCTAGCCTCTTTGTCCACTCACTTTGGAAGTTCTCGGTGGCATTGTTTGAGGAGGCTTAGGAGGTGTGGCCTTGCTGGGGGAAGTGTGTCATTAGGGGTGGAACTTAGAGCATAAAGACTGCCATTTTGAATTTATGCTCTATGCTTCCTGTTTGTCATTTGAGATGTGGACCCTCAGGTCTCGGCCTTTAGCTTTAGTTGACATACCTGTCTTTTGCCATCCTTCCCTTCCTTAACGGTGATAGACTTTTATCTCTTTGGAACCATAAGCCCCAAACAAAGCCCATTTTCTGTTTGTTGACTTGACTGTGGTATTGTATCACACCAATTAAAAAGTAAAAATAGGCACAGGCTATGGCACCGTGGTGACTGTCTCCGGCTCTGGAAGATTTGATTTGAATGCCTGGTATTAGGAGACAGAATATACTTAGGATGACAAAAAATGGGGGCCTCTGTAGTCTGTCTTTTGCTACTTTGTGGTTTCTTCTTTCTTCCACCCTTCTCCACTCCCTTTCTTCCACCCTTTCAACCCCCTAACACTAGATAGAGAGGAAGGAAAAGAGATCCCCGAATAAAGTCGGGGTTTGGAAAGGCGGTGATGTTATTGTTAGATTATTTCTTGGCGATTGGGGCATTGAGTTCCTTCAGGTAATTTTGATCTTCTCCGTCAGGATATCTAATTTCTTCTTGTTGTTTCTTCTTTACACACAAATAGTTAACAAACCCAACCAACACTGACCACGATGACCAACACCAACCAATAACCCAACCCACTTCTAGGGGCTCTGTCATTTACATACCCTCTGAAAAGCCCCCAGAATTCCAAACATCACACAATCCCAGAAATTGTCACAGCTGGCAATCATACCCCTACCAGAACATGAGGCAAATCATAATCACTGGTGATTTTCTTTGGTGGTGTGATTTTAAGGGTGAACTGTGTAGGTGACAACATTGTATTGCAATGTGAAAGTTTGGATGTGTCTTCTAGAGTGACCATACTGTCACAGGTGGTTTTATACAAGTGGTCAGTGTCTTGGTTGGGGTTTCTATCGCTGTGAAGAGACACCATGACAATGGCAACTCTCATAAAGGAAAAGATTTAGTGGGGGCTGGCTCACAGTTTCAGAGGTTCAGATGGTTCCACTCATCTTGGAAGAATGAACCATTTTTTGGAAGAACGTTGATTAAAAAGAACGAATGAATGAAGGGCTGGAGAGATGGTTCATTATCACTCTTGGCAGGAAGCATGGTGGCACACAAGCGGAAGGAGCTGGAGAAGGAGCTGAGGATTCTATATCTGCATCGGCAGGCAGCAGGAAGAGAAAGTCACACTAGGCCTGGCTTGAGCATCTTGGACCTCAAAGCCTACCACTAGGGACACACTTCCTCTAACAAGGCCACACCCCCTCCAACAAGGCCACACCTCCTAGCAGTGCTACTCCTTATGAGCCTATGGGGCCATTTTCTTTCAAACCACCTCATCTTGGAAGAGTGGACCATTGTTTGGAAGAACGTTGATTAAAAAGAACGAATGAATGAAGGGCTGGAGAGAGCAATTTCTGCTTTTGCAGAGGACCCAGGTTTGATGCCTAGCACCCACATGGTGGCTAATAACTACTTGTAACTCCAGTTTCAGAGTATCTGAAGGCCTCCAAGGGCTGCTGCTTGCCATGGTGCATGTGAATTCACAAAAATAATTTTTTAAGACAAAAATAAATGAATGAAAGGACATATGCATATATTTATGCTCCTTCATCAGGAAATCAGAAGTGTGGTTTAATCATGACACATTAGAGCTCTAATAGATTTTTGTAGGAGTGGGATTGTAGCTCCTGGCTCCCAAGTGAGACAATGTAGTCTGACTTGGGTCCAGTTGGGTCCAAATGAGTTAAAGGTGAACTGAGAATGCTCAGCCCACAAGGGAACAGGCACTCGAGCAACAGACACCATAGGCACACATATTTGGGTAAGTCATCAGAGGTCACATATGATCCACAGGCATTCAGAGCCTCAGCCAGGATTCAAGGCTGTGCTACTGAGTCAGGACAGTGTCAGTGATCTTAAGACAGTGGACACAGAGAAGATATTGAATCAAGCATCAGAGATGTTTCTTAAGTAAGCAACATTATAAGCCACTCAGTCATAGAGAACTGTTTCCTGTGGCTCAACCAGTTCACAATAAACGCTGTTAAATTTTTATTTATGGAACAGCTGCTAATTGCACTGCAAACATTTTTCATCAAGCAATTGCTGTTTACTAGTTTGCCAATCAGCTCATTACCCATTTACCTCTCCTATTTCTGTTTTCCTGCTGCTTTGATTCCCCTGCAGGTGTCCTCCAGGCTTAGCCCAGGATATCCTGCTGGGCTCTCCCGACCTTGCTCTCCGGCCCCCAAGCCTTAAAGCACTGGATGTCCTTGCCTCACCTTTCCTGTACTACCTGTACTGTCCTCATTCTCCATTTGCTGTCTTCCCATTCATTACTCTACAAGAAGAAAATATTGTGAGAGAAACCTATGACCTTCAGACCTTCATTCTTGGTACACTTCTCTCTAACACCCTTGTAGCAGACTGGCTTCAGGGCACGCTGCTGTTAGCCATGGCCACGCCATGTGAAGCTTCCTCATTTTGGTTTAACAGTGATAATGATTGAAACTAAAGTAATTTAGTCTCCAGAAATAAAATAGCTCGGTTTTTAAATATCGTTGTCCTTTTGCTCGACTGGCTCCTGGTGATAGTTGATCATGAAAAATTATTGTTTATCGCTTGACATTCTTTTATCCTCTGTTCATCTTAATTTCCCTAACTATCCCTAACAATGGCCAAAAAAGATAAAAAAAAAAATCAGTTCCCTTACGAATTCTGCCTTTCTGGAATCTAACTCCCCAACCTGTAGACAGACATCAGGTTTTCTGGTTCTTGCACTAGAGACCTTTCCCTCCATAAGTTTTTCCCCCAGTCAATCCTGTGTTTTCACTGAGTCACTTGTTCTTTTGTCTTACCTTCTGGTTTGACCTTATATCTGCTCTCGTAAAACAACTACCTTTAGTTTGTTAGGCAGCGTGTGGATGAACACATGTGTGTGCATGCATGAGTTTAGGTTAATGTACATGAACATGCAGGTGTAATAGCAGTGTATATATGTATGTATGTATGCAAATAAGTGGTACTCAAAGATTTGAACAGGCAGCACATGTATGTGTTACTGTGAACAGACACCATACCATGACCGAGGCAACTCTTTTCTTTTTTTAAAGATGTATTTATTTATAATATATAAGTACACTGTAGCTGTCTTCAGACACACCAGAAGAGGGCATCAGATCCCATTACAGTTGGTTGTGAGCCACCATGTGGTTGCTGGGAATTGAACTCAGGACCTCTGGAAGAGCAGTCGGTGCTCTGAACCGTTGAGCCATCTCTCCAGCCCCCCCAAGGTGGTTCTTGCACTCTTATGAGGACAACATTTAATTAGAGCTGATTTACAGGTTCAAAGGTTCAGTCCATCATCATCAAGGCAGGAGCACGGCAGCCTCCAGGCAGGCATGGTGCAGGAGGAGCTGAGAGTTCTACATCTTCATCTGAAGGCTGCTAGCAGAATACTGGCTTCTAGGCAGCTAGGATGAGGGTCTTAAAGCCCACACATCAGTGCCACACCTACTCCAACAAGACCACAGCTTCTAATAATGCCACCATCACAGCATGTGTATGTACTTTGCACAGTGTTGTGTTTATATGTGTGTGTGTGTGTGCACTCATGTACATGAATAGTACATACTTGTACACAGGTATACTATAAATATATTTATACATTAATTGTGCACATGTATGCCTGAGTGCTGTTCACTCATGTGTGTATATGTGTGACATGTTTGTATGTATATGTACAAATGCAAATTACACACACATAGGCGTGATTGTATATGTGTGGTGTATACATATGCATGCATATATGTTGAGGTGCTTTGAATAAGAATGGCCCCATAGAGTTATGTATTTGAATGCTTGGACATAGGAATTGGCACTAGCAGGAGGTGTGGCCTTGTTGGGTGTGGGCTTTGAGGCCTCCCATGCTCAGACTACACCCAGTGTGACACAGTCTTCTTCTGCTGTCTTTGGATCAAGATGTAGAACTCTCAACTCCCTTCCCCAGTACCATGTCTGCCTTCACTCTACCATGTTTCCCACCATGACGATAATGGACTAAACCTCTGAAACTGTAAGCTAACATTAATTAAATAATTTCCTTTATAAGAGTTGCCATGGTCCTGGTGTCTCTTTATAACAATAAAACCCAAACTAAGACATACATGAGCATATATATGTGCCTACAAATATTTGAGTGTCCATATGTAGGTATGGGGGTAAGACATATATGCATGCATATACTTGTCTGTACATATGTATGTGCTAGTGAACTGCATGTGCATTGATACATATGCCATATATGTGTATGATGTATATATGTGAGTGGCTGAGTATGTATTACTATATTACCTGTATTAGGTGTGTACATTAGATTAGCATAGATTTTATCTGATGGAGTTTTCCACTAGCTCTAGTAGAGGTCTGCTGGGAGACATCATTAGAGCCTGCTAGCTGAGGCTTCCTTTCAGGTGAAAGAGTTAGCCTGGTGTGATCTCTGGTCATACAACTGGATACTTGACTTGGAGGAACATTGGGTTGTAATTGGCTACATACGTTTACACTTGTGCATGCAGATGCACATGTGAACGTGCATTGAATGTGTGTAACTTATTCTGTGAGTGACTGTGGGTAATGATTTGGGGGGTATATTTGGATATTGGGCACTGGAGCATTAAAGTATGGTAACAAAGAAGGTTCCCAGGAGTCTGAGTTCAGGTGCACTGTTGCCCAGGTTTTTATTTGTATAGATGAGAAGGTAAGAACCATTCTCTGTTCTGGAGGTCCCTTAGGGATGGGGAAAGCCCCAGGCCTTGGTTCTTTGCACTCTAATAATGACTATGTAGTTTCCCGGAGTTTTATACAGTCATCCTCAGCACAGAGAAATTTCTGGGCACCTGCTGTAGGTAGAGTCTCCCAAAATGTTTCTTGGAGGCTGAGAATCCAGCAACATTGCAGTATGAGCTTGGGTAGAGGACGGCCACCCTACTGTCACTTACTTTTAAAGTCAGGTATTTGTTAGATCCTTTCTTACAGACTGGAACTCTCACATTAGGACTGGGGGCTTGTGAGTATGAAACATTGGTTATCATGGAATTAATTCCAGAAACCCCCAAGGCTTTGGATACATGCCAGGCTGGACCTAATAAGTTCTGTTTCCTGAGGCTCCATGGCAGCCTAAAGAGCTTGACAGCAAAGATGTCCATCTTATGACTGTGTAAGGCTAGTGTCCAGCAGAGACTCTATGTTGGAAGTGGCTCAAAAAGGGCTGGTTCCGTTGGTTATGCAAGCAGGATGGGCCCTCTCTTGGACTAAGTCTAGAGTTCTGAGCAATTAGCATGTCAGGGAAAGGTTACTTCTGGAAACTACAGGATATGTATTAAGAGAGGGTTTGGAGGTTTGCCCACTGAATAGATGACCAAAACTCCATGATACGCTTCTGTTTGCAGCTGGCTCATAACCATCCGTTTTCACAAGGGGCAGGGCAGAATCAGGTTTAGGCCTTCTTTATAGATCTCCCAGTTGTAGGAAACAGACAGATTTTAATTACATTGAAATTTGGCAGGTACACAAGGACTATGGCATCTGTATTACTTCTTGGTCCCTGAGTCTGGTACAATGGAGATGAATTTTGTGGAAAGTATTTGAGACCAGAAAACTAGTAGCCTGTAGCTCAAGAGCCCTGAGAGGGGACGTGTAGGGTCTGATGTGAACTCCATTTGTGCAAGAGAGACTGAGGGCACCGTCTCACATCAATTTTATGGTGTCTCAGCCTATGTTTGGATATACCATGTATCATTGCTGTGAAGAGACACCAGGATCAAGGTAACTCTTATAAAGGACAATATTTAATTGGGGCTGGCTTACAGTTTCAGAGTGTCAGTCCATTATTATCATGATGGGAAGTACAGCAGTGTCCAGACAGACATGCTGCTAGAGAAGGACCTGAGGGTGCTACATCTTGATCTGAAAGCAGGAAGGAGACTGTCTTCTGTAGGCAGCCAGGAGGAGACTCTCTTATGTACTGGGCATAGCTTGAGCACTAGGAGACCTCAAAGCCCATTTGCACAGTGACACACTTCCTCCAACAAGGCCACACCTATTCTAACAAGGCCACACCTCCTAATAGTACCACTTCCCATGGGCCAAACATATTTAAACCATCACATCAAGGTTCCAGCTTTTCCCCTTCCTGTGTGTCCACCAGTCTCAACGCTAATCTGTCAGGGAGCTGGGCTGGTCCTGGGTCAGGTCACAAGTATTCGAGTTGAGGTCCCAGGTGGCAGTAGGATTCCTCTCTGCTTTGACTTTCAATTGTTGGGGATGGGCAGCTGAAATCCTCCCTCCCTTTCATTCAGTTCAATTTATATAATTTTAAAGTAATTAGAGAGGAGTGGTTGAACAGGAAGATGCTACTCACACTCATGTCCCCATCTCTTCACACATCTCTCCTCAACTGGGTTCCCCTCCATCCTGGAAGGGGCTGTCAGGGATTCCCCCTTATCTATCCCATTTCTACTCACTTTGTTCTCCACCCTCAGATACTTCCAAGGCCTTATTTTCTCTAAGGGTTTGTCTTAGTTTGAGTTTTACTGCTGTGAAGAGACACTGTGACCAAGGTAACTCTTTTAAAGGAAAACGTTTAATTGGGGCTGGCTTACAGTTTCAGAGGGGTTTAGTTCATTATCATCTTGGCAGGAAGTATGGCAGCTTCCAGGCAGACATGGTTCTGGAGAAGGAGCTGAGAGTTCCACTCTCCATCCACAGGGAGCAAGGAGAAAACTGTGTTTCACCATGACCATTTAAGACCTCAAAGCTCCTCCTCCACAATGACACTCAGCTTCTAATAAAGCCACACCTCCTCCAATAAGGCCACACCTCCTCCAATAAGGCCACACCTCCTCCAATAAGGCCACACCTCCCCCAATAAGGCCACACCTCCTCCAATAAGGCCACACCTCCTCCAATAAGGCCACACCTCCTCCAATAAGGCCACACTTCCTAATAGTGCTACTCCCTATGGCCAACCAATCAAACACACAAATCTGTGGGCGCCATACCACAGTATTCAAACCACCACAGGATTCTATGGGGCAGTTCAGGAAGGGTGTCCAAAGACAGGGTCCTGGGACTAGGAGAGTTGAGAAGAACCAGGGATATATACCAGTTTCTACCTGAGACTTGGACTTAGGCTAGCTCAGAGGAGGAAGCAAGGGGTAGATGTTGGTAGTAAGTCCTAGTGAGACCAGGTACAATTGGAGTGCTGAATAGTGCACAGCCTAACCCATGGTTCCGTGGCCTCTAGTCATCCTAATTAACCCTAGCACACGTAGTATTGTGAGGACCTGTTCTTCTGAGGATGCCTGAGAAGGTATGATGAGACCCAGCCTCTGCTGCCACTCTCAGGCCTCTGAGCCAGCGATTACACTGTATCATTCCCAGTCTGAGGGATGGAGATCCCACCCCGGTCCCTGGGTCCCTCCTCCAGTGCCTCTTAGGTTGTTCTGTAGGGAAGGTTCTGGTAGTTTCTTTTTCTTTTTCTTTTTTTTTCAGAGCTGGGGACAGAACCCAGGGCCTTGGGTTTGCTAGGCAAGCGCTCTACCCCTGAGCTAAATCCCCAATCCCTTCTGGTAGTTTCTTACATAGGTGCTAAGGCAGGTGCACAGTTGACTCTGCAAAGAAGCTCTTTGTGAAGGTCTTTGTCTTCTGGATGGCCTCTCTTTACTTCACTAGACTTTTAAAGATATGTTTCCTGAGTCTCTTTGGAGACCCTCGTGCCGCATGACATCTCCTTCATTTGTGAAGAGCTCAGTGCTTCTTTTAACGTCTTTCCTTTGATCTTGCACACAATTGTCAGAGGCCATCAGAGAGGCACTAGAGCAGTTTTGATTTAGCCACTCATTTGCTCCAATGATGGACAGATGGTTTCTTAGTAGGGGTTAATTTTGCAGTTATGAAACACCATGACCAGAAGCAACTTGGAATCCAGAGTCACAGTCCATTGAGAGAAGCCAAGGCAGGAACTCAAACTGAGCAGGAACCTGGTGAATGGAGCTGGTCAGAGTCCAGGGAATATTGCTGCTTCCTGGCTTGATTTTCATCAGCCTTGATCAACCTGCTTTCTTTTTATCTTTCCCTTTTTCCGCTTAAAAATTTTTTCTCTCATACAATACATCCTCCCCTCTCTCCACTCTTTCCAGTTCCTCCCCAACTTCTTCTCTCCCCATATCCACTCCCCCAATTCCCTTCAGAAAAGTTGAGGCATCCAAGGGATATCAACTGAACACAGCATAGCAAGTTACTCTAAGACTAAGCGCAAACACTCATACATGGCTTGGGGAGGCAACTCAATAGGAGGAAAAGGGTCCCAAGAGTAGGTGAAAGACCCAGAGACTCCCCCACTCCCTCTGTTAGGAGCCCCGCAAAATCACCAAACTAACAACTATGATATATGCAGAGAACCTAGCATAGACTTATGTAAGCTTTGTGGTTACCGCTTCAGTCTCTGTGAGCCCCGACGAGCCCTGCTTAGTTGATTCTGTGGGCTGTGTTCTCCTGGTATCCTCAACCCCTCTGACTCTTACAATTCTTCCCCCACCCCTTCTGAGGGGCTCCCTGAGCTCTGGGGGGAAGGACCAATGGAGATCCCCAATTTGGGCTCTCCTCCTGATGTGTGGCTGTGAGTCCTCCATCAGCTGCCAGAGGAAGCCTCTCTGAGGATGATTTGTCTGCATTCTTATACATTCCAGTTCCACCAGTTCAGGGGTGGCACCATTCAGAACGAGCCCCTCCCCATTAATCATCAATTAAGAAAATTCCCCACAGGCCTGCCTATAGCCCTCTCTTATGGAGACATTTTATCAATCGACATTTCTTCTCAGATGGCTCTAGTTTGTGCCAGGTTGACATATAACTAGACAGCACAGATGTTGATGCCGTGACTTGCTCAATTCTAACTATGACCAGGGCCACCAGAAGAGTTAGAAAGAGCTTTCCAGGGGGCAGCTTAATAGATCATCACTGGGGAGGAGATGATTAGAAGGATGGAGAGGGTAGTGTTCTGGATGTGGTAGAGATCAGGGAGCAAAGGGACAAATCTAGGACCGTTTGTCTTTAAGTAAGATGGTTGCAGGGATTCCAAAGTCTCAGTGGGAGGATCTGGGACACGGCTTCTTTGCTGGGAGTCTTAACAATGTCTATGCTCATATCTCTGCCATACAGCATAAACCAGTCTCAGGGTTACCCCCATTGATCTAGTGCTAGGGAAAACAGGAAGTGGTCTCCTGACACAGGGGTTACACGGTTACATAGTTACATGGTTACGTTCAAAGCAGGATATGTGAAACACCCCTACTTATCCAAGATATGGGTAATGCTTCATACTGGAGACGGCTTTCTTCCTGACTCTCCTGGGGGCCTTCTGGGGGCCCAGTCAGCCTCATTGGGGAAGGAAAGGACCTATTTGGTTTATATTTAAAGTCACAGAGAGGAAGTCACTCACTTGCAGGACCATGCTTAGCTAGTTTTCTCATGTAGTCCTGACTACTTTCCCATGGAATGATGACTCCCACAGTGGGCTAGAACTGCCAACATCAATTAACAATCAAGACAATCTCTCAAAGATATGACCACAGACAAACATGATAAAGACAATTGCTCAATTGAGTTTTGTTTTGTTATGATTTTTTTTTTCGGGTGAATCTAGACTGTGCCAAATTGACAGTTAATGCTAACTAGGACAATGTCCATGTATTATTATCTGGTCTGGGTTCTATGGGATTTGAGAATGGGGTGTAGGGGTTTAATGGTGTGTGTGTGTGTGTGTGTGTGTGTGTGTGTGTGTGTGTGTGCGCACGTTCACACCAGTTAAACTTTTTGTTATTGTGACAAAACAACAATAAACATAAAGGAGGAAAAGCTTTATTTTGGGTCATGATTTTATAGGTTTCAATTCATAGTTGGCTCATTTTAGTTGCTGTGGGCTTGTCAATGAGTTCTGTTTTCATGATGGAGAGCACTGGTGATCAGAGCAACTCATGTTATGGAAGATAGGAAGGAGCTGGGGATAAAGCATACTTTTACAGGCGTGGCTTCAGGGACCTGTTTTTTTTCCCAGTTTGGGCACCACATTCACAGTTCCACCACAATCCTGTACTCTGTTCAGATTTTGAATTTGTTAATGAATTGATTTTGTTGGTGAAGCAGAACCCTGAAGATCCCACTTCCCCAAAGCCTCACCTCTGAACACTGTGTGTGTTAAGGACCCAGCTTTCAGTATGAGGCTTTAGGGGGCACGCTTCATATCGGAGCCCCTACAACACACACAATAGGTCATCCTCTGAGGTTGGCAGTGTTGGGCTCAGGTTTATACAGGATTTGACTGAGGTATCCTTTCAAGCTCACTATCCATTCCTGCCTTGCCCAGAGTCAGGTTTCTAGTGGCCTGAGTCCACACGGACTCGACAGTGTCCAGGGAATTTCTGTGATGCCTCTGGTTATAAGGTTAAGTGACTGGCAGGGCAGGATCAGGGTGATGGTAAAGATTCAGGCATAGTTCCAGTGAGCCTCAAATGTTTACCTCTGCACCTCTACTGAGGACTAGCTCTGATGGCCTATTGTGATTTGTGGGACCCCACCTACTTGGATAGGCCCTAGGAGCTGCTGTAGAGCCCCTGGGGTGGCTAATTCCTGGTTTGGGAAGCTCTGCTTTCTTGGTCAGCTGGAGTCTCCTGGAGAAGGTGTCTTTGGCAGCTGTAGTGGGGTTCATGCTCAAGTCTGTGTTCTCACTCCAGGGCTTACAACATCCCACATACATGACTGCCTTGTGCCCTAGAAAGCTCAGAGAGGGCTAAATGACACACATTCAAAAGCTCCTGGGATGAGAGTGCCCTCTGCCAGTTCCTGTTTCTGAAGACAGAGACATAGGATGATATGTTTGCCATTTCTAGAACAAATTCCAGCTTAGATAGTGATGGCTTCCAGAACTGGGTCCAAGGGCCTTGGGGATGATGGTTTGGGATAGGAAGTGAAGGGGACCCTGTATCTCACCAAGTGTATTCTTTTTGATGACACTGAAACACCAGTGATTCACATAACAAATGTTTTAACTCCACAGAAGGAGGGAGCCTCTATGTCTCATGTTAAGCAGATTCACACCCTGATATTCTAGAAGCACCAAGATGCCCAAGGGGAACACCGATGAGCAAAATGCAGGAGGCTGGGGACACACACCATTCCTGGAAGGCATGATTTTATGTTCTTCATGGAACCCTTACGTAGAAGCTAGTGACAAAGTGACACTAACACTTGGCACAGTGTTACCTGTCCTCCACACACTGAATGGTGAGAATAAGTGTCAGAGACATTTCATGGGAAGGCCACATATAAATAAATGTCTGGTGGTGGGAGGGCAAAGGTTGAGCACCAAATATGAAACTTGACCTTGATTGGTGGAAAAGATCAAAGAATAGAGCCATAGTCTGATGTACAAAGCAGATTGGATGTCAGGCTCTGGAGAATGAGAAGCAGAGGTTCTGTGGTCCAGGATAGCGTGAGATTTGGAGTTAGGAGACAGCAGAATGCCGCATTCATCCAGTGGGTGTTTGAAGAGTAAGGTCAACATTCCAGGGGCTCCCAGGGACCTGTGTTAGTGATGAAAATTAAACATGAAGACCAAGCGGTACTCCTTTGTTGATGGTGTTGTGTATTATGCAAAGAGGGTTGGATCTGATAGCTCAAGCACAAGTAGAACCTGGAACAGGTCAGTGAGAGACCACCTTTTGTATGGGAGTGTAAAGTATCTGGGCACATGTGGCTGATAGCAGCTAGCCTGGCAGAGAGTGTGATGTGTTTTAAGGTCCTCAGTCCTGGGTGATTGTTGAGGAGGCCATGAACTCTACCCAGAAAGGTAGAGGTCTTCCCCTACCTGAATGAAGTGTGGAGACTATAGGTGGAGAAGAATCCTGTCCTCTTCCTCATCTGCTCAACTCCAGCCTGAGGCACTGAAATTTCAGATCACAGGTAGCAGAGTGTGGAAGTTTGTACATTACTTTCTTAATTTGGAGCCTAATGCAGTTTCTGATATGGCTTGTGACTTAGGAACCAGGCAGGCTATTCCTTGAATTTCTAGGTCATGTAGGCCGGAAGAAGCTCAAAGCAGGAGCATGGCCATAGGAGAGTACAGGTCAGATCTCAGCTACTGCTGTTTGACCAGGGTACCGTGTAGCTTCAGGCCTGTGTGTGGAACTGGTGTGCCACACAATTCTATGGGTCTGTGGATGGGTTCTCCTGGAGGCATGGGCCATTACGTTCTTGGTGTAAAGCTTCAGGACATCCAGCATCTTTGATTCTGTAAGTGTACTTTGGCTGATGTGGATCAGAGCCTGGGATTATATGCACCAGTGAGAGGTCTCTACTGGGGTCTGCGTTTGGTGATAATTCAGTCATATTACCAGGAGTCTCCAAAACCTGACCACATACAATAGATCAAGTCACTACATTGAAATACACTGATGATTTGTTGGGATATTGCCTGGTTGCTGCCTTCCAGGGGTTAGGTAATAGACAAAGCACTTCTAGCTACTACATTACTAAGCATATGCTACTTCTTGCAAACCAGCAGGTAATGCCCTGTTTCTGAATAAACATTGCATCTATGTAGATGCCGAGTTGATCAAGAACTCCATGGTGGTGCCTGTGTGCCCACTTCGGGGCCACATTTCAAAGTGTTCCGTCTCTGAAAGCAAAGGTTCCTGTTTTATAGCAAGGGATTCTGAGACCTCTGGCAGTACGATTGAGTCACTACCAGAAGGGCAAGAATGGGAGTTTGCCTACCTGCTGTATTTCTTGTACCTTTTCTTTAGCAAACTGCCCTGCTCTGTTTAGCTCTGCTAAGTGTGGTCTGCGTATAGACGCTGAAGGGACCAGCTGCCAATTCGTTCCGTGATGACCAGCAGCTACGTCAGGAGTCACAGGTGGTGAAGCAGTGGATACTCCAAATTCCGATTTCATTACTTACTGCTTCCTTGAGGCTTTGGCTTTACTTCTGTACCAGTGACAAAAGGTGGGTGGTGATGCCGGAGTCTCTCTTTTGCTGTGCTATTACCTTAATCCTCAGTTTACTCACTGTCTTATAACTTGGGCTCTGGAAAAGGAACCAAGACCCTGAACATATCAATAGATGGACAGGGTAGGAAACTTATAGGCATCTGTTGGTGGGGGCCACCCAGTAGGTCTTCACATCAGGGGAGGTTGATGGAGAACTCCTAGGTCCGGAGTTGATAAAAGAGTTTGTTGAGGAACTGTGAGTTACCTCCGAGTGGGGTGTGCAGAGGCAGGCAGCATGTGAGGTTCAGGAGGATATCACCCAATTATTCTAACATTCATCAACAGACCACAGTGTCTACTGTGTTCTTTTCAATTAACCTGGAAGCTGTCTAATGGGTATTCAGCTGTACAAAGTTTGAATGTCAAGTGCTCTTTGTGAGACAGATTTACCATTACCGTTCTATGGAACAGAAAGGCCGTATTTTGCATGCTCGGATCCTGGGTGATCCCTCCTGGTGATCCCTCCCAGCCAACTCTACACTTTCTTTCAGCAGCCTCTCTCACACCCAGTCTGTTCTTCTGGGGTTGGAGTGGCTAGGCTTGGTCAACTTTCCCTCTTCCTTCTAGTCTCAGAGAGGCTGTGTGGGGTTGTGTGTATGTGTGTGGTGTGCTGTGTGTGTGTGTGTGTGTGTGGTGTGTGTGTGTGTGTGGTGTGTGTGTGTGGTGTGTGTGTGTGGTGTGTGTGTATGTGTGGGGTGTGTGTGTGTGTGTGGTGTGTGTGTGTGGTGTGTGTGGGGTTGTGTGTATGTGCGTGGTGTGGTGTGTGTGTGTGTGTGGTGTGTGTGTGTGGTGTGTGTGTATGTGTGTGGTGTGTGTGTGTGGTGTGTGTGTGTGGTGTGTGTGTGTGTGGTGTGTGTGTGTGGTATGTGTGTATGTGTGTGGTGTGTGTGTGTGTGGTGTGTGTGTGTGTGTGTGGTGTGTGTGTGGTGTGTGTGTGTGGTGTGTGTGTATGTGTGGTGTGTGTGTGTGTGTGTGTGTGTGTGTGTGTGTGTGTGTGTGTGGTGGGAGTTGGGAATAGACATCTTCAGGGCTTTAGGTATATGAGTTGTAAGGACAGGTAGTGAGGTATTGCAGGATTCTTGGCTTGAGGCTCCTAATGAACAACATTCCAACATGACTCCTTCAGTTAACTTCCAGCATATCCAATGTACTATTACAGTATGCAATCATCAGGCCCAGCCTCCTGCAGCAAGCCCAGGGCACACTCTCTCTCCCTCTCCCTCTCCCTCTCCCTCTCCCTCTCCCTCTCCCTCTCCCTCTACCTCTCCCTCTCCCTCTCCCTCTGCCTCCCTCCCTCCCTCCCTCTGCCCCCCTCTCTCTGTATCTGTTTTCTCTGGGTTGAACATGACTATTACCATCTTGAGCCACAGCAGTTTTGATCACCTACACGAGACTCTCACAAGAATCTTCAATGATGTAGCTGCCTATAGGGTGCCTGGTGATGTAATTCCTTTTGAGTTACTATAAGTAAACTCCATAAACTCATTTGTTTATCAGGCTGGACTTGTATGGATTCACTTCTTTGGTCCATTAGTGACCTCAGTGTTTGGGGTGAATAGATGTTTCTTTGTTTCCCCAATAAAACTAATGATGTGTATATGCGATGTATATATATCTATATATCTATATCTATATAATGTTTACCATGTATATTTATACCACATGTGTATATACACTTGTATATACTTATGTGGGTGTTTATATGTATGTAAGTGTACATATTTCTATGTATGAATATGTAGTATGCATGCGTGGTGGTTTGAAAAAGAATGGCTCCCAGGCATGGGGGTGATTCACTTTGTCCCCTTGCTCCTTGCCCCACCTCCCACTCCTGAGTCACGAGAGCAGATTAGTTGACCCTGCCCATCACTGGATGAAGCACTTGGGAGAGCAGGCTCTGTACCTTGCCTGGTCAGCACAGTAGAACTGGCTCTGATGGAGGAGGAGACAAGGGTGAGCCAGCCCAAGGGCATGAGAGCAGGATAGCTGAGAGCTTGAGTTGGTGCACCCAAATCTACATTATCTGTGAACTGTTGGGGCTTGTGAAAGGGCCAGTCCTGCTGATCCAAAGCTGCAGGGTCTCCATGACACAGAGCAACAACAAGATAACTGGGAGGAGACCCAGTGAGGAGCCAATATTGATGGTGTGACAGAAGCCAGAGACTGGTGACTCATTGCAATGAACATTCACAAGTGAAGGTGTGTGAACAGAGAGGCAGACTATGGGACACACTGTGACACGTTATAGCATCCACGATGAGATGCTCTCTATGCTTGTTTTGTATATCTTTTGTTTGTGTGTTTTTTATTTCGTGGGGAAGGGAAGGTTGTAAGGGCAGAGGGTGGATATGAAGGAATGGAGAGATGATGGGATTGGGGTGCAAGATGTGAAATTCACAACAAATCAATAAAAAGTTAGGGGAAAAAAGAATTGCTCCCATAGGCTCATATATTTGAATGTTTAATCACCAGGAGTGGCCTCAAATGCACTATGTAGTTGAGTATGGACTTGAACTTCTGATTCTTTGGCTTCTACATCCCTAGTTCTTTGATTACAAGTGTGTGCCACCACTCCCAGTTTTATGAGATGTTGAGAATGAAATCCAAGAGTTTGTGGTTGTCAGGCCAGTACTTTACCAACTGAGCTACATTTCAGCCTATCTCCTGACATGGAGTTGATTGCTGTTTCCCTTGTACCTTAGCCCTGCTGAGGTATCAGGCTTCAGGGGTTATTCAGGTACTTCCCTGGTCTATGCATTCATCTGTCTTGACTTCTATTGGATTTGCTTTTTGCTAACAAGCAGACTTAGCCAGCCCAGCTTGCCATGGCAACCGCCCACAGCTTGCTCTCTGTCCGGCTGCCTGGCTGCTTTATCTCTGAGGCCATCTGTTCTGGCAACACAATTCCAAAGCCACTTAAACAGAGCCTGGAGCAGGGCATCCCTAAGCTCGTATGAGTGTGCGTGCACAAGCACATACACATAGAACAGTATGACCCCTGCAGGGTGGAAGGTAATGTCAGTGGGGATCCCAGCAGCTGCTCACTTTTCTTGCTGTTCTCGAGTAGGTTTCTGACAAATCATTATGAATGTATGTGAGTCTACATATGTGTCTGCCTCAGAGCTTCACCCCACTTTTCTCTGTCCGTGAGTCTACTGAGTTTTGACCTTTGTCCCAAGTCTTTTTCTGCACTTCCTTCCTTGGTCCATGTCATGTGTTTATCCATCACCCTTGCAGCTGTGGCTATGAATCTGGTCCTTGTCTCTGTTCACCTCCTGTCTTTCCAGTGTTGGCAGTTACTCTTTGCTTTTTATTCTCTTTATGTCCCAGTACGGAAGGGCTGAAGGGGCTGCTTCTGGAAGAAGGAGTCAGGAGGCTGTCCCTTATGCTCCATAATTTGATTTTGAGCATATCTGTCTCTTTCTCCACAGCCCCAGTATGGCTAGTCCTGGGGACTTAAGGACACTGTGTCTGGCTTCCTTGGGTCTGTTCATACCATGGGATGGAGTCTCCTTAGCTCATGCCTAGGCTCTTTGCTCTGAGCCCAAGTGAACTGTCCACTGAAAGTGTTTTTCCTTCTAGCCACACAGCCGTCTTGAGATCTCTCTCTCCCTCTCCCTCCCTCCCTCCCCCACTCTCCTGCCCCATAGATTTAGTTAATGCCCCTTCCTCCCTTCCCCTAGGAGAATTTGGATAAGCACAGTATCCTAGGCCAGCAGGCTCACTTGGGTGCCTGAAATGATCCGAACTGGGAATCTTGTCGAACTGCTCTTTCCTGCAAGTCACTCTGAGTTCCATTACTCCTTTTTCTAGCTTGACACATGGGAGATAGACAGGAAGTCTCTCTCTGGAATTGATTCCAATCCTACCTGAGGTCCAATTTAGATAGTTCATGCTGCAAGGAAATGCTTCCTCCCTGCTGTGGCATCAAGGGTAGCTCTCTTCCCCTCCCTTCCAGTAGTGCTTCCTTAGGCTCAGGCTGCTGTAAAATCTGCTGTTAGGACCCTGAATTTGGGTTTCTTGGCAGCTTGAGGGCTTCTGACTGGAGTCTCTACTGAGTGTCTTTTGCACTGCAAACTGATTTGCTTAGAGCCCTGGCTGGCAGCCACTTAGTTGACCTTCCTTGCCTCTGCCAATCCTGCAGGATAGCTTTCTCCAGGCTCTATTCTGCCCGTGTCAGAGCAGCAGACTAGCTGACTCGTGGATAGGGTCCTGGCTCTGGAATCCTGAGATCTTAGGCAGATCAAGCTGAGACTTAGGCATGGCAGACATCTGGCTCCTATGCTCTGGTTGTGTAGAGGATCTGGGAGTTCTTAAGTTCTGGATCATGGTGATGAGCCCAGGGGTCAGAGCAGAGAGACTCTGGAATGTGTGCTAGGGGTACTTTTTAGAGGCTCTTAGAACACTTTTAGAACTTAGGATAGGCTAGCAGAGACATTGTTTGGTGATGTGTGCTGGTAATGTCATTACAGGTAATGTCAGAGACCCCCCTTTTTGTCAGTTGCAGTTGCTACTTATGGTTGAGAGTCCAGGGAAGGCAGATGTTGCAGCTAGCAGAACCCAGAGTAAAGCTTGGTTAACAGCTGCTGTCAACAGCCAGAGCTGTGCTTTAAACAAAGGGCTGTGACCTGGGCAAATAAACACTCCTGAACTCTCTTGGGCACACACACCATCTAGTGAGCCCTGACATGGTGTACTGCTTGCCTTCAGGACCTAGCCGCTGGGGCTCGAGTGCCTCCTAAGTCAGCCAACTTTCAGAGTTAGGGTTGATCTGTCTTGCTAGTTGAAAGCATGTCCAAGTTTTCAGCCTAGGGTCTCTAAAAAGGAAGCAGCACTCCAGAAGTGTCTTCTCAATTTCTACTGATGCCCTTCAGGGTGGGTGTTCCATTTAGGTGGAACAAATGGGACTGGATAATTCAGGCATGGGGGGTCATGATGCAGAAGAGGCTGCTAGGTTGTAGAATCTTGAAGTGTGAATGGGGAAAGGGACCGTGGCTACTTTCTTTTTTTTTTTTTTTTTTTTCTTTTTTCAAGCTCAAAGTGCACGTCAATCACAATGTCCACTTCCTGGCTATTTTCAATGAAGCAGTGCCAACATGCTCTGGCCCTGTGCAGTGTTCCTGGATTTTCCTTTGACTCATAAGGAAACTGAGTCACAGACATTGATAACTTGTTCAAGATCAGCTCATCTAAGGAGATATACAACCTTGGTTAGGGGCAGACAGAAAGTGGAGACCTGAGTGTCTACCAGAACCTATAGCTACCTTTCCCCACTTTCCCCTACTCTCACTTCTGCTCCAGTTCCCTCTAACCACCAGCTGCTCCTGTTTCCCATTGTCTCCCCATTTCCCCATTCCCTCTCTGTTCCCCATACCCATAACTCCACGTCTCCTCCTTTTCCCACTTCTTATTTTATCTCAGCCCCTCGTTTTATCTCAACTCTCAATCTTCTCTCTTCTCCCTTGCCCTACTTCCCTGTATCCCAATTTCTCACCTGCCCCCCCCTACTGTTCCCAACCCTTATGTCTCCCCTTGTCTCACATACCCATTACCTTAATTTCCTTTCTTCCCCCTCTACTCACCATGTCCACGGTTTCTTCCCTGGTTCTAATTTCCTCCCTGTTCTCTCTTTCCACATGCTTTCTATTCTCCTGCTCCCAGCTTTCTTCTTCTCCTTCCTGGCTCTTCAGCCAGTTTCAGCTCTCCTCACATACTCTGTTCTCTGAGTGACAAAACTCGCCTTTGTCTACAGTCCTACCTCTACTCCAGACTCATACGTGTAGCCCCTGCCTAGGTTGTCACCATCTCTCTGTGACTAATAAGCATAGATTTCTGCTCTGTTCAACTCATGACACCACTCAGAAACCCTATGATCCCATGTGGCCCTCTCTTAACCTTAGTGCCCTAGACCCCCTGATAGCTTGACCCATCCCCTAGAGCATCTGCCAACTTGAGCGAGACCATTACCTCCTGCCTGCTCATTTTCCTTCATTTTGGATGTGGGCATTACATTTGCTAGAGATCCCAGGGTATGAGGAGCAGGCTCATTCTGCATATGCCTCCTCTTGCCTCCCCCTTATTATAGACACTACTCCTGAATGGAAGTGACTAGGTTGGGCTTAGTCATCAGCTTGGAGAGAATAACTTAGGGCTATCACCCTGGTGCCTACCTGGACAGTTACTTCCTCAGTGTTGGGAGCTCAGAGAGTACCTGTTGTGTCCAAGTTGATTATTCACAAGGGCTATCCTGCACATAGTACCCTACGTACTCAGGGTAGAAGACTCATCCCTGAAAAGGTCTGTTCTGCCTCCCACTTGCTGACTTGTTCCCCCCAGACTGCAGGCTTCCTCTACTGTGACCGCCGATTCTAGCCACATCTCCTTCACCGTTCATCTGTAGTACAGGGAGGGGCTATCTCTGCCTCTCCTACTCCCCTGCTTTGGCCCTGCAGGCGGGGTCCATTGTTTGGGCCCGAGGCCCATTGTGTGTGGAAGGGAGCCTCATTGGCAGGCAGCCGGCATCAATTTGTGATTATGTGCTCTCTGTCTTGATTGGCTGGTTGTGGTCTGTGCTCCCAGGGTCCCGGGACACAGAAGTTTGTGCAGCAACTTTTTCCAGCATGAAGTGACTTGTATCCAGGCTTCAGAGAAGAGGTTCATCCATCTGGCCAGGATGACGCTCTGCGGGAGCTTCCTGGGTGCGTACCATCCCCAGCCCCTTGCACCCCTCCCCAGGCTGTTCATAGTTCTGCCAGGATACCCTGCCAGTGCTCAGTGTTCTTTTCTGGGCTGAGAAAGTGATAGACATGTACTCCTCTTGAATGCCAGCCAGAGACCCTGGGGACATCTTGGGTCCCTTTCGGCAGAAGTGCTGACAGCACAGAACCCTGTGAAAGCCTCACAGCTTACCCGTGGTTGGAAGTTGGGTGGATGGTGGGTAGTGGGCCTGCTAGTATCTTTGTTTCTCTTTAGGACTGCTGGCTAGCAACTGAGGGAGCAATAGCAGCAGCCCCTGACCCAGGAGGCTGGGAAAGTGGAGGTGGACCGTGACTTCTTATGTCTTTGTGTGAACGGGAACATCTATACTGGTCTTTTTGTGTCTTCTTCTGCTAGCTACACCCTAATCACACGCACAGTCGCAAGGCATGAGTGTGCATGTGTGTGTGAGAGTCTCATAAACTGGTTGCCAAATGTTTGCGAGTGTGAGACAAGCACACAAAGTCAGCCTGGAGTGTGGGTAAAGTGGCTCCTGGTTTTTGTTTGCTCCATCTGCCAGGGCCTGCCTGGGGCAGCGCCCCCCAGCCCTCAGCTGTTCTATACAATATTAATGCTGACCATCTCGGCTGCGCACACAACGCCCTAATTGTCGCCGGCAGCATTAAGGCAGGCGCCCATCTGCGGGAAGCTTTCAGAAGGAAACAAGAAAACCTCACCCCCAGCTGGTCACTGGAGAAGGTGGTGCCAATTACAGATGCAGAAAGTTTAGAACAAAATTACTTGAAAGAGTTTTTATGAAGCAAATGAACTGACACTTGGAATGTCTGTGTGCGGATTTGCACAAGTAATTACACCTTATTTGAAATGATCCTACCAGTTAAGCAACAATTAAGTCTGCTCTCTCAGTGCACACAAAGCACTTTCCGAGTGAGCCGGCAGCAGTCATAGTTTAGCTTTTCAAATCTCTCCGTTTCCTCCCCTGAAAAGTCTGTGGACCCACCAACCCAACAGAAATTGTTTACCTGTAGATCTTCCCGAACTCAAAAAGGCACGTGCAACCTGCCTTCAGATTTTTATGAAATAAAGCTTAAAGGAACAGTGTGCTGTTGAAAAAAAAATGTTTTACGAGTCTTAAAAATTCTGGCAAATCTAAGGAAAAAAAAGTTTTTAGATTATACCTTGCTGTTGTCACAAGCAGGAGCTGTTTCAGTTGGTAGTACACTTTTGGAATTGCTCTGCCTTGCTAGGCGAACTGGCAACTGGGGACCTAGTGCACACCACGGGCTTTGGCGAGAAGAGAACAAAGGCCAGCTCCGTGGGGGTTGGGGGTGTGGGGGTGTGGAACGGAGGGAGCGCTGTCCAGAGTGCTGATCAGTCTGCGGCACGCCTCCACTCTCGCTCAGCTCCTTTCAGGGTCGAAGGGAGGTTATCAAACCCCAGAGTTGGCTGGAGAAATTCTCCACTCTGCTTCTTTTCTGGAACCCCCGCTTTGTTCTCCAATACTGTCAGACAAAGATCTTGAATCTTTACTCCTCTAACCAGCTTGAAAACCCTCTACATCTCTAACTTACCAGATAGGTTGCGAGTCCTGGGCTCTCCCTCGCTACCGGTTTGTGATTTCCCTGCACATTCAAAGTGCAGCCCCAGGCAGGATTTGGAGCATATTCTAGTCCACTGAGCTAAAACTCTCGAAGCTTGTGGCTGCTCGAAGGGATAGGAGATGCTGACAGACTGAGGTTTGTGCAAAAACACTTTCCATTCCCTCAGAAAATAATGATGCCCCACAAGGATTTTTTTTTTGTTGCACATATTGGCTTCTCTCTTTTGTCTTCTCTGTTTTATGTTATTTCTTAAGTTTGATTATCATGAATCTGAATTAAATGGCTTTCCTGGAGTCTTCAATACTGTTGGGTAGTAAGGTTAATTCAACACAGGCTCTCCCTTCTACTCCACCTTCTCCTTATAACAATGGCACACAGTGCCACCCCGAGCCTGCATTCTGCCGATAAGGCTTTAATAGAATTTCTGAATGCTAAAGGTTTAGGATGTAAAATATCCAGCTCTGGCAGCTTGTTCAGAGAAGATAGAGGTGGATTTTCAGGAGTGCTCTCTGCCGAATGTGTCCTTTTATGCTAATGGATAGGAGTTCACGAAAGAATGGGAAAATGGTAGGCAATCATTGTAGGACACTCAAATGTTCTCCCTGGGCTAATTAATATTTCATCTTGTTTGACCACTGCAGGTTTGCGTTTGTTTCATTTTTGCTTGATCTAAATAAGTGCCCCCATATAAATTTTGTGTTTTACTCATGTGTGTAAGAAATAACATACTTAGCTTGCGTTTTGGAACAAAGCTCCTTGTTTTATGTATAATATATGGAGAATGAACTATGTGTTAGAAATAATTGTTCGTGAAAGAGAGGCTTCTGCTTATCTATCCCACAAGGTCCTTACAACCTGCTCTTCTTGCAAAAGCTAGCATACTTGCTCTATCTTATTCAGACTTCTGGCGGCCCAAGCCTACCTATGATAATCAAGCAGGACATTGTATTTCTGCACAACTTGCCAGGAAATAATGTTTGTTTTCTATTAAAACCTGAAATACCTTTGTGCCGTGAATGTTCTGTTTTCTAGATGTGGCAGTAGTGTCGTCTTGGGATCTTAATTTGGTTTTCACTTTTGTGTTTTCTAGTGCAATTTCCAATTCTGATTTGTCAGTATGAGGATAAGTTTTTGGGGAAAAAACTAGGGTACCCTAGGTTTCTCTCGAGGTTGTTCCTGTATTCAGCTCTGTAAATTAGAGAAAAACTGAGAAGTGGCAGATTGGGAAGTTGGCAGGCAGGTTGTATTTCTAGGGTGTGTGTCCCAGAGACTTTTCTTCTTGGTGTTTTTGGGTGCTTCTTACAGACAGTGAATTTATGTTTCTAGGGTTAGGATAGCAGTGCTTAGAGATTTTTTTTAGTACTCTTTGGGAGACCTTTAGTATCAAAACATTAAAACAAAAAGGGAAAGTGTAACAATAATAAAATCTTTTCTGCTCTGTTCCTTGTGAGTGTACTTTACTGTTTCAATCTTTGATGCCTTAGGTATCATTCCTGAAAAAAAAAATTCCACCTTAATTCCTGGTAATTCCATATGAAGATGAGCCCATATAACACTTTTAGTTCATTTGAGAAATAAATTCTGCAATCCATTTTTATGATGGGAGGTTGTATTCCTAACCACCAATAAATATTGTAAAGCACTTTCGCCAGAGCCATGCTAACCCAGGGCATCTGTCATTCCGGTCGCTGCTATTAGGAATTATTGGACTGAACCACTGGCAGAAAAAGAAGAGGGGAGTGAGCATGGTTGGCAGAATGTTTCTTGCTCTTTTGTGTGTTTTACGTTTGATAAAACCCAATCATGCTGTATATTGATTATAGATATATTTAGGCAGATATGGGCACATTCTTTGGTGAGGCTCAGAACAGAAAACAGGAAGTCTATTGGTCTGGAGCACCTCTCTCCTTCAGTTTGGCAGATCCATCTTTCTGATGTTATACTGTAAATTTATTTCACCTCAGAGAGTAAACAGATATATTGGAGCCCCAAGGGTTCATGGGTAGCGTATTTACAAAGGAGCCTCCTCCGCCAGCCCGTGCCACCGCTGCTAATGAGAGCGGTCATTAAGTAAATGAGACATCGCCTTTAGCTGGCTTAGGAGTTCGCACACTGAGGGGAGAAGATATTTAATTGAAACCCACACACAGGCTTCCCCACACGTGACTGCGGTGAGGGAGGCAGCTGCCTTCCCCTCCCCCGTCCTCCCCCCACCCCCCCCCATGTAAATTTCATGATTGCTTTCCGTGATGTCATTTTGAAAGAGGACAGACAATAGCTGTGGGGAAAGGTAAGTCAATGTTATGTTCTTTTGCTGACAAAGGCAGATACCCAGGGCTTAGCTTTTCCCCTTGGACAGAGGGGAGGGCTAGAGCAGAGAGGATTTCTAAGAAGGCTCTCTTTGCAGAAAAGCAGGTTGGGGGATGTCTTTTTAAATTGTTCTGAAGGACAAGGCTTTCTTCTCCCTGTCTGCCTGGGCTGTGTGTTCCTCCTCTTTCTCTGCCCTTCCTGCATTTCTGAGATTCTCATGGGCATGTTGTGTGCCTAATAGAAAAGGCATTAGGGGAGGAAGACACTGTGGATCAAGACAAGAAACTTTATCTGTATTTCTGGAAAAGGAACACAGATGTGCCTGGGCCATGGGACCCAGAAGCTCTGTGTCCAGAAAGGATGCTGACCTCATACGCAGGTCTATCTGAAGCAGAGACTTGGAGCTTGGCTGTTTCTTGTGGGACACACACTCCAGGTACCCAGAAGAGATGATCCTGGGAGCATTTTGTCTTCTTGTCACATACTTCCAAACTTCAGGAGCAACACCCAGGGAGCGCTTGTCTGTGGGATCCACGGGTAGCGTTTGGTTTACTGTTCTCAGTTCCTCCTGTGTGTGTTTGTGTGGTTGGAGTGTGTGGTTGTTTGTAGTGCCAGTGTAACTGGATTTTCATATCTAAAACCAGGAAGTCAGTTTGAGCTTTGAACACGGGTGCCGTTGCACACAAATGTGCCCTAGAGGACTTGGCTCTGTTCACGAGATTTACATTCTTTATGAATCAGGATAATAAACAAGTATAAGGAAGTTTGTATGTCAGTGCCGTAGCTACCCATTGCCGGCTCCTTTCAGACATGGATGTTGCCTTGTTCCAATATCATCTTTGAATAAACGGACATCATTGGCTGGTAAAGCTGGTTGTTTAATTTCTGAAATGAAGCTTCTGAGAAGTGGCTTGAAGATTGTGTATGTTTGATCTTGAGGCATTACATGAGTTTGGTCAGACTGTGTAGCTATAAAGTGATAATAATAATAATAATAATAATAATAATAATAATAATCAATTACTGGGACTATTTACATTGTTCTTTTGGGAGAGGAAGAGGATGAATTTTGTCCCACTGGCTTAAAAAAGAATCTTAGCCCTGAGGGTATCTCTGAGACTAGTGGCCAAGTGAACAAAAACAGGAATGTTCTAAGGCACACTTAGGAGGGGAGCATCTAATTGGCGTTAAAGAGATGTGCTAGTTTCTCTGAGGTGGCAACAGTGTGGGGTGCTGGGTCCTTACCTGACAACCTGTGTGTGTGTGGGGGGGCTCCCTTCAGCACCAGGTTCTTTGCCACTACGACCTCTTCCATTGACCCTTGACTGTAATTTTTACCTAACTAACAATATTGTTAACAAATTGTTAACTAACAATAAATAAAAGAGTGGAAAACAAAGATTACAGTCTTTTGCACCCAGTGGGATGCTGTTGTCAACTGAGGCATGGTCCTCCCCCTCCCAAGTTGTGTTGCTTGTGCAGAAGAGGGCAGTTTTGTCAGTTTACTTTCATAAAGAAAGAAGCAGCTTTATGGAGTCTTTTGTAGAAAGGCTATCTGACTCCCAGGTACTTTGGTGATGCTAGACTTCAAGGAATTTGTTGATCCAGAAAGCTGAGCAATAATAGTGTTCGAGAGTTCAAGGATCTGTAAGCTTTTTCATCCCAAATCAACCTGCTTTCCATGCTCTTTAGAGCACAGAGCCCGGCCGTAGTTCTGAGAATTCCTCCAGCTTCTGTCTGAAGAACAGCTGAGGGTATTGCCTGCAGGCCTCAGGGTAATCCTTGGATATGTAGATTCTGTGTTCTCTTAAACTCCCAGGGGTTGCATGAGGAAATCACTCTCTGAGAAGACCCTCCTCACTTTTGGAACTGCAAAGTTGTTCTGTGCTCGTATGGTGGCAGTTTCTGCTTAAATACTTGTGAGTGTTCAGAGATGTCAGGAAGAGCTGGCAGGGCGTGCTGGTATGAAGGTGCAGGCTTGACTGCTGTGGGTCACTGACCTGGCCATGTTGATCAGGTCACAGGGCTGACAAGGTACTGTCTTTAATTAGTCCTCCTTTGGTCCTGGTTATCAAATGTGATGGCGATATGGGTGATATTGTACATGAGCATGTGACCCAGGCACATAGAAAGACTGGCTCAGAACCCAGCAGGCCACCTTCTGGCATGGCCAGGCCTAGCAGTGGCTGGACTGTTTGCAATGCTGGTTTGCATGATCCAGCCCTGGATGAGCACGATCGAGAGGAACCTACAGACTGACAAAGTGCCAGGAACCTATTAGGCCTCCAATAGCTGCCTACTGTAAGGGAGCAGATGGTTAGGGAGTGAACCCTTCCTAGATACACTAATGTGAAAGGTAACTATGCTTTGGAAAAATAGATTCTTTAGGTTAGAGCAATCCTACTACCTGGGCTGGTTCAGGAGGTAAAGGTGGGTTCAGGAGCAGTCAGAATACCTTGGTCAGCACTGGACCCAGAGTGGCATGAGATAGGGAGTCGAGAGGTGGCAGAGGTGGCTGCTTCCGGTGGCCCTGGCTCATAGGTACTCTGAACACTGGTATCGACTCAAGTATTTTGTGTTCCACTGTCCTAACCCTAAAAGACCAGTGCAGAGGCACTGTTAGTTCGCTTTTCTCTGTGGATACCTGAGCAAATCTTTTTTTTTCTTCCTTTTTTGTCTTAGGACTGCCTTTCTGCTTTTCCTGTGCACTTAATAATCGAGTAATCAAAAGTACATTGGTTACAGATATAATTTTAACTGAAATTTTTGTGGCCCAAGTTTATAGGAAAATTTGAGGGGACAGCATTAAAAGGGTTTTGAGGGGGAAGACTGAGCTCAGTTGAAGAGCAAGTGCCTAGCAAACACAATATCCTGGGTTTAGTGCCCAGCTAGCAGACCGAAGGGGTAGGGGTGTGGCTCAATTGTCAGAATGCTTGTCTAGCATGTACGAAGGTCTGGGTTTGATCCTCAGTACTGCATAAACTGGGGTATGATGGCATACACCTGTCATCCCAGCAGTTTGGGACTAGAGACAGGAAGATCAGAAGTTCATGATCATCCTTGACTACATAGTAAATTTGAGTATAGGATATGTGAAACACTGTTCCAGAAAAGAAAAAAGAAAGAGAAAAATGGTGTCTTTATTTGAAAGGAATAGAGTAGCTGTTATTGCTGTGCCCCATGGACTTCCTGCTTTTTGAAGACTGCAGACTGTCCACTGCTCAGCTGAGAGCAGGTTCTAGGGTCCCGAGTAGAAGGTACTCATGTTCTTGCATATTTTGTGTTCTCCATACATGTTAACTTTTCCCAAATGGCACTTGAAAACAAGAACAAAACCATGTGAGAGGCGTTTTCATTTGAATTAAAATGTCTGATCTCAGGGTTCTGCAGATTTAGTGTTCTCAGAAGCCACTCAGTGCAGTTTTAACTCACCTCTCCTCTTGGCAAATGCCTTTAGGAGTGAGTGTGTTTTTCTTGTTAGACCAACTTCATTTATTGCTTCATCCTTTTTTCATTTATAAAATTCAATGCTATTTTAAAAGGCAGTAATGACCATAGCTCAGAAAATGTTTTATTCTTTTTAATGCCGTTGTGTATATATGAATCTTTGCCGGCTTGCATGCTGCATATGGACCCTGGGAATCAAACCCTGGTCCTCTGGAAGAGCAGCACGTACTCGTAACTGTTTGGGCCATCTCTCCAACCCCTTACTTTTGGCTTTGTGAGTCATGGTTCCTCTGTGTGGCCCTAGCTGTCCTGGGAATTGCTATGTAGAACAGGCTAGTCTTGAACTCACAGAGATCTGCTTACCTCTGCCTCCTGAGTGCTGGGATTAAAGGCAAACACCACCATGCCTTGCTTCAAAGTTTTTTTTTTTTTTTTTTTTTTTTTTTTTTTTTTTTTTTTTTTTTTTTTTAATCTGCTCAGTGAAAACATCTGCTTGGCTCTGGATAGTCCCACTCTTAGAAAGAGAAGAGTTTGTCAGATACAGTGTTGGGCTCTTATGGCATCCCTCTGCCCAGTAGCTTGCCTCATCTTCAGGGATATGGGTTTGTGTACAGGCCATGATGAACTGGGTTTCAGTTTGTATAGATATGTCCAGGGAGAATTGGGTCCACGTGGGACTGTGGCCTGAAAACATTGCCCGTGCCAGGAGAGTACAGGTAGACAGACAGGGTTTTGAAGGGCCAGTGTGAATATGCAGAGGCCACCTAGGGTCACATTGAGCAAGATGGCTGGGCAAGGTAGGAATTACATCACATGATCCAGGTGTGAGGAGAAGGCATGGGGATACTATGTGGTCTGAGCTGTTGGTGGGTTGCTTGTGTACCTGACTCCAACCTGGTGGTATTTAGCACTTTATAGAATGGGTATGAACCCCAATTATCATTGATCAAGAGCTAGAATTCAACTTTTCCTATAGAATCCCTGAAGGTTTTGAGAGTTGTGACTGGGGCTGGAGAAATGACTCAGAGGTTAAGAACACTGACTGCTCTTCCAGAGGTCCTGAGTTCAATTCCCAGCAACCACATGGTGGCTCACAACCATCCATATGGCATCTGAAGACAGCAACAGTGTACTCATATTCATAAAATAAAAATAAATCGAGAGAGAGAGACACACACAAAGACTTGTGACTTAGCACAGGGGCTATGATTTTGGGACCTGTAGACACTGCTAATCCCTCACACTGGACATCCTTCTCTGTTGCTTGTCAGTCACTCAGGAAACAAGGCTTCTGGAAGTTATGACGTATTTGTATTTTCTCCAAAACTTTCCGTTCACTTCTGTAGTGAGCACTGTGCATCAAGTCTGGAAAATTAATGTCCACTTTTTCGTAGTGCTAAGCCTGAAAATCTGCACTGGGCTGTTGCTGAATAGAGACATCACTTTAGAGCATGGTGGTAAGTTCGTAGGCAGGACGCAGCTCCATATTAAATTTGCCTCCTTAGCCAAATTTAAATTTGAGCAGGGGTCTCAGAATCAGAGGAACTGGGATGGAAGGAAGAAAATGGAGCTATTTTAAAAACTATTGCCTCATGGTTCTTCAAGGCAAGAAAGAGAAGAGGTAGAGCCTGTTCTTTTCTGAGCTAGATTGCTTGACCAGGAGAGTTCCTGGTATTTGTGGGTTAGAATACCAGTCTCCTTACAGCTGCCTGTTTAGTCTTAGTGCTAGACTTTCTGAGTAATTCCCAGACTACCACATGTGGTTCTGGACTCAATCTGCCTTTTCTGTCCTGAAGAGAAGAGCAGAGCCTATGCTTGGCCTCAGGGTACACATAGTCATTTTGTGCTTGGTCTCAAAAGGTGTTTTGGTCATGGCTCAGTGAAGCCAGATATCAGCCTTGTTATCTACCACCTGCTTTCCTAACCTAACCAACTCTTCCTGGGAAGCTGCAAAGGGATGACAGGAATTTCCCCTGGGGCTGTCCACAGCCTTGTAGCCTGGCCTGATCAAGGTGTCAATCAGGAATGAGGTCTACAGTGCCTCTGAACAGGTTGATTGTGCTTCTTTCTTCCTCCTACCTCCTTTGGGAGCCACTTCTTTCTAGAGTTTCCACCTTTACTGTTCTGAGTGGGTTTTGCATGGTGGCTGTTGAGGCTCCAAGAGTATCTTGAGTTCTATCCAGCCTAGTGCAGGTCAGAGATGAGTGTAGAACTCTCTTTGTGACTGAGTGGGTCAGAGTGGTCCTACGAGTGTCTAGGCACTTGGTTGGGGCTGGGACCTGGTCACATGGCAGTGCCACTATCCCATCCACTGCTGTATAGAAGCAGTGTGACACTGACTATTTGGGACACTGCTGCCTGGGTTGGACATCCTTGTTCTCTGTTGGCAGCCTCCAATGACAGGCCGCCTGAAGAGCCAGTCCTGTGATTTGGTTTGAAAAGTCATTATTACGGCAGAGCAGTTTAGCTGTTGTTTTTGCAGCATTGGTAAGGTTAAAAGAAATAATGATAATAATATAAGAAAGACTCAGTCATAGTTACTGCCGGCAACATGCTATTTGCATTTTTAAGGAAACATTTCTTTGAGACAGCCTGGGTGAAAGGTCACTATTTGCATATAAATGAAAAAGAAAGTGTGTGATGTTGGAAGTTACATCTGTATTATTTTCTCAGCAGTGAGCTGCTGTTGGAGAGATTAGGGGACATGGCTTGCATTTGGCTTTTATTGAATAGAGAAAGTACTAGCGGAGGCTGATTTAGAAGCAAAATAATGAGAAATGTGCAAAGCTATAGAATTCTGGACTCCCCTACCCCCACCTCTCTTCTCTTCTCTCATTTTCACCTAAACTCAGCAAAAGCAGGTCTGTCTGCTCCACTCAGCAAGTATTCTACTCTTTGGATCTCAGCTTTATTAAACCAGGAAAAAAAAAAAAAGAAGAAGAACAAAATTTGCCCCTGGTCTCCCTCGTAACCCTGTTTGTTTCCTGCTAAAAGCTATTTTGTCCCCAGACTTGTCCACTCCTATCCACCAAGAGAGTGCGGTCAAAAATGTCTATTACTCTTCTAGGGTTGGAAGGGTTGGGGAGGAAGGCAGTGTAGTTTTAGAGCTTCAAGGACTCCAAGCAGGGATAGCAAAAAGGCAAGGGTTCAAAAGAGTTCTGTGTGGGTGGAGGCAGCCATGCAACTTCCATGAAACCCTCAGTTTCTTTCCTCCGCTTATACTTTCGGGCTACCAGACTTTCTAGTCTGGGATGATTCCTGGCTTTTTAGAAGGCCGGAAGCAGAGTTCCAAGCAGCAATTCAAAAAAGACCAGAGGAGCTGGGCCTTTGCAGAAGGTTTGTGATTTGGAGGTCAATGTATTGTGAGGCAAAGAGGTTGTGCCTGAGACTCCCCTGCTTTAATCTTGCTTCTTTTCAGAGAACTCTACTGATTACTGATAAATTATTTTTCTTATCCACGTAAATTAAAATTTTGGTTTGTTTTTTTTTCTCTGAAACAAATCCAAATCCACTGAAGTGTTTCAAGTATAGAACAAAACCATTTCTTTTGAACCTCTTGAGAGTTCGCTGCTTGTGATCCTGGCAGGCAAAACCCTTTTCCCCTTTGCTTAATTTCCAGACCCTTGAGGGGTCCTGGGGTCTTATGGTGGTCAGTTTGAAATAGGAAGGATTCCCATGATATGTCTTTCACGATGGTGAGCCATTTGAAGAGCCCTTCAGTTTGGGTTTGTTTGATGCTACCTGTGATTAAACTTGAGTTATGTAGGAACGTCTCTCTCTCTGCCTGACTCCAGCGTTCCTTGCCTGACATGTCAACTTCACACTCATTCAGGTGGGCCATCCCAGAGAACCCCAATGTTACTCTTTTCCTTCTGCAATTAATTAGTATTTAGACACTGTGGAAGCATCCTTTCCCCTTAGACTCTCACTTTGTTAATTTTTGTTGTTGTTTTTAAAGATTTACTTATGTATTTTATGTATATATGTGTTTTATCTGCATGTATATCTGCATCAGATCCCCTGGGACTACAGTTATAGAAAGTTGTGAGCCACCATGTGAGTGCTGGAAATTGAACTTAGGACCTCTGGAAGAGCAGCCAGTGCTCTTTTTTTTTTTTCTTTTCTTTTTTTCGGAGCTGGGGACCGAACCCAGGGCCTTGCACTTGCTAGGCAAGCGCTCTACCACTGAGCTAAATCCCCAACCCCGCAGCCAGTGCTCTTAACCACTAGTGCTCTTAATCTCTTCAGCCACTTCTCCAGGTCCCACAGTTTGTTCATTTTAAAGGATATCTGTAAAGTATTTTGACCAATGAATCATTAGCCTTCCTTTGATGGGCAGATCATTCCTGATTGGCCAGTACATGCTCCTTACCTCCCCACCATTTTCCCTGTTCTCTCTTCTTGCTCTATGCCCAGAGTATTGTGCTAGAGAATAGTGAGAGGCTAGCCTGTAGCCCCAGTGCCACAGTAGCCCACGGTAAAATGTTAGGATAAGGTCATTGTCCCAGTCCCTAAAGTCTAAAGTGAGCTGTGGCTAGCTTTGCGGTAGCAAGGAAAGAAGATGAAGGATTGAGATAAAATGTAGGAAGTGTTTAGCCTTTAGAATACATCAAAAAATTACATCAAAATAGCTTAGAATATCTTTAGAGTAGAATAGGTATAAGCTTATACCTAACTCTAGGGCTTAGCCGCACATCCTTGTTCTGCAGAACAATTTCCGAATGGCTTGGATGGCTACCTCTCCAGGCAGGGGTCTGCACGAGCAGGTGCAGGGATGCTGCTGTATGGCTGGTCGATCATCAGGCACGATAGTCTAACCTTCTGCTCAGATGCAGATTAACTACTGATGTGCCTTGACACTGCTCTGGCAGAGGTAGAAGCGCATCTGTAACTATCTGGGTCATTGGACTTCCTGGCTCGCAGAAGCAGCTGTCTCTCTTGGCTCATGTTGACTGCACGGAGTTACAAAGGTCCCTGGGCAAGAATTAGGATAGTCAGGCTTCACCTGCTGTCTGTGGCCCATTCCACAGCACTTCATCATCTTTTTGTTTTAACCCTAGTCCAGAATTCCCTGAGTCATTATGGTCTATGCTGAATCTGGACATAAATTCCCAACCTGGGATCAAAAAACCAAAGGTGGCATGTTGAGAATTTTGCACTGCACAACAATCCCTAGAGATAACCCACAAATTGTTGGCCTTCAAGACCTGGGACTCAAACACCTGTGGGGGAAGTTTATCTCTTCTGGGCAATCCCTGTTGTCACAATGTTATTTTCAAAAATATTTATTTATTTTTACTTTATATATATGCGTGTGTGTGTGTGTGTGTGTGTGTGTGTGTGTGTGTGTGTGTGTGTCTCATGTACATGCCTGGTGCCTGCAGAGGCCAGAAGAGATTTTGAATCCACCTGGAACAAGAGTTAGGGATGGCATAAGCTGCCATGTGGGCACTGGGATTAAAACTAGGTCGTTTGCAAGAGCAGCAAGTGATCGTAACCATTGAACTATCTCTCCATCACCCAGAATATTATTTTTCATGTAAATATCCACTTGATTCTCTTGAAGCAAATCTAGAATCTTCTTCCTAAGCAGCCTCATACTGAAAACTGAATCCTTACCTTATCTTTCAGTTCATTGTGTGAGAAGCTGGTTTGGGTTCCTTTTAAATCTTTTATTCTCAAGGGTCTTGAGCACATAAGGCCCTGTAAAGTGTGTCTTCCTCTCTAACTAGGCAGAAAGCCCGCATTTATGAGCCTGTCCTGTTGATATAGGAGATATATTGTCTCCTTCAACAAGGCTGTAACTCTTAATCCTTCTAATAGTGCCTTCAAATAGTGCCACTCCCTTGTGACTAAGCATTTGAATATGAGCCTATAGTAGATATTCTTATTCTAACCACCACAGATATCTAGGACTAGAATTGTTATGTTAGATGGTAACGATAGTTTACCTCTGGAGACTTGGGGTGGGAGAGATGGCTCAGTGATTTATAACACTCTTACTTTTGCAAAGGACTTGGGTTAGGTTTACAGAATCCACATGGTACCTGGTACTTCACAACCATCCCTAACTCACGTTCTAGGGATCTGATGCTTTCTTCTGAAATGTGTTGGCACCAGGCATGCACATGGTGCACAGACATAGAAGCAGGCAAAGCACTCGTACACATACAAAAAAGCCTAAATCTAAAACAAAACAAAACGAGACAAAGTACCCTCAAAAAACCTTGAGAATTCCAAGAATAGCTTTCAAAGAGACTGTTATTTTACATTTCTGTCAACAGTAATGAAGAAGATTTCAGTTTCTACAGATTGGAACTCCTATTCGTCTGGTTTTGAATTTGTCATAACCATCTTAGTGAGAGTTAAGTGATATCCTTACAGTTGATTTACATTTAACTCATGACTAGATGCTGTGTTGGGGTCTTTTCATATGTATATTATCCATTTATATATTGTCCTTAGAGAAATGTCTTTTCAAGGTCTTTGATTTTTTAAGTGGTTCATTGTTTTATTAAAGAGTTATCAGAGTTTTTTTTATTCTCAACACAAATCCTTTACCAAATAAGTGCTTTGCAAGCATGTAGGACGATTTTATTGATGGTATTATTTGAAGACAAATGGTTTCGACTTTGATGAAAGCTGTCTTGGGGTTTTTATTGTGATAAAACACCATGACCAAAAGCAGCTTGGAAAGGAAAGGGTTTGTTTTATCTTTCAGTTCTCAGGTTCATACCACCACTGAGAGAAGTCAGAGCAGAAACTTAAAGCAGGAACCTGGAGGCAAGAATTGAAGCAAAGGTCATGAAAGAGTGCTGCTCACTGGCTTGTTGCCCGTGGCTCGCTTAGTCTGTTTTCTATACCTCAGGACCACATGTCCAGGGGGTGGCACCATCCACAATGGGTTTGGCCCTCTCATATCAATGACTAATTAAGAAAACGTTCCATAAGCTTCCCATAAGCTTTCTTTTTGTTTTTTTGAGACAGAGCTTCTCTGGGTAGCTCTGGCTGTCCTGGAACTCTTGATATAGACCGGGCTGGTCTTAAACCCAGAGATCCACTGACCTGTGCCTTCTGGGTGCTGGGATCAAAGGTGTGCACCAATGCTGCCTGGCCCTGTAGGCCAATCTTATGGAAGCATCTTCTCAATTGTGGTCCCCTCCTCTCAGATAACTCTAGCTCGTGACGAGTTGACAAAAAGCTAACCAGGACAAAATCTAATACACACACACACACACACACACACACACACACACATCTCTGTGTGTGTGTGTGTGTGCACATATATTTAAAACATTTATTTATTTTTATTTTATATGTATAGATGTTTTGTATGCATGTGTTTGTCCAGCTGATTCATGTAGTGCTTGCAGAAGCCAGAAGAGGACGTTGGATTCTCTGGAACTAAAGTTACAGATGATTGTTAGCTGCCATGTAGATGCTGGGAATGGAAGCCAGATGCTTTGTAACAACAGCAAGTGTTCTTAACCTATGAGTCATCTCTCCAGACCTATATTATTTTTGTTATTGTTGTTGTTTTGAGACATGGCTTTTCTGTATAGCCCAGGTTGGCCTTGAATTTGTAATCCTCCTGCCTCAGTCTTTATAGTGTTGGGATATAAGCATGCACAGTTTTGGTTTATGGCTAGTACTTTTGGTGTTGTATATAGGAAATAAACCTTTGCTTGATCCAAAGTCAAGAAGGTTTTCTTTTAGGGTATCTAAAAATTTTAGTTTTATAAGTCGGTCTGTGTTATATTGCGAGTTGCATTTTTTTTGCACTGTATGAGATCTATCTTCTTTCATTTGAACGCCAGTTCTTTCAGTACTTTTATTAAAATGGTTATTCTTTCTACTAAATCACTCAAGCACCATTGTTGAGTATCTACCGATAAAAATATAGTTTACTTTTATACTTTTGAGTCTATCTCATTTATCTACATGTTCACTCTGTGAGGATACTATATTATCTTGGTCACTCTAGTCCTATGGTAAGCTTTGAAACAGGGAAGTTTGAGTCCTTCAGCTTTGTCTTTAAATTTTTTGTTTTAAATAAAAAATTTGTTTTGGCCAGTCTATATTTCCTGAACTGCCATGCGAAGTTTATATTTATTTTGCCAATTTTTGCATACAAACTAAAATTTAAAAAAAGTCCAATCATACATAAAATAACATCTGGAGAGATCAGGAGTAGTTCCAGTGACATCCAGAAAGCTTTGGTCACATGAGCAGCAGGAAGTTCAGAGAGAGAGAGAGAGAGAGAGAAAGAGAGAGAGAGAGAGAGAGAGAGAGAGAGAGAGAGAGAGAGAGAGAGAGAATATGGCTTCTGAAGTCTACCTGGGAGACCAGGAGAGGCTGGTTAGGCAGAACCACCACCTGCCCCTGGGAACATCACCTGCTCCTGGGAGGACGTGGTCTGTGTTTGGGAAAGGTGTGACAGGGAGTGAGGTCCAGATCAACTGTGCTTTACAGATTCTCCTGCCTCTGCCTGGGGAAACAGGTTCAATGCTTTAGAAGAGTGGGTGGCACCAATACTCCTAGGGTCCCTCAGCCAACAGCCAGATGGGACTGATGTACTCAGCTGAGAGTCAAGCTCTCCAATAGGGGATAGAAGGGTCAAAGGGGCTTCTTTAAAGAGAGTGTTCCCTAAGTGGATCCCCCATCCCTCAGTGTATCTGTTGTGGTCCCCAGAGGTACAAGCTCCCCAGATAGTTTGGCTTGAGTCAAGGTGATCCAGGAAAAATCAATTGGAAGTCTTGGGGAAAAATCATAGCAGTTTTGTCTGCATTGATGTTGTACAGTGGGGTATCAGAGTACTAGACACGAAACAGGGACCAGCAGGTCAGTTTTTGTGTTCTTCCTGGGAATGCTGCTCCCAGATCTGGGTCTACAAGACAGCTGAGCAGAAGGATGTGGGTACCATAATCTGGAGAGCAACTGAGCTGTGATATGACTTTCTCCCATCTTGTATTGGAGGTCTTGGTCTTGTTAAGGATGACTGCCTTCCCTGTGGCTCGGGCTGAGCATCCCTGGTTGCTTTGCTGAGATTTTTTTTGTTCCACAGAATTTTGTAATTGTGGATCTTGGATCCCTGTGGAACAAATACAGAGGAGGGCTCTAGGTCTCCAGCAGAGATTACAGTAAACACCCTATCCTAGCCACAGGATAATGTTTCTGAACAGCATGTTCTCTAGTATGGAGGCTGTTTACGTAGAGGAATAGGAATCAGATGAGCTCATCAGAGACCTAAGAATCTCCAAATAGTCCTGTTTGCCCAGAACCTCTTCCTTAGTCAACTTCTGATGGCAAAGATGGTGAGAGTGACAACATCAACGCTTTTTTCAAGCATCACTAAGGGATCTTCCAAATGTTTCTTAATCTTCAAGTAGTTAGTCTCACTTTGTGTACAAAGGTGTTAAGAATTAGAGGGCAAGGTGACCCTGGAGTCAGGTGAGCTTGAACTGTGGACTACTTGGTGATACAACTGTGAGTCTGTGGAAAGCATAGCTGCTGGTCTCCACACTCCTGGGTAGGGCTCTCCTCAGATTGGCTGGTCCTGCATGCTGTTGAACTTAGTACATGACCAGGGCTATGGATTTTATAGAGTCTAGACAGTAGACTAAAGGTATAGTATGCAAAGTCCATATGGCAGGACCTGGCCATATGTAGGTCCCAATGTAGAATAAAGGGGCCATATGAAGACCCCACACTGTTGACTCCTTGTAGTGATTATTACTGTTGCAAAAAACTTCCTGGACAAAGGAAGAAAAATGCTGCTTTCAGAACCTTTTATACAAAGTTCTGACATGGGTGTCAGCACTTTGCTTAACTGTATACTCTTTCTCAGGGATGTGAGGGAAAGCCTGTGTTTGCTCTTGCTCTGAAATGCTTCATTGGTTTTGTTACTTCTAGTAAATAAGAGACACACTTTGGGGAGTAGATGATTTTAAGGTCTTGGTGTGTTGCTGTGCCAATGTGGTGTCTCAGGCTGACTTAAAACAGTAGTTCTTGGGCTAAAGGTTGTGGAGAATCCAAAAGGGTCGATTTCCAAATTCTTAGGAATGGTAAGGTTGTGGAAGTGCCATGTACTGCTCATCTCTCCTCACACAGAACACTTTTTAGATACATATGCAGGTCAAGCTAAGAAGCAGAAGAGACCTACAGGAAACTCCTTAGGACAGGTAGCTTCTGGGACACCTTTCATAATTTAGACTAAATACTTCCCTCCAGTTGTCACTAAGCCATGTTCCAGTCACCTCAAATGTTTGTGTGTGTCCTTATAACAAATAATTCTGATTGAGCCTCATGAACCAGTCAGTGCACAGGCTTCTATAGCAGGTTCTCTGGGACAGATATTCAGAATCAGAACCCTGAGCCTTTTAGGATTTGGTTGTCTTTCAGTTCCTTAATGGTACAGTGGAGACACACATGTCAGTTCCCATAAAGAGTACCTAATGGCTGGCACAATTCTTGATGTTCACTTATGAAGTCTTCTAAGTATGTACTCTTTCCAGTGGTGCAAAGCTGCATAGCCTCTTCCTCCACATGGTCCCATTCTTAGACACCTTGTGTTGTTGGAGGCAGTTGCCTAGTGGTTCACAAGCACTAGGTTCCTACTATAAGGGTCAAGGGTGTGTGTGTGTGTGTGTGTGTGTGTGTGTGTGTGTGTGTGTTGAGAGAGACAGACAGAGACATAGAGATGAGAGATATAGAGATATAGAGATGAGAGATATAGATTAGATATATAGATCATATAAATATATCTTTGGGAAGGTATACCTGATACCTGCTCAATGATGATGACCATTAATTTCCCTCTATAGATGGGACCCAGAGACCTTGAATTGTGAGAAAAGTCCTACAGCTCACTTCTTTATGGTCAGATGAAGCTGGTCCTTAGCATTTCCTCATAGGGAACTCACAGTTCTAAGAGAAGAAGGGAGTCTTCTATGATTTAGGATGTGCCAAGTCTTATAGGATCACTGTTCCCTTGAAGACGTTGTGCCTTTGGCAGCTATACCTAATTTATTCTTTGTCTTGGCTCATGAAAGGACTCTGAGCCCTTTAAGGGGATGGAGATATTTTCAAGGAACAAAAGAATGGTCATGATACAGAGTTACTGGCCAGGAGTGGTAGAATTCTGGATAAAAACAGCTTTGGGGATGTATCCCACTAAAAATATGTGGTAATGGCGAGGAAGATAATATTTATGATAACATGTGCTCAATCTGCCTTTAGCAAAATCTAAACACATTTCCTAGGAGAAGAAAGCAGAATGTAGAAATACTCATTTCCTGTTTTTATTGTTGGTAACTAATGACCTTCCTTTGAAACTCTGCAGCATAGAAAGCAGGTTGTCATGGAGACAGGGAATGACGTTCAGGGAATAGGTACACAATGCATTGCTTTGTTGTGTCCAGCTGATATATTCAGCCTCTGCTTAGATGTGTGAATTTATGTGAATTATGAGAATTAAATATTAACTGTAGGCATTGCCCTGGAGAGAAGTAAAAACCAGGAGGAGAAAATACACTGAAAACAAGTAACGAGTGCTAGTGGGGTGCAGGGCTCCTTGTGAGAGGCCATGTTATCAGAGCTGATCATGCCCACTGGATGGACTTCACTTTCCTCAGTCAGTGGGCACTTGAGAAGTTGAATGACATAATATACATTTTACAAAAGCAAATGGATCTGAGCTGCACATTCTTTTGGGATAATAAAAAAATGTAGTTATGACTGCACTACTCACTCACTGGTCAGTTAGTTTTCAAGTCCCCCAATGCCATCCTTGTTTTCAAGGTGGATCTCATATGATCCACACCAGTGCCCTGAGTTAGAACAGCAATTTTGGGTGTCTACACTCCGTGACACATGTACAAAACAGCTATCAGAGGTGAGACCATGGTGTAGACCCTCTGCTTCTAAAGAGTAAGGGTTTCTTTCTTCTCTCTCTCTCTCTCTCTCTCTCTCTCTCTCTCCTGGAACAACCATGAGCAGTGAATTTGTTTGCCTTTCTGATAGATTCCAGAAATTGTATCATGTTACATTTAAAAGTGTCCTGCATTTTTTTCTTTCTTTTCATGGACCTGCCTGGCTATTACTTGTCAGAGTTCCATTTTCTAAACTTCTTTTTCTTTTAAACCCTCAGAAAATGAGTTCCGGGGCAAACTTCTGACCCAGAGGTGGACACAGGAAGACAAGACCAGTAGCTGCAGAACTGAGAGACATTTCCTGTGTAGATACCACAAGGTAAGGAAGGGATTGGCCCTGGGTCCTTCAGAGTCAAGATGGGGACCAAGATCACCTAGTCATTTTTTAGTTAGAGGAAGAAGGATGAGTAGATAAAACTCTGTGTGATAGTAGAGCTCTGCATTTTAACCAGCTCCCCATCTTATGCGTTCATACTTGGGATCAGTTATGTATGATGTCACCTGTTCTCCCTTTATCTTGTCTGGGCCTGGGTAGGCCCAGAGTCCCCCAGGGTTTGATAGTTAATTGTGATGCAGGAATCCATGAAGTCTGCTGATCTTTTATTTTTAATCTTTGTAAGTGTGAAAGATGATGCATCTTACTTATGCCTGCCCAGAAAGCATGATAGAGGTGACCCAGGGTCCTTGCTTCCCAAGGATACTCCTGATCTTGGAGATAGTGCCTATGTCCATGACTGTGGTTTTGGCCACCAACCTTGAAATTCTACAACTTCCTACTGACATTCTCTATCTGAGACCCACTCTCTAGAGCAGATGGCATCAGAGCTGGGAGTCAAAATAGAAAGAAGCATGGTGCATCCATACCTGGAGGTCAGGTGCTAACCTCTTTAAAATTATTTTAGATTCACTGATTTTATGTCTATGAATGTTTTGATTGCATATATGCTTGTGCACAACATGCTTACCTGGTACTTGCAGGGGTCAGAAGAGGGCAATAGATTCCCTGGAATTGGAAGTACAGATGGTTGTAAGCCACTGAGTACTGGAAACAGAACCTTGGTTCTCTTAAAGAGCAATAAGTTCTGTTAACCACTGAGCCATCTCTCTGGTGTCCAGATGTCAACTTATTATCTGACATGTTGATGCTTTGCAATGAGTGTCTCAGTCAACACCTAGGTATAGCATCCAGGATAAGGAACAGCCCAGGTACAGATAGAAAAGAACATGAGTTTAAGGCAGAATAACATCTCAGGGTACTTGCATCTTACTTTTAGAATATACTATTTTTCCTTTATGTCTGGTTATAGAAATGTACAATTAACAGGTCTATGATGGTCACTTTGCTAAGCACTCAGACTTATTTTGATTCTGTTATCAGTGTGCTAATATTATGCACAGTGTCCTAAATATCATGGTAAAATATTACTTATTTCCATTACTGAATTTTTGACCTCTCTTACTTCACTGTAAGAGAGCCCATGCAAGGGGTTGGGGATTTAGCTCAGCGGTAGAGCGCTTGCCTAGCGAGCGCAAGGCCCTGGGTTCAGTCCCCAGCTCCGAAAAACAGAAAAAAGAAAAGAAGAGAGAGAGAGAGAGAGAGAGAGAGAGAGAGAGAGAGAGAGAGAGAGAGAGAGAGCTCGAGCCCATGCAAGTCCAGAAGGTTCCCCAAGAGACATGGGTGTCAGATCATATGACCATGAAAGTGGCTTGACCTAGTCTCTAAGCAAAGTAGTTTCAGTAGTTGCTTGGTCAAAAGTGAAGTAGGAAGACTCTGGTTTCTCCACAGCCCAGGCACAGCATGCTCAGAGGGTTGAGCTTACCATGAGCTACATGTGAGTGTTCAGAATGTAGGTGCTGGTAATGAGCCAGCTGACACTTGGGCCCTGTTAGCAGCCCTAAGGCTCCGTACGTGTGTCATTCGTAAGCCAATCTCCTTTACTTTGGACAGATCTCTGTGAGCTCAAGGCCAGCCAAGTGGAACTACATAGTGAATTCCAAGATAGCTATTACACGGTGGCACTTACAGAGAAAGAAGAAACAAGAAACTAAAATGAACAACAGGCCAGTAGAGGAGGGAGGACGTGAATGGGCTGGTGAGCCAGCACTGAGGGGCAGCACAGGGACTAAGAGAAATAGCCTGGGCGAGTGACCTAAGATGGCCTGTGAGTAAGATGAGGAGCCCACAGGATGTACCTTCAGGGAGGGAGGTGACTCTCCTTCTTAGCTGTCTGACTTTATTTTGTTGGATCAACAACCTGGAGAGATACAAACCAACAGCCCTGGAGAGATACAAATTCCACTTATAACTAGGTGCACTTGTAATCCCAGCACTTGGAAGGATACAGGAGGAGGGTCAATACAAGTCCAGCTTGGGCTATATAGCAAGACCATGTTTCAAAGAAGAAACAAAGGAATTCCTCTTATGAAGATTGAAACAGATATGGCTGCTTTACCAGGTAGCCTAATTGGGTATAATTTTTTATTTAGGGCTTGGAGTGAGCCAAGATCTCATGTTTAGAACTGTCAAAAGACATCCCCCTCATGAGGCATTTTCTGAATAGTGTCCCATGGGTAGTGACATTTCTATATCACAGGAAGTGGCAGGTATACTTACTTGTAAGTAGATTGCATAATTGGTGGAAGAACTGTGAGGGTAACGTCAAGCATGTTGTGGATGTCCCCTAAAGAGGGGCAGGACTATCACTGCAAAGAACCAGGAAGTACTATGATGACTCCTAGTGGGATACAAGGGGAAGGGGCACGTGATTTAGCAACAGACATTCAGTTAATAGGAAGTAGAATGTATATTGGGCTTCTAGGGGAATTTTTGCGTCCTTCTGTGGCTATGAGCTGACCTGGAGGCTTAGAACTTACATAAAAAGGGAGGGCAACCATTGATGGTGATTAGAAAATGGGATAGAAACTTTGAGGGTCCCTATTGTAGTTTTATGGAGGAGAAAGTAAGTCTGGTGCTTGAAGGTTGTTCATGAATCCTAAGTGGAGTGCCCCTTTCCCCAACCTAGTGGTGGATTCAGACTTGAGTCTGCACAGGTTAATACTACTGTCAAGACGTAAGACAGGGGGTTGGGGATTTAGCTCAGTGGTAGAGCGCTTGCCTAGCAAGTGCAAGGCCCTGGGTTCGGTCCCCAGCTCCGAAAAAAAGAAGAAAAAAAAAAAAAGACGTAAGACAGTTTCTGCTGTCACAAGGAGGGCCCAAAATGAGATAAACCATTGTATTTCTTTTTACTCTCAATGGAGTGAATAAGATACTGCCAAGTGACCAAGTGAAGCAGGGCAAGGGATGGCAAGTTTTTTCTACCTTTTTACCCCATAGCTACATCAGCTCCTTCCTCTGGGCAGGGATGAAGCAGACATCCTCCCCCATGTCTCCAGAGGAAGTGTGTACAAAAATCTTCTGTTAGAACACTATAATCTACAGGATCCTATGGCTTTAAAAACTGTCCTAAATCTATTCTAATATTTTACCTTTTCTGGTTATTAGAGCTCATTCCTCCCCCCCCTACCCCCCATGAGATACTGTCTCACTAGATAGCCTTGGCTGACCTGGAACTTGCTCTGTAGACCAGACTAGCTTTGAACTCAAAGAGGTCAGTCTGCTTCTGCCTGTTTTTAATCCTGCTGAGATTCAAAGTGTGTGTCATCACTCCTAGCTAGAGTACATTTTAAGTAAAAGAAAACACCAAAGTATCTCCTTCCAGTCCAGGGCTAGAATGAATGGCCCATGGTATCGAGAGGCCCAGCGTCTCCAACCAAGACTCTGCAGCTATCTGCTCAGCTCCCTCTGATACGTCCTCCTTCACCAGCACCAGCTTCTAAGATAGTTTTGACTGCTCCATATCCTCACTCACTCTTTCCTCCATCTGCTGTTTGTGCTTGATGTGTCCTGAATAGTTCTCTGCAAGAGGCAGTGAACGACCTCACATTTGTGAAGGTGGGAGCTCTCCTCAGCACAGGATGGGGACCTTTCAGGAAATAAACTGGTTAGGAACAAAGAGATGTGGTCAAAGGGATGGCAGGGGGTCTGACCATTGAGTTTGATTTGTCTGTCCGAAGTTGCTGTTGGCTTCTGGGGATAAGTCAACTAAATCCAGAGGTGTCTCTCACAGATACTCTTAGGTATTCCCTTGTTGGATAACTGTTGCTATCCTTAGTTAGGTTCTCAGGCTCTCGGGGATCAGCAGATTCTTTATCTTCCTGTTCACTCCTGAACAGCCTCATTGCCTTTCTAGAATAATGAGCAAAACTCCTAAGGCACAAGTTTCAGCACAGATTCTGCCCTTGGATAGTCCTTGACCATCAGGCAAGAAGCGGATAGGAAGTCCTTCCATCCTGGAGGGTGTGGGTAATTGGCTTTAGATGTCAAAGTAAAGGTCAACAAGAACCAACTGGCTTAGGGAATCCCTGGGCCCCTAGAAAACTAAACTCATGATTATTTCCTCTCCCTGCCCCTTCTTTTTTGAGACAAAGACTCATTATTTAGCCCCAGGTGGCCTAGGAATTGCTATATAGACTAGCCTGGCCTTGAACTCACAGAGCTCTGCTTGCTTCTTCATTCCCAGTGCTAGGATTAAAGGTGCGTGCCACCATGTCTGGCCCCATTGTTTCCTCTTAAAGACCAGCTATTTGTTTTGGCTGTGTTGAGTTCTGAGTTTATTCCTCAGATAACCAAAATAGAGCCAAAAGTAATCTGCAGGTTTGGAGGCTGTTGCTGTGTTTGATATTTTGATACTTGACTTTGTAAAGGTTCAACACAGGAAGCTTAGTTTGGCAAATAAACTGTTCTAAAGCAATATAGAACAGTTCAAGGTAAAAACAAAACAAAAACAGAAACAACCAACCAACCACCCTCCAGTGAGGCTGTTTTTAAGACTAGAACCAAGGAGCCAAGTCTAGCGCTTGGTTGGAGACACAGTTCTCTCAGGCTAATGTAATAGCTATGGCTGAGTACAAACTGTTTGTATTTGGAAATTATCTTTCTCCAATTTTCCTATACAAGGAAAACTGATAAAATGTCAGAACTAAAGATGTGCTCGATCAGCAGTATGACATTGATGTTAGAGAAACAGAGCAGATGTTCTTGGGAAAGACCCCTGATCTCACAGCGGAGCAAGATTATCTGTCTGAACAAAGGGACCCTTTCACCCTCAAGGCAAGAGGCCATTGAGTTATGTATGGGTTCTGCAAAAAACAGTTCCTGTTTGTGCTTGGAAGAAATAAAAGGTTTAAAAAAAAATGAAGGGAAAATTGAGAAGCACCTCATTGCCTTTGCATCAGTGAATTGTGCCATAGGCAGGGACCATTCCTGTGTGGAGCAGACAGGAAGTCTTAGGATCTGCTGCCAGGGCAATTAGTCAGTGAGTCTGGGCAGTGCGAGGCACAGTGCTTCCCTGAGCATGATGACCTAGTGGGTACATTACTTATATATAGGTAAGAGGTCTGTAGACACCTTCTGCAGTACTTTGCAAAAGAACACACGTGAATTTCTCACACATTTTGCCAGATGCCTCTACAGCAGCTACCACTGTCAATTTCAAAAGTGAGAGGAGAATCACCCCTTGGCATTGACTTCACAAGTCAGCCAGATCCTATGAACACATTCTCATCATATTAAAGAGCCTGGCTTCTCTCCCACAAGTTCAGGAGTTTCCTTCTTAAATCAAAGCTATGCAAACTGAAGAGAACTTCTTGTACATTGAATACTTGATGCAAGTAAATCGCAAAGAGAAGGTGCTCAGGACAATGAATGCCACAGCTGTTAGCTTCATCAATGGGAGCTCACAGTTTGCAAGCAATGCCCATTACACATCCCTGTAACCCTCTCTATTCTCTGCCCTTTGAATAATTTATCCACAGGAAATCCAAATTGCCAAGGCATACTTTAATCTAGCAGAATGCCTGCCAATTTCCTTGGGAAAACTGACACAAAAAGCTATAGATTACATTTCAGCTGAACACAGGCATGGGGCAATCAGATGTATTGTGTGCCCTGCCTCAGAAGGCGTTGTGCACTGGCTCAGTGCAATCGACGTTTGAAGGCTCATAGATGTAATGACGTCCCTTTGACACCTGCTCCTCTCTTTACTTTAAATGTGAGTCATTGGTCTACGGGGAGCCTCTGCTTTAAAAATAGAAATTATAGTAATTGTCTCTGTTCTATGGGAAGGCTATAATAAACACATGGCTTATGGAGTTATGCTCCATACCCTGTAGCTGACAGGTTGCATAAATTACCCTGTTTTTTATTTTTCTTCTTTAACAAATTATATAGATCACTGTATTCTATACTGCTTCATAGGAAAGTTCACTTGTGACTTTCATCTGCCAACTGAGGAATTAATTCTGATTTCTTTTTTCCTAGTTGGTGAGGTAGAGGTTTGAGTCTTGCCATGCTCTTCCTTCTGTAACATATCCCATTCTCTTATTTTCCTCTTTGCCAAACCACTCACACAGAGCTTTGTCATCCTGGTGGAGCTGTGGTCTGGGACAGATGTTGATTTGCCTCCGGTCTCTTTTGACTGTGGAGACTCGTAGTAAGTCTTGACTGGCCAGTTTTCTGCTTGGGTGTATACCTGCCACTTCCAGTCCTGTTATCTGTGAGAAGATTGGTTCCTACATCACAGAGTTTGCCGGTATTTTATCTGTTCCTTCAGATTTACCTGAGGACCCTCATCCTCAGATGTGCCCTATCATAGTAGCTCTTATCTGCTTTTCTCAAAGCTATGTTGTAGGCAGCAGCCCTAATGGAGGCTTCTCTAGATGAGTGAAGATTCTAACAGACTTGATAGTCCAGAGGCCAGAGGATACCTGAGTGTTGCTCAGGCAACTAGTTCCTACCCATATGACACTCGTATATCAGGAACATTAAAACATGTGCTGAGTAGGAAGAAAATGTCCATGGAAACCAAGACCTGGACTATGTTGAGCTGACCCAGTTCCATCAGATGATTCTATTGTCAGCAATATGCCTTGTACCTCGGTACCTGCTGGTAAGGTAAGCAGTGGGTGTTACTCTTTGTGCCAGGAGCCCCTTTTATTATGGAATACCTATGCACATGAGGCTGTGGCTTTAGTGGGCAGATAGGGACCTGGAGCAGTGTGGGTGGAACACTGTGAGGCACTAGGAGGTATAGACGAGGTACCATTCAGCCTGGTGGTCTCTCCCCGGCAGAACCCCAACATTCTCCCAACTTACTTCTTTTGATCCCATTCTTGTCATTCACAGATAATCTTCCTGCCATCTACAAAACAAGTCAGAAAATGACCAGGTGTTCCTGATAGTTTAAGACATGGCAGGTGCTTGCCCTGGGTGGCTGTTAACATTGTGGTTGTTTTACTTTGCAGATGAGCTCAGAAAGTGATGACAAGCGAGCCCGCACACGGTCCAAGACCCTCCGAGGTGAATGCCAACTCAGTCTGGCCTGGTCCCCATCCTTGGCAGCTGCCCTCTCTGCTAATATAATTAAATGCTGAGCTTCCTGGTAGCCTTTGGCCTATACCAGGCACCTGGGACTTTAGGGCTCTTCATCTGTTTCTTGATGCAGTACTTAAGGGTTTTCTGAAGACCTTTTCAGCTCATACAGACTCGCCTCAGGCAGATGTATGGAGACAAGTACAGTTCCACAGAGTGGGGATAGCAGAGCTCAGTCAGGAACCTGCTTAATTTGGAAAGGAAGGGTCCCTGGTCTTTGGCCACCACACCTCTTTGGCAGTGGCATCTTTCTTTCCAGAGATCACTGTTGGTGCTGTTGGGGGTTTGAAGACTGTCGAGTGGACTTGACAATGTGTGGAGGGGAGAGGATAGGCACCTTTCACTTTATTAATACTGAGCCTTACCTGCTTGGCCATCCCCCAACCCCACCCCAACTCTCTCACTTGGAGCTTCCCCAGTTGGGCTTCGCAGAGTAAACAACATTTTTGAATATATAAGTGCTGCCTATTCTGGTTGGATTCCTGCATATCTTGTATCGAGTGCCCATCATTGTGGCCAGCCATGTTTTTGTTGGTTCTAGTCTTAGTGCAACTTAATCTGGTAGGTAATATATCCTGCTGAAAGCTGACATCTATCTGCAATTACAGAGAGATAACACCCTGAGCCTGAGGGTGGAGACACTATCAGGTCTTCTTTGAAAATCTGGGGTGTGTGTGTGTGTGTGTGTGTGTGTGTGTGTGTGTTGTAGGGATCCCAGACCAAGCACTTTGTCAAAGGGGCAGCTTTCTCTACTGACTTCAGGGGAAGTTCTCGTAGGTCAGCAAAGGGAGGGCATCTTGTCCTTGTGAAGGTGTCAGTTGTTTTATTAGGTTTATACTTTTAGGGAAACATTCTTCTGAAAGTCTAAGTCCTATCTATATGTATTTCTGTTTTTCTCTTTATCTTACCCAGGACCCCCAGAGACCACAGGTGCAGACCTCAGGTAAGAAAGGATTCCTGTTTGCATGAGCACTGTTCACCATCTTCTTGCCCATAATGTAATTTTTATAAAATTTCCCACAAACTCTTGTTTTCTCTGAGGAAACAGCTTTTCTCCGTGACATATCTTGCTGTCTATATCCAACTATGCTCTTTCTCAGCTCCCAGTTGGCCCTACCATAGGTTACCTTTGCACTGTTCTTCACTGGCATCTGGGCTGTCACCATGGTCCTCAAAACCATAAGTTGCTTTTGGTGATTTTTTTCATACAATGATAGTCATTTATGTATCTATGTTTGCTGTCCACCATGCCATGTGGGGATGATCTGTAGTGTGCATGGTTCACACTGGCTGACTACACACTGGCTATGGTGGGAACATTTTTATTTTTTGAGACAGAGTCTCATTGTGTTTTCCTGGATGGCTTAGAGCTTGCTATATAGACCATGATGGTCCCAAACTCCCAGAATCTTCCTGTCTCTGCCTCCCAAGTGCTGTGATTAAATATGTGTGACACCATCTCTTGATATGGGATCATTTATGTGTCACCAGCACATGTTCTTTACCTCTCCATAGGTCTGTTTATCAGGACAGCATAGCTCTGATCTGAGAAGCAGATAAGACCTCTCTTTGGGTGGGGCCCACACTGTGGAGTGCCAGAATAGAGACTGTGACTCACAAAGGGCTTGCTGTTATGGTTTGGGAGAAGACTATTATATATGTGTAAATCATGATATTAGATAAACTCAGTTTAATGTAGCCCTGTTTCTGGGACTCTTCATGGATGATGGATTTATGCCCCTTTGGCTCAAAATTCCTCAGCTCGAAGTACCCTTGGCCTTGGGCTACCCCATAGCTTAGGCAGAGCTCTTAAAATGACACTTGTTATCCGGGAGGCTGAGGAATGGTTGTTCCAAGATTATCTGAGGAGCTTAGATTAGAATAAGTGAGATCCAGTGAGACCTGTTGGAGGTCTATAAAATTTCCGGTGTCCTGAATTTAACCCTAGCTCTTAGGAGAAATAGATTTAATAATTTTCCTTCAGCATCCTTGAAGGGACTGATAAACATTCCAGTTTATATTTTGGTGCAGTTCAACATCCATTATAGGACCCCAGAGAGGCTTTGCTGAGGAAGGAGTTGGGGGAAGGCTGTGATCAATATCTCAGAGACATCAGTGGGCTGGTTAGAGTTGTCCTAAATGTACCCTTTTCTTTCTTTCTTTTTATTAACTTGAGTATTTCTTATTTACATTTTGAATGTTATTCCCTTTCCCGTTTTCCGGGCCAACATCCCCCTAGCCCCTCCCCCTCTCTATAGGTGTTCCCCTCCCCATCCTCCCCCCCATTACTGCCCTCCCCCCAACTATCACGTTCACTGGGGGTTCAGTCCTAGCAGGACCAAGGGCCTCCCCTTCCACTGGTGATCTTACTAGGCTATTCATTGCTACCTATGAGGTCAGAGTCTAGGGTCTTTGGGTAGTAGCTTAGTCCCTGGAAGCTCTGGTTGCTTGGCATTGTTGTTCATATGGGAATGTACCCTTTTCTTAAATGTTCACCTTTATTCATCTGGGGTCATTCGTCTTTGAGCCATAGTCAGCTCCTGCCCAGAGGACAGGTGAGTACAAGATTCCTATCACCCACATAGGGGAAGGGAGTCAGTTCCTTTAAAGACAGAGTAGTTAAATCATGGTGCTCTAACCTGTGATTTTGACTCTTCCCAGAATTGGGATCTTAGGTGCGTGCGTCTTGTGTTTGAACCCTCAGAGCCTCCAAAATGCCTACTGAGAGGTGGCCATCAGCCAGCCCTCAGCTCTTTACCTGCTCCATCTCCTTGTGTCTCTGATTCTGGCTTCAGTTACATGCGATCCAAGACCTGACCAAGGGATTCAAAGACTTTGCTTTTGAGTGCTGAAAAGCATACCCAAACATCCATGTCTGTCTATGAACTCCTGTAATTGTCTAAGAGCATACATGAACATCTATGACTGTATGAGCACACATGGGCACCAAGTGTTAGGGAAAGAAGGGTCACTTTAGCTTTGGCTTTCCTCCTATTTTAGAGGAGACTCTGGAGGCCTGGAGGCCTTGTCAACCACTCACTTATGCCCAACTCTAGGAGACATTGGCAGATGAAGGTGCACATGAATTTTCAGTGTGCCCTAAGTACTCCTATATGCTCACGAGATTCTCATTTGTTCATTTTTTTTTTTTTTGAGACAGGGTTTCTCTTTGTAGGTCTTGCTGTCCTGGAACTCACTCTGTAGACCAGGCTGGCCTTGAACTCGTAGAGATCCATCTGCCTCTGCCTCCCAAGTGCTGGGACTACAGGTATGCACCACCATGCTCAGCTTCTCACATGTTCTTATAAGTGGGCATCGATGCTAGTTATACTCCTAGGTGCTTTGTGTGCTCACAGATTACCCTGGGAGGCTCAAGACTGATCAAGACTGATCTCATTACAGTATCTGAAGCTGGCTGGATCTCATGTCACTCTGCTTGATGTTTCCTGTTTCTGTGTCTAAGGAGTTTCCAGTTTCTGTCCAGATGGCGCTGGCAGCTTTATACTCAGGCTTAGAGCTGGCTGGGAAGGTACAGGCCCACCTGGCTGGAGACCTTTTCTGTACTTTTCTGAGTTGAGTATCACACTTACTTGGAACAAATGACATGGGGTTAGTGCCAGTGCCCCACAGGCCTCCACAGCAGCTGTTGCCTAATTGCCTGATTAAGTGATTAGTTGACTAACTGGGACCTCAACTTCAAATCTGAGTAACAAGGAACTGTTTGTGAAAAGTCTCAAAGCTAGTTAGTTCTTGAGAGAGTGAAAGCAAATGTGAGCCCAGATTTTACAATAGGCTGGCCAGGGTTAGAAATAATTCTCCATCTGAAAAAGAAATCTGATAAAATACCTTTCTGCTTTTTCTTCCTGAAAACTATCAGGGACATCTGAACAAACATGGAGTGGCCTTTTCTTAGGTCCCAAAGAGCCACTCCCTACCTGCCTCCCTTTGCAGACTTTGAGAAGATGTGCCAAATTTTAGGAGAAGTAGTACTGATCCTAGTTAGGAACTCGGGCCCACAGTGGAAATTCTGTTAGAAATGGGTTCTTTGTCTCTACTTTCAGACAGGTTTGGTTGCCCCACAAGGGGCTGAAATCTGATATGCTCTCTCACATGGTCTCACAGATCATCTCGCTTGTCTACAGTACCATAAATTAGTGACAGCTTCTCGCACCCACAGGACTCTGAGCTGTGATGGACCCTTGCCTCTTATACCACATAGGTGCCCCTATAGCTGTTCTAACCTGAATGTTCCTATGGGCCTCTTGGCTGGGCCGTGTGGTCAGTGTTAGTGCTTGTGTTTGGAAGTTTTCACTGGTTTGGTAATGTTGATGACTGAAGGTGAGGAACTTCTGAGGGCCTCACTTCCATCCTCTTGTACTTACCATCTCGGAATGGGGCAGGGGTTGACCTTCTCAGTACATCCGACCGGTTTTATACCAGGCAGGACGGGAATCTCTTAATACATTGCTCCTGCTGACTTTCTTTCCTATGTTGAAGCAGAGACCAACACCAGGCTGTGGGTACTAGAGCAGGGTCTGTCCTACAAGCTGTGGTTTTGGCTTGATCTACACAGACTCCTTCCTGATTGTAACCCAAGTCCTATTTGGTAAAGAGGGAGGACAAACTATAGCCCTGGAGACTGGAGCATCACACACAGTACCAGTGATGAACATGAAGAAATTTAATCTCTGTGCTCTGGACTTGGGTCAGATAAGCCATGAGTCCCCTTTAGAGGAGGCACTTTCATCCCAAGCCCCCTGAAAGCTGGTGGAATGTCTGCTGTGGAAAAATGAACCCATCCAGTAGATGCCTTAATTTTGTATGTACAGATTTTTTAAAATTTTTTTAAGATATATTTCTTTACTTACATTTCAAATGTTATTCCCTTTCCCGGTTTCCTGTCCATAAATCCCCATCCCCTCCCTTCCCCCATACGGATATTCCCCCCATGTATGTACAGATTTTTAATTAAACACATTCATAAGGTCATAATTAGCTGTTCATTTGTTTAAATGAGCTGAATTTTTTTCACTACTTTTTAGTAAGCTGCCAGAGTCCATCTTAGATGAGCATTTGGAGACCCTCTTTTGCTCTTTAGGGTGAGATCCAGGTTCTGATACCTAAGGTGCTCTCTCCTTTTTTTCCTCCAGTTGTCCTACCCCAGGATGTACTGGTTCAGGACATGTGCGGGGCAAGTACTCCAGACATCGAAGGTAGGAGGCCTGCCAATCCTCTCAAAGATTCCCAGAAAGGAGGTTTGGGGTTCTCTTCTCAGATATGTTTTCTTTTGTGGATTAAAACCTTTCTGTTTTGACTGTGACTGCTGAGGCCAAGTTGACCTAACCCTTCTAAGCCCTAAAGTCTTCCCACTGATCTGTGTTCCTGTAGTGCCTTCACCATGAGTGTGCCGTGAGGGGTGGTAGATTGCCTGTCCTTGGCACCTTTGCTTTTCCAGACTATTTTGGGTCTTTGGTGTATTTGTATGGCAGAGGTTAAAGTAGACCTCGTGCACATGAGAGCTACATGTAAGCTACAACTGTCACCATAGTCATTTTCTGTGGTCAGTTAGGTTTTCCAGGGGACTGCAGTGTCACATTACTGGGTGGATATAGGTATGGAGGTCTGAGGGAGGAGAAGAACAGGGCCAGTAAGGGAGGAAGGAGGCTGAGATAAGCTTTGGGTACATGTGGGATGGTGGTTTGGTCTGAGGAGTGGCTTAGAGAGCAGCAATCTGGGCCACTGGAACGTGAATCCTCATTCCATATGTAGACTTGGCTCACTGTAATGCAATTTAAAACACAACCAGAAACTTTTAGATGTATGCAATTAGATGTAAAATTTAAATACATTAGCATTTGAAGCTTCCGTCTGCGAATGGCTATAGAAGGAGAGACTCTTAGAATGACCTCCCGAGTGTCTCAGGGAGCTGGCCTGGCTCTTGGCACCATCCATCTTCCCTTTCAGCTTACAGAGTTGCCCTCTGGCCAAGAAGAGAAAACTGGAGGATGCTGAGACTGAGCACCTGGTATCCAAGAGGAAGTCACACCCTCTGAGGCTGGCTCTGGATGAGGGCTACCGCATGGACAGTGATGGCAGTGAGGATGCCGAAGTGAAGGACGCCTCTGTTTCAGATGAATCAGAAGAACCCCTGGAGGAGGCTGAGGCTGAGATGTCAGGACAGGAGGAGATTCATCACCCACAGACAGCTGAAGGTACTATATTGCTCTTTCTCCTTTGAATAAAGGCTGCTTAGTGTAGCCCTGGAGAATTGCAGCCTGTGAGGGGGACTGGGGGGAGAGGGGGCTCAGTTCAGTGCAGAAAGCTGTCTTGAGAACAAGGAATGTCTTGTCCTGACATGTGCAGCTTCCTGGAAAAGGGGAATGTCTGCCCAGGATTGGGGGGGGGGGTGCTATAGTGTGTGTGAACACTGTGTGCAGGGTAGAGATGGGAAAGTGGATCTGGACATGCATCTTGCACTCCCATGCACTCTCAAAAGTTTGATTCTGAGGCAAGGCTCCATGCATGTGAAAAATAAAGACAGATGATGCATGCTGTGCCTCTGTCTGTGGGAAGCTCTTACAGAGACTATCCTTCCTGGCCCGTGAGTGTTGACTGGGCTGGATCTACTTTGACCTCCTCCACATCTTTCTGGTTGAAATATCTCAGTTCAGGATGAATCAGGACTCTGAAGGTGGGCTGCTCATAGAAGCCAGGAGAAGAAAGAAGGCATCTGAGAGTCCGCTGACCTCCCAACCTTCTGGGATCAGCTGACTTTAAACGGTTGAGTTAGAGTTTTACCATATTTTTGAAGCAATCTATGTTGAGCCCTCACTGATTTCCTTCTTGGGATTCAAGTGAATGAATGGCCCATGGAATAAAGCAAGTTTGTGTTCCATGTAGAAAAGGCCCACAACTCACCTGCCTCTTGGGATATTATATAGTAGGGCTGGCTCCTACTGTTGCTAAGAACACTGGTTCACGAGTTCCACAGAACCAGCAGGTAGAAAGAACTGTTGCTATGTTTAAAAGATTTAAATTCATGTTCTTTCAAAATAGAAGTGGTTTTCAATTATGAAATGACTTTTCATCTGTGTTTTTTTTCTTTAAGTTCCATTATATAAAATGCAGATCTATCTGATTTGAGAAAATAAATGATGGGGTAGTAATACGAAAAATATCAAAGTAATCTAGCTAAAATTGATTCCCCCAAGGTTTGTGAATCAAAGCAGAAGGCTGACAGGGTGGCTCACACTTCATTTCCATGTTTTCTGGGCTACAGTGTTGAGGGTGAGCAGGGTGGGGCCAAGTAGAGGGTTGGCTACTGTTGGGGGTAGAGACCTGGAAACATTCCTCTCTTGCTGTCTTCAAGGCCCTATGGTCTTTCTTGTTTTATGCAGGAAAAAGCCTGATCAAGCCCCATTTTGGCTCCAACCCCACAAGCAGCCCTTCTGGCTTCTCCAAGGGCAGCTACAGTAGCTATCAGGGCATCATTGCAACTTCCCTCCTAAATCTGGGCCAAATTGCTGAAGAGACCCTTGTGCAGGAGGATTCAGTCTCAGTAGCTAAGTTGGGCCCCACTGTTGTTCACCAGCTTCAGGATGAGGCTGCAATGGTGGCCAACAGTGATGAGGGTGAAAAGGACCTCTTTATACAGCCAGAAGATGTGGAGGAGGTCATTGAAGTCACCAGTGAACGCTCCCAGGAGCCATGCCCTCAGTCTCTGAAGGATATGGTTAATGAAGAGTCAAGCAAACAGAAAGGTGTCCTAGGTCATGAGGAGGAGGAAGAGGAAGAGGAAGAAGAGGAGGAGGAAGAAGAGGAGGGAGAGGAAGGAGAGGAGGAAGAGGAAGAGGAGGAGGAAGAAGATGAAGAAGATGAGGAGGAAGATGAGGAGGAGGAGGAGGAGGAGGAAGCAGCTTCAAATGTCCTCTTTGGGGACGACACCACTCATACCTCTGTCCAGAAGGCTTCTTCTGAGTTCCGAGGCCCAGAGCTATCCAGTCCTAAACCTGAGTACTCAGTCATCGTGGAGGTCCGTTCTGATGACGACAAGGATGAGGATTCACACTCCCAGAAGTCAGCAGTCACAGATGAATCAGAAATGTATGACATGATGACCCGTGGGAATCTGGGCCTTTTGGAGCAGGCCATTGCCCTAAAGGCTGAGCAGGTGCGAGCGGTCTGTGAGTCTGGCTGCCCACCTGCTGAGCAGGGCCATCTGGGCCCAGGAGAGCCAGGGAAAATGGCAAAGCCCTTGGATGTGGTGAGGAAGAGCTGCTACAACAAAGGTAAACCTGTGGCAGGTTGTCCAGTGAGAGAACATGACATTTGATGACTTAAACCTTTGAAAATTGTTTGTAAGGCTGTATTTTAACATCCTCAGCACTTTCTTCATGGAGGTGTGACCTCCAAGCTGACCTGAGTCATCTTTCCCTTGCTTCTCTGGAGGTCACAACCTTTTGCTAACTCTGCATTCTCCTAGGATTTGTCACTGAAGTCTGGATTTATGGGCAGAATCAGCTAGCTTCACTGAGTAGCTGATGTCTAGAAGAGGGCAGGCAGGCTGGGATAGTATAAGGGATTTGGTCTGGACTGATATAGGAGAGAGGCTGAAAACTGTAGTCAGATCTAAGAATGGGCTTTGAGCAAATGTTATGGCCATAGTTTTAACATGGACACCAAATTTGTAGGTCAGGCTGGCCACGTGCTGTTTGCAATCTGCTCATCACAAGCGTCCCCTTGCCTCAGAGCAGGTGCATGAAGCTTCTTCCCAGGAGAGACATCCACACAATGCAAGAAGGCCAGGCCTCAGAGAGGCCAGCTTTGATTTACCCAGGGTTTCCCTAGGCCTGATACCTCTACTCTAAGATCAAATAGCTGTCCTGATTTCAGTCTCCTCTTTCCCTGTCCCAGGCAAAACTTTCTTCTATGGATCAAACTCTGGACTCTTCTTCAGCCTGGTTCCAGGAAGGGTTAGATGATGCTAGGGAGGAAGCAGTAAAGGAGATTATATATATATATATATATATATATATATATATATATATATATATATATATATGAGAGAGAGAGAGAGAGAGAGAGAGAGAGAGAGAGAGAGAGAGAGAGAGAGAATGAGAACTCTCAGACACTGGAGTCAGGAGCTGAGAAGGTAGGGAATATATATGTGGGGAGCCCTGGGAGGAACACTTGGGTCATGGGAAGACATAAGGAAATTACAGGAGTAAGAATTCTGTAGGAGTTTGGTGAGACATGAGGACACATTTTTCTTTTTGAGAATACTCATGCCTGTGAAGTGAGATCAGAGGACCGGTTGATTGGGAACATGCTTTCTGGGTGAGGTAGACATGGAGGGTGGCTCTTGAAGTGATGATACCTTAGGATTAAGCCAGACTAGGGTAACCATTTGAGGCTGTGTATGTTGAAGGTGAGACAGATTTAGGATAGGAATAGGAGCTTGAGCTTGTCAGATTTTGGGTCCTTAGAAGAGATAAGGTTTTGATGGGACACTGAATGCCCGATATCACCAAGCCTAGGTTTTTGAAGAACTTTCACCTTTGGATAAATGTTAGTGACCAGGTGCTATTTAGGCTTAGAAGGGTACTAGGCAGTGCCTTCAGACTGTGGGAACTTGCACATGCTGACGTGTGGAGGGGCTGACAGCAAGACTCTGGGGGCTCAGGCAGGTATTTGGCTCAGGTTTGAGTCCCTTAGCATGTCATCACTTGCCTGGATTGGTAGAAATCTGACTCCCTACATTTGGACTTGGAGAGACTGAGAAGGAAACTTCCCTCTGCTGGATTTCTGAGCTCGGCTCTGGCATGGCCTATCAAAAAGAAACTTCTCTGAGACATCATAAGGACCCTCATTTCCTTCTGATCTCCACACTTAGTAGTCAACATGAACCTGTAGATGTGAGGTTGGCAACTGAAATTTGGAGTTTAATTTTATGCTCAGGTATTTATTAAGGATATAGATTTAGATAAGTCACATAACCGGTGTCTTCCTCATTTTATCAAGCCTCAAAGACACCTTTTCTCAGGAGTGTTGACAGATACTTTACCTTACACAGTGCCTACACTCCAGCTACTGTCCATCCTGCTGTATGGGGTGGAAGGGACATTCCCTAGGCTTTGGAGCAGCTCTTTGCCTCATTGTCAGTTTCTGTCTTTCTTGGATCAGTAAAAGTGGAGACACGAACTGTTCCTACCTCTCCCTTCCCAGTCGCCTGGCCTTGCATAATATGTCATATGTGTTTTAGATCCTTCCAGGGTGGAGAAGCGTGAAATCAAGTGTCCGACACCTGGCTGTGATGGCACTGGCCATGTTACTGGGTTGTACCCTCATCACCGCAGCCTGTCTGGCTGTCCCCACAAGGATAGAATTCCTCCAGAGAGTGAGTAGCTTCATGTAGGGTTATCCCAAAGATTAAAGTTTAGAGTTTTGTGGTATAAGGTGGTGGACAGTCTTCTGAAGTGTCCACCTATAGATACCAGCCTAAGTAAAATACAAACTGTGGGAGGGGACGTCTGTATTCCCTGAGCTGGGCAGGTGGAGGCCTTGACACAGTTGCCTCTTTATTTGAAAAGCTTAAGATTGGATGTCTGTTATATTCTTAGGATAGAAACAGAAATTATGAAAATTAAGTTCTGAGCTGTGACTCCAAAAGAAACAGTCTAGTTTCTTCTCTGGGAGGCAGGATCCAAGTGGCAAGGACGTGCTTGACTGAGCTCATTAGGCTCAGAGCGCCATAGCACTCTGCTTACAGCTACAGCTGTTATACAGGACTCCTGCACCTTCCTTGGGCTGTTCTCCATTATAGCCATGCCCGCTCTCATCCTTTGTTCTCTCTGGTTCTCTTACAGTCTTGGCCATGCATGAAAATGTGCTGAAGTGCCCCACTCCCGGCTGCACGGGCCAAGGCCATGTGAACAGCAACCGCAATACCCACAGAAGGTAGTGAATTGAGCTGGGACCCGGTAGGAAATTAGGGTTGGGCCTGTGGTATGTGTCCCTGCCTGGGCCTTGAGCCTTCATCTGAGACAGGTTCTGGACAGAGATATAGCTCCCTGCTTTGGCTGGCCATTCTCTGGTGTTGCTGCAAATGCCCTGTGAACTGAGGTGATCATATGAGAAATCTGATACTGCTGTGATGAGAGAAAGTAGAGTTTGTGTTTTCAGAAAACTTCTGCCTAGTAGCTTTTGTTCATGGGCAGAAGATAAAACGTGGATATGAACAGGAAGGCCTAGAGTTACTCTGAGTAGGTGATGAGGTCAGATGGACATGGGGATTCCAGGCTACAGTGCAGATTCATCTGTTGGTGCATCTAATCCAAGAAGGGACCATACCCCACCAAGAGCATTACAAGCTTGACGGCGTCTGTCTGGGCCCTAGTAGTTGTGTGCTTTGGAAAGAATACCTAGGCTTTACAGTTCAGTTTGTTGGAAAAGAGGCTGGGTTCCCTATCCATGTGCTGGCCCAGGAGCTCACAGTAGATCCTGATGAGGGCCAGTGCACTCCTGAGGCAGCACCCAAGTTGTGGTCTGAATGTAGCCTTTGGCTTCTATGAGTTATCCAAAAGAACATGATGTAGACAGACAAGATACTAGAATCCAGCCCAGGCCTCTGAAAGGGGAGAGATGGGAAAAGGGGGCTGAGCCTGACAGCTGTCCGTGTAGGAGAATCCTTTGTCCACAGTTTTCAGAGCTTTAGAGTATATTTCATTTTCTGTGATTCATCCCAAGTAGAAATGGTCTGAGAAGTTTGTTCTCTGTGGTTGAGGACAGAGCTGGAGGAACAATTTGTCCTGCAGGAGTAACAAGTGTGTTACTGACACTGGGCTTTATACGCCTAGAACTCTTATCTATGAATGGTGTTGCTCCCAGGACCATATCTTTGGCAACCTGGGACAGACGCGCCTTGGAGAAAAGGCTCAGATGTCTCTCCCTTTCTGTCCTCTAGTTTGTCTGGATGTCCCATTGCTGCTGCTGAAAAATTAGCCAAATCTCATGAGAAGCAGCAGTTGCAGACAGGAGATCCTCCCAAAAATAACTCCATTTCAGATCGGATCCTCAGGTGGGTGAGATGAGAAATACTTTCTAAATATCTTCAGGGACTTCAATGTTATGGCTACGTGGTATGCATATACTTCTTGGCACACAAGACACATTTCTTACATTCAGAGTGCCTCATCCAAGGCGCAAACAGCTGCCTACCCCTAGCCACAGTGTGTTCTGCCCTTCTTTCTGCGAAGACATCTGATACAGCCAGGAAAATTATTCAGGCTTAGGGTGTAGAGATAGCAGACTGCACCACTTGAGGGCTTCACTATACAGGGAGCACCTAGCTGTCCTTGTCTCCCATATCAGGGTGGATCCTATCCTGGGGCAGAGGAAAAGGAGGGCATAGGGCTGTGAGTGCTGCCTCCCGTGGATACTAAGCATCTGAGACAGCAGCAGGCATGGGTGCCTGTAGGGGTATGCAATGTCTGCAAGTTCTCTATATATGTACACCCATATGGGTGAGCTCACAAAAGTGTTCTAATGCACATGTGTGCATGCTGTCATTGAGGGTCCTCTGACAGAACAATCAGAACAAATCTGCCTAGTGCCTCTCCATATAGGTAACCTTGGAAAGTGAGTTTTATAAATAAGGCCAGAGGCTTGGGCTCACGTCCAAGACACCCTTCCTGGATACCCTGTCTTAAAATACTTATTTAGGTCAACTATAGTCCCCTTCAAGTCACTGACTGCGAGTGTAATGTCACTTTGATCCTCACTCAGAGGATACACAGCTTTCCATTTCCCTGAGAATATAGGACTCACAACCCCTTCTTCCTGGTTCTTAAACTCCTGTTCCATGTTTTTCTTCTCACATTCAGTGTGGGAGACAGGACCATGTACTCAGTAGAGCCAATCACTGGCTGACATGGCGCTGTTGCCTCCTTGTAGGAGCCCTGATCACCACCTTCCTTCTTGGCTACTTTCCTTGGAAGTGCCATACCCTGGTCATTCCCTGGCTAACTCCAAAGAGACCCTCAGTAGGTGTGCTACCACACAACACGGCTTAGGGATATAGGGCCTTATCTTTCTGCTCTGTGGAATTTGTGTTCCATTCATGGACACCTTTGACTTCTTGGGTCCCAGGTAGCATAGTTGTCCTTCCAACTTCTTGTCAGTTGCTTGTTGATCCTTTCACCAATGAAAGATGTAAAAAAAATGACACCAACGTAGATGTCAAGTTGAATGCCTCCTTGCTGGTACCAGATGGTCTTGCTCTCACAGCTTCGCCAGGAGTTGCTGAGCTGGTGTCCAGTCTAGGAGTTCATTCCACCACAGGGCCCATCTTACCACTTCTGTTACGTGATCTTCACAGGACCTTAAGAATACCAGCCTTCTGGTTCTCTCCTCAGCCACATTCAAGTTTCTCAGATGTCCTCACCATCATTTCCAAGCACCACTGATTACTGAAGTCATTGCATATTGCAGACCAGAACAAGGAGAGCTGAAACTCTCTTCCTTCTTCCATTTTCCCTTCACCTCTGAGCTTCCTGTTCAGAAACTCACTAATTGTGTAGCTGAGCTCTTGGAACTTACTCTCTTACACTTTGAAGGAAGTTCAGGCTTGTTTCTTTGGCATACTGCTAGAATAAGAACACATTATTTCATTCAGGTTCTATGGCTTCCTCCTTATAGGCAATTATTCATACTGATTATGGGCCTGCCCCAGGGTCCCTTAGTCCTGGGAGGCAGAACTCTGACCAAACATTAGGGGCAGGGTTTTGGACGTGTGTCTATCTCCCTGGGTTTTCCTTTTCACCTGGATGCATGAATTCCTGGCTTGGGCCATTGGAGGGTGGGGGTAGAGATAGCATGGGGTCTTTGAGTCCCAACCTTACAGACTCTGCATCTGTCTCATACCCCAGGCCCATGTGTTTTGTGAAGCAGCTCGAGGTTCCTCCTTATGGGAGCTACCGACCCAATGTGGCTCCCACCACACCCAGGGCCAACTTGGCCAAGGAGCTGGAGAAGTTCTCCAAAGTCACCTTTGACTACGCAAGTTTTGATGCTCAGGTTTTTGGCAAACGTATGCTTGCCCCAAAGATTCAGACCAGCGAAACCTCACCCAAAGCCTTCCAATGTAAGTTGGGGAGAATTGTTTAATGTTTCTCCTCTCACATTGCTCCTGAGAGGGACAGTGGGGGAGGGATTCTCTTGGGAGCTAAGAGGGACAGAGTGTCAGCCTGAGTCCTCGCTCTCTCTCTCTTCAGCTGCTCCAGTGGACCAGTTGTGGCATCCTTAGGGCCTACATCTTCACTTTGAGTCTTTCTGTTTTCCTAATTATTTGTGAAGAAAATCATGGGTCTGTTATGGGTGTGTATGTCCAGAGCCTTAAGAATCACTTCACTGATGTGATCTGCCCTGGGGTGTCTGCTCCAGCATCACCTTTAAGGAGAGTCCAGCAGTACAGGATGGCACCATGGCGGGAAGCTTCTTGGTTTCCTGGGGACCATCTTACTGGAAATGGTATTTTCTGTGACATTAGCAGCACATTTTAAGGGCAATTATACTGACAAAGTAATCCCTGGAGATGTTCTAGAACAATCATCCATGCTTTTCTTGCCATTTACTGCACTTCTTTGTGGTTAGCCTTGGAAATGCATGCAAAATGGAAATGTACCCAGTGCACTGGGAGATCCAGAGATCTTCCAGCTGATCTTGTCAGCTCCACAGACGGCAAGGGCAAGTTTCCCACTTGTTAGGATTATAGTTCTTAGGCTTGGTAGCCCCTGGGATGTTTTTCTGAACACCAGAAGACTCTGCAGGTCATTTTTCAGCGTCTCCAAGCACATGCACTTGCTTAGAAGCTGTGTCAGCATTGCTGGGAAGGGGCTCAAAGTGAGTTTTCCACTTGTCTGAATCTTTCTGGAAATAACAGTGGTTTCTTACTCACAATATCACTTCCGAGAGTGATTTTAAAGCTGCAGCATAATTACTAGAAAAAATAACATTACTCCTTTATTTATGGTATCTTATGGTAATGTTGCTTCATTAAGGAAGCAGTAATCATTGGGGACATAAAGTCAGCAAGAGCATAGCAGCATCTTCTGATAGGACAAAATTTTCCAGGACATATTATCCCAAATAAGCATCCTATTTACAGAATTACAGAATTGAAGTATTTGTTGATGGACAGGGTTTTTTTTTCCTGTTGTTTGTTTGAAATTATCAAGTCTGTTAGAGTATATTTCTAGAATGTTCTTATTTCTGACAAAATTTCTGACCAAATGTTCAGAAATGGGGTGCCTTTTCAGTGCTGGATACAAGAGCAGTAGGAGTGTGTGATAATGTGCGAGTGCTGTGCCTTGACCCCTAGCTCTCTCCCCATTTGTCTGCTGCTTCTGTCTATGTCTAGGTTAGTCTAGGTTGTTCCCTTTTAGCATCCAACCATTACCAAAGTCACCTCCTCCAGGTGCAGTCTCATCTTCCAGTGGTTTTTTTTTTGGAGCTGGGGACCGAACCCAGGGCCTTGCGCTTCCAGTGGTTTTATACGTACTTCATCTTCTTCTGTAGGCTTCGATTACTCTCATGATGCTGAGGCTGCACACATGGCTGCCACAGCCATCCTGAACCTCTCCACTCGGTGTTGGGAAATGCCAGAGAACCTCAGCACAAAGCCACAGGACCTCCCCAGCAAGGTAGGCATACCATCCTGAAACCCTTTGGGGAGAGAAGAATGGGTAATTATACTGAGAAAAATCACAGTAAGGCTATGGCTGGTGTTGACATTTATTTTAAAATGTTTATGTTTTGTTTATGTGCACACAAGCATGCCTGCATCGAGTCTATGTGCATCGTGTGTGTGCAGACTCTCAGAACCAGAAGGCATCAGATACCCTGGAACTCGAGTTATAGGCTGTAGTGAGATGCTTGATGTAGGTGCTGGAAACTGAACTGAACATGGTCCTCTGAAAGACTATACGTGCTTTTAACAGCTGAGACATCTCTCTGCCCTTAGCTGATAATATATATATATATATATATATATATATATATATATATATATTACATTTGACCATCTGGTAATGGCTCAGATAACCCAAAAGGGTAGGTGAGTAGCCATGAAAAGAGTTGTTGTACTGTGAAGCTCAAGGCCAGGCTCATACCGTGTTCCCATGTGCTTTTCTGGAAGTTAGTGGTGAGTGACATGTCTCAGGGTCAAGGACTTGTTTTCACTAAAGCTTGCATTGGTCTCAAGGGGCTGGCTTCTGTAGGAGAAAGGGGTTACAGGGCTTTACCTGAGTTAGGATGTGGTGTTGATTCCTTCCTCTAAGCAGGTCATTGTTTCCTTCTACAAGAGTCAGTGTTGTGACCAGAAGACACTTTCAGGAAGAGGCTCAGTTTGCTAACCCTATTTGCCCCCTCCACACCCATCCCACACACACCCAGAGCTGAGGACCGAAACCAGGGCCTTGCACTTGCTAGGCAAGCGCTCTACCACTGAACTAAATCCCCAACTCCTCTAACCCTGTTCTTAACCTTCATATTTGCAGGCTGTGGACATTGAGGTAGATGAGAACGGAACTCTGGACCTGAGCATGCACAAGCACCGCAAGCGAGAAAACACTTTTCCCAGCAGCAGCAGCTGCAGTAGCAGCCCTGGTGTCAAGTCTCCTGATGTCTCTCAGCGTCAGAGCAGTACCAGCGCCCCCAGCAGCTCTATGACCTCACCCCAGTCCAGCCAGGCCTCTCGCCAGGATGAGTGGGACCGTCCTCTAGACTACACCAAACCTAGCCGACTCCGAGAGGAAGAGCCTGAGGAGGTAGGTGCCGGGGGCCCTTTGTATAGCCTGAGCGTGTAGGCTCTCAGCTGCTTTCAGGACTGCTGTGTGTCCTGCTTGCTTCTTGGATATCTTTTCCTTGAGAGGTTTATGTAGAGCCTTCAAGGTCTTTCTCCTTTTACACAGGATTCTTCATCTTCAGGGCATCCAAAACTCAGGTCACAGCCGGCAGCAAAGATTTCTCCAGCGTTGTTATGCTCAGTCTTGTTCCATAAAGATAGTTGGTCTTCTCGCATCAACAGAATTTAGTGGCTAGCAACAACGTAGATTTTCCAAAGAGGGCAGGGATGTTTTATATCTCCTGGGGATGATTTGGAAAAAATTTGTTTTCTTGAGCCTTTCACCAGTAGCTCCCTGGGCTGCCTTGCTCCCCTTTCCCAACATATTCCATCAAGCACAGTTGCTGTCCAGACAGTGGTTTGATGCCTGGGTCTTTGGACCAAGAGCAGTGAGGAACTGCTGGCCCAGGGGGCCTTGGCATGGGATCCTTGTAGTGGGCAAAGGCCTGAGTCCCTAAGACAACTACTGGATGGGGAGAGAGGCATTAACTTGACATCAGAGTGAGCTGGAACACTCCTTTTTCTATTGTTTACACACCTGAGTGCAAAATGTGTGAGTTTCTCCACCTTATTAGGACGCTTCCTAAGAAACAGAGTCTGGACAGCCAGTGTGAGACTAGCAGTCCCTACCTTCTGGGGGGAACTGGGCCATATACCTCTTATTCCCTCCTTGAGTAAGACTCAGGGTTACCCAGTTTTTACAGGGATAGGTTGGGTTCCTGGTCGAGGCAACACAGCATAGTTAACCGCCCCCTTGGGTTAACTGGGGTAAGCCATCACAGAAGGGAAGTGCACATAGAGCCATATCTACCTTCTCGCACTTGGCAAGAGCCCTAGTAGAGGTTTGGGTGCCCTCTGTGTAGTGTCTTCACTTTTCTATCATTCTTGGGCCTAGAAACTTAGATGATTCGTGCTTTAATCCCAGAGTTAAGTTGTTCACTGATCTCCTAACTGTGACTTCTCAACTTATTTCTTGGGCCATGAGTTGGTAGATATCTTGGGACCCTTCCTTGCCTTTTCACTAGCCCTAGTTCAGCTCTGGTCTTTTTATTCCGTTCCCTCAGCATATCCTCTTGCAACATCATTGTCTCCTCAGAAATGAGCTACCATTTGCAGTGGGATCTCTCTTAGAGATCCTGCGGTCCTTCTGCTGAGGCCTGCCCCATGCTCTACCTGCAGACTTTGCCAAGTTTTCCTAAACCTTTCTTCTCCTCACCCTTCCTAGTTATATTTCACTCTCGAAAGCTCTTGGATCAGGCCTTTTCCATTCCACTCCCTCTGTTCCCTGTTCCTTACTCAGACTGTCCCATCAGTCCTTCCCAGTGGCTCACCAATTCTGACAGCAATTGTCCTGATATCATGGGTACTTTCAGCCCCTATTATGGGGCCTCTACTTCCTGGCTTTACCGACTCTAAACACTTCTCTTTAGTGTGTCTTTCCGGGGACCTTTATCCAATTGCTTAGACAAACAAATCACTATCCTAGAGCTTTGTCTAATGACAAGAATTGTAACAGCTACTACAGTCTGGCTACCTAGGGCTGCTCTGTGTGCTGCAGCTTCATGGGTTTCTCTTATTTAAGGACTGCGTCTTTTCAGATGCAGTGCCCGAATAGCCTATTGAAACTCACATAGCAAGTTGGTACAGTTCTGGAACCTGAAATCTGGTGTACTTGTCTTGCTAAAAGCTGTTATTCCAAGGCTGTAGGACCCCTGGCCTTCAATGGAAGAGTTGTCGTTCCTTATTCCGGGTGCCACACCCCTGAGTCTATGGGTAATAAGAAAATACTCCTGCTCCCAGAGATCAGTTAGTGGTGTTTGTTAAGTGTCTGATCTGATCGAGGCATGCTGCTGTGCACCAGGAGGTCTCAAGCTTACTATAATTATCATTAGGCTACTAGTATGTTATCCAACTCTGCTTTGAAATACCTCAGCAACCTTATTTAGTGCTTACTGAGAGTCGAGCCCTAAAGAGTACTGTACCTGGGTGTCCATTCTGTGGTAATTTGGTGGAGGTGGGCCACAGCTGAGTAGCCTGATTTTCATAGTGTGGTCTTCTGTCTTGGGGTTGCTAGGTCTTTCTACATCTTTCATAAGGTCAAACATCTTGTGAGTACTACTGAAGGGTTCCTCTTTATTCCCCACTAGGTTGGACATCTGACCTCTTTGCCGGTTGTTAAAACGTTCCCTGCTTTTTTTCTTCTTCAGTCGGAGCCAGCAGCACACTCTTTTGCTTCTTCTGAAGCAGATGATCAGGAGGTGTCAGAAGAGAACTTTGAAGAGCGAAAGTACCCAGGGGAAGTCACCCTAACCAACTTTAAGCTGAAGTTTCTTTCCAAGGACATAAAGAAGGAGCTTCTCACGTAAGTGATGCCTTGGCAGACTGGGTTCCCAGGAATCTTGGCAAAACAGACCTGGTCCCAGAACTCAGCAATGACCTAGATCCAGGTAGTTCACAATGACGAGTTTTCTTTTATCTTTGCACTGAGATGGGTGTGAACATTATCCTCTGAAGGCAATTAAGAACCAGGAAGCTCCTCTGGTCCAGCCCACAATCTAGAACAGAACAGGACAAGATAAATATTGTAGTCATGGGCAGAGGGGTTCAGACACCAGCTCTCAGCTCTGGGAGCTGCTGGACCTCAGGGTGGAACAGGCAGAGTCTTTCATTAACCTCTACTGCCACATGTCCTCTAAAAGCCTGAGACGGGCTATGCATAGCACCTTTCCCACCGTTGATCTAAACTCTAACCTGTGCTCAGAGCTAATTTTATGAAGGATATAGGGATCCTCCTTTCCTTATACTGCACCCCCTAGTTTCTTTCTACCCTGGCACCAGGCCTTCCCAGGCTGGCTGAGTCTGTCTTCTCATTCTCAGAGAAAATTGTGCTGCTTTAGGAACTGGAGAAGAGAGGAGTAATCCATCTACATGCTCATGAGCACACATGTGTACACATAGCATGCATATGCACACACAACACTCATGCTTCAGAGGCATCCTAACTTCAAGTTCTTCTTCCTTCTTGAGTTAAGTTGTATAGGAGAAATTTCCAGTCCCAAAGGTGAGAGCTGTGATTTGAGGATGGCCACCTGCCCTTAATTGTCTTGTTCTGGGGGAAGGCCTGCAGGTGTGCATGGTTCTCTGTTCTGACGCTCTTTTTCCTTTGTCCAGCTGTCCCACCCCCGGCTGTGACGGTAGTGGCCATATCACCGGGAACTATGCCTCCCATCGCAGGTTCGTGCCCTGCTCCTCTGAACTGGCTCCAGTGCGCTGTGTGTGTGTGTGTGTGTGTGTGTGTGTGTGTGTGTGTGTGTGTGTGTGTGTGCATGTGTATGTGTGGGGCTCCTCCTCATCTCCTCTGCTCCCCTCTATGGCTCACCCCATATCCCATCTCTTCTCTTTCAGCCTCTCTGGTTGCCCTCTTGCTGACAAGAGCCTCAGAAACCTCATGGCTGCCCACTCTGCTGACCTCAAGTATGTTTGCGCTCACTGACTGCCTATCTCTTGGGCAGCTCCCTGGCTTTGCTCTCTCCTTTATGAGGCTCTTACCAAGTCAGCCTTCTCTGAGATACCATCCCAGGCTGGCTCTGCTTTCCTGGGATGGGGAAGAGGAGCGGGGCTTGAAAGGGCTAATTCGCTTCGCTGGGCTGCCCTTGCACCTGTGATTCCAGCTTTGAGCAATCTGAACCGCTGAGCACTGTCTGTCTCACTTCCTGGAGCAGAGCTCCTGTACTGCGCCAGCTCTTTCCCCAGCTACTTCCCAGGTCTCTGACAGGGCTGCCGGGCCTGCTTTTCCTATTACCACTCTAGATACTGAGAAAAGCTGGAACTTGGCTGTGGCTTAGTGGCTGTAGGCTACGGGGCTCTTGTCAAATGAACTATCACTAACAATACCCGAGAATGCTCCTTGCTTCCCATCTGCCTTGGCTGTTCTGTTTCTCCCTGGTGCCCTCCCAGTCCTACACAGTGCTTTTGCCTTCCCTCTGCTGGGCCTCTCCCTGCTTCTGTTCCTCTCTGCCCTAACCCATGTGCAGCAGACAAGGCTCTGCTAGCACCCACAACTGTCAGTTTGCCTGACAGCCCTCGGAAGAGAGGAACAAGCACCCAGAGGTTTCCAGGCATCTGTTCTCTTGGAGCTGGAGCCAGTGCCTCCATTGTTTCTGGCTTTCATTTTCTCTGTTGTCTGTGACATTACAGTCTCCATGACCCTGAGCTGGGGTTACCCTGTGCAGGTGACATTGGAAGGAGAAGTTACTATCCTGCTGTTCAGTTCCTCACAACAGGGCCCCCGCCCTCCCTCTCACAGTCCTTTGTGATAGGGGCTGTGAATCCAGGCCCAGACTCCCTGGATCTGATTTAGCACCAGACAGGTGCTGGATGCTAGTGCCCTTTGGACAAGGAGTTAGAATGCTAACAGCAGAAGGGACTTGAGCTGATTTTCACCAGGACAGAAATCCATGGTTTTCCAGTGCCCACTCTGTGTTCTTCTCTAATCAGCTCCGTTCCTCCTGGCAGTGGATATCAGTTGCATACCCCCATAGGATTACGTAATTACTCATTCACTCACTAATACTGTAGTTTAGTCATGAAACTCAAAATTGGAGAACTCAGTCCTACAGCCTCAGGGAACTGCCCCCCGCCCCCGCCACACATACAATACCCCTCCAGACACTTTATTATCTTTCTTGTATTCTCTCCTACCCTCATATCCATTTTTTATATTGAATTCTGCTTCCTTTTTTAACTCAGGCCCTAGAGAACTCTCTATTTCAGTATATAACGATACATTCTGTGGCCCTGAAACACACATTTAGGGCCAACAGAAGGAAGCTTGGCTGACCCATTAGAAGATAGACCCTGGGAGGGTCTGCACCCTAAGCCTGTTAAAAAAAATTCAACAGAAAACTTCTGCGGGCACAGCTGAGGAAAGCTTCCTCATATGGGTATGTCTCAGGTGTCCCTACTGCCTCCAGAGCACTTCTTGTCCCTGAGTTCTTCCTGGGTCCGTCGCCTTGTTGCTCCAGACTGCAGTGTGGTCTTGGAAGAAGGTGACCATGACCTCTTTTCCACATTTCCTGATACCCCAATGCTCCTGAGCTCTTTTGTGGCCTCCCTACAAATGCTAAAATACAGACATGATCTGACATGTTCTGTTTTCAAGCAAGTTCCAGGGGTGTTTACTCTCCTTCTGTGTGTGATAAGGGGCTGCCTTGAGCTGCTCAGTTCACCATGGTGTAAATGTGTATACTACCCCATACAGTGGAGGCATGTCAGGCTATAGACGGTTTGCAGTTCTTCTGCAGGACAGAAATGAGGCACAGAGAGAGATCTGAGGTACAACCAAAGCAGAGTCATCATTTAGGTATAAATTCTTCCTTCTTTTCAGGCAAAGCACTTAGAAGCAAATGACTGTCAGGATAAAGGCAGCTCTGATTCTTGTGGCTGCCTCCATGAGGAGTATATCGAGAAAACCCAGTCTTCTGTCCTATCTCTGGACACTATCCTCCTTAAGTGTAACTTGCAGGAAAGCCATCAAGAAATGGCTTCTCAAGGAAAACAGAACATTCTCCTGCATTCTAGGCATCTGCTTGTTCTTGGGAAGCCACAAACCCTCCCGAGACTCACGGGTGCTGTTGAGTATGTCTGTACCTTACTCCTGGTACAACTCATAGAGCAGAGGCCTGGGTTTCAGTGTGGCTACTGGGTGACCACCACTTTCTGTACTAAACCTTTGCTGGATGCTTCCTTGACATGAAGACAAGCAGCAGAATTCCTGGGTCTCAGACTGAACTTCTTTCTACTGAAAGCAAGGAGGAATTATTCTCGGTCCCTGTACTTGGACTTCTGGACAGTAAGGCTACCGTGGTGGTGATGTAGCCCTACTACTGTGATGTACACCCACTACATGACCTCATGAAGACTAGAGAAAGATTTGGTAGATCAGCGGCCTGAGAGCCAAAGAAGCATTCAGTATCTTACACCGTGAGGGACCTGAGGAGGCTGGGAAGATACTCCCAAAAGGCTCTGGGGTCACAAGAAGTGATGGCAGCTATGCCATTCTCTGGGATGCCAGACTCCTAGCTTCTGTCCTTCATATAAGAAGTACTATATTCCAAAGGCCAGATACTGCTTGTGTACAGGAAGTCAGAGGCTTCCCAGGGACAGGATGCCATGGAGCAGCACTTTGGATAATCAATACCAAATGTTCGCTGCTTCCCACTGTAATTACTGGCAAGATGCAAAGTAGCAGATCTGGTGAGATGGGTCTACCTCCATGTCAGCCCCATCGATCAACACCTGCCACAGTTTTCCACTTGGGAGAAAAGAACTCAAGAAAAGTCCGTGTTCATAATATTATAGTATAATTTCTACCACTGTGTGGGATATATTCATGAGACATTTTTGGATGTATAAACCTTGACTTTCATTTTTTTTTTGGTTTCTTATTTTATCCTTGCTGGGTCTATGTGCCCATAAAAGCCACTGGCTGAGTTCTCTACTCACCAAGCAGGGGTCAGATCTGCAGTTGCCACACAGCAGGTACTCATGGGCACGTCTCTGAGTTCTCATGATTAAACAAGGCTTAAATGTGTTCTAGATAACCATATATGGCTGCAACTCGATTAAAAGCTAAGCTGGGAACAGCAAAGACAATGGGCTGAGTCCAGTGCCCTATTTGTCGCTGTGTGTATCTACACTTTTCTTGGCTTTCTGGGTTACTCTGGGAGTGACGGGGGTTAGTACTGAGTCCCTGATACGATCCTATTGAATACTTGTTGCTGGCAATGACAGACTAAGGTGAGTGATGCTCCTTTATAGAGAGGTGCTTAAATGGAGTGGGGGGGTTTGTTTGAGGGACCTAGAGCTTAAGATTTTGATGGACTCAGTTGAGAGCTGAGCCCAAAAGCGCCCGTCTTTATAGGCTCTGTCCTCATCCTATGTTCTTCTGCAGGTGCCCCACACCTGGCTGTGATGGCTCTGGCCACATAACAGGGAACTATGCTTCACACCGGAGGTGAGTGGGGGTGAGGGTAGCGGTGAAAGTTCTGACTTAGACAAAGTGCTAATGTTCTGAATAAGATATTACAGTTGCCAACAAATAGAGCCCATTTGTATCTCTGGAGTTGTTGGCACTTCCAGCATTGCCCAGTCATCCCTAAGCCAAAAGATAAAGTATCAGACGAGAGGCTCCTGAAGATGTCTCCCACTTTTGATTGTTCTGTTGCCCTGTTCGAAGTCTCTGTGAGAGCCAACTCTGCTCCACATGAAGGCATACCTGATGAGTCAGCTGACTGATTGATCCTTTCTTCCCTCCTTCCCACCCCCGCAGGGGGACACAGAACTTGAGGGAGTAGCATGAGGCAGACAGTGAGGGAGCTGCTGTTCTGGGACTGAGGTGGCATGTTTTCCTCTTTCAAAACCAGTTTGTCAGGCTGCCCACGTGCCAAGAAGAGTGGACTCAAGGTGGCGCCTACCAAGGATGACAAGGAGGACCCCGAGTTGATGAAGTATGTTGGGTCATGATGGCTCCTTCATTATTCTGAAAACTTGAGATTTAAAAAAAAATGTTTTAACTAAACAACAAAAATCTGAACCAAATCCTTTTGAATGCAAATCTGGAATCCTAGAAGTTGAGAGGTTGGAAACAGGAGGATTGTTGTGTTTAAGCTTGCCTGAGCTACATAATGAGAGCCTGTCTCAAAACCAACACAAAATGAAACAACTTACCTTAGGCTTTTCCTCACACCTGGCCACTAAGTTGATTGGTGACATTCTTCATTTTTACAGAAATACTGGAACCTGACACATTGATTCCTGAATATTGATCTCAGACTGTGTTCTCTGGGTTCAGGTTAAGAGGTGCTTTGGGAAGCTCAGTACCCTACTGCCGGATAGTGGTTCTGGGATCCCCATTGGCCTTGTAGTCTGTATTTTGTCTGGCAAGAAGGTTCAGGCATAAAGATTTAGAGGGCAGGTCATTAGGATGATGTTGTATCTTTGACTATTACCTGTCTGACCATCAGCACATCTTCATAGAACTAATGAAGAAGGGGAGTCTGGAAGAGCTAAAACTGGGGACTAGACCCAATGTGGGGATTAAAGAGGATATTCTTGGTCTTTAATCTCTTTTACAAGTTGTTCTCTTTTTCTGATTACCAGTTAGATACAGAGTATAAATTCCCTAGCTTAACAATGAAGGGTCATTAGTGAAGTAAAAACACATAGGTAGCATTTTGGTCTTAGCTTGTTCATGTGCACAGCTGAATCAGTTCCAAGGTATGGCCTATCAGATGCTAGAGTAATTTTTTAAAAAGTAATTTTTACAAACTGGGCATGGCTTAATCCCAGCACTCTGGAAACAGAGACAGGCAAATCTTCGTGATTTCAAAGCCAGCCTGGCCTGGTCTACATAATAAATTTCAGGACAGCAAGGGCTACATGGAGAGACTTAGAGATATATAACTTTATCTTGACACTGGAGTCACCATACATAAAGGCCAAAGTTGAGGCTTTTTTATCTGTGTTTATTCCTCACTTAACTTTTAAGACACTATACAGGTGGACATTTAAAGAATATCCAGTAGCAAGTAGTTTCTCATCCTCACACACTTCTCTCTTATATGGTCCCACCTTTCCTGGCTTAGATAAAAGCCTACCAAGTGTACCTGATGCATTTGATCAATTCCTTCCGTTTCACTCCTCCTAGGAAGGGGTTTTTCTGCCGAGAGAGTTTATCAAGGAGAGAAGGCTATTTTCTGGAACTCGAAGATTAGGCATCCCTTTTCTTATGGTTGACAGTAAATTGGCATGTCTTCATCTAGATATCTTCATTTGATATCTCTATGCTTTGACCAAGATAAGAGGTGATAAAAATAATTTGGTTAGGAGTAGATACTGGCTTTTGGAAGGCATGCAATGTTTCAAGCAGCTGTATGTTCTTACACATGAAAAAAACTATGTGGACCTTTCTGACCTAAGACAATGATAGAACCTCTGGCCTATGTCTTGGTTCTTAGTTTCCTTCACAATGGAATGTTATTTTCTCTCTGTCTTTCATGCCTTCATCAATATAATCTCTCGATCCACCTTCTTCCCCTTGCAGCATTTGCATCTTTAGGACTGATCTGTTTTCTGTGGCACTGGCTCTCCATGAACGTAGGCAGTTTGTGGAACCATTCCTGTACTACCTGATAAGTCCTTATTTGTATTCTAGTAACTCCTTTCTTAACATCTTGGCCTGAACATCTTTTACAAATCCTCTTGCAGAGTCTTTTTTTTTTCTCTCACCATTTTATAAATCTTATAGAGTTACCGAGAGCCAACAAGTAACGTTTGTTACTCTCCTTTCTTTCTGTATCTTTCCTCTTCTGTCTTAAAACACATTGAAAATGTCCACTTTTCTGCTGAGTATCTGGGTCTTGTTGGCCCAGTTTAGGTGAATTAAAGTTACCACCTGCTTTACCATCTTTGATTGCTTCTTCTATTCATTTTTTTAAATAAATATAAGTCTCCTAATTAAGGACCAGAGACAACTTTTTAAGCTTGAAGATTTTGTTCAAACTTTTCTCCATTAGGTAATGAGGACAGTACTTCAAGGCTAGTTTCTTATAATCCCTTTTCATTTTTTTTCCTTGGGGAAATTGGGTTTGACCACAAAAATATCATAGCAAGAGGCTTTTTTCATCATTTGCTATAGCCAGTGCATGGGCTAGAACTTCAGGAGGTGGGGGACAGAAAAGAGCTCAAAGCAAAGTATCATTGCCTCACCAGGAGTTCTAGAAAGTTCCCACATCTTTTGTGGCTCTTAGTGACACAAGTCCCTGAAGCAAAAATACAGTTGACTGCTTCCATTCTCCTGTGTGTGTGTGCGTGTGTGTGTGTGTGTGTGTATGTTTGTATGGTGGGGGTGATATGTCTTCTGGTGGTTTATGGGCAAACCTTTACCATATGTGATAAGTCAGTAGGTACTTCTTGTATTGTTGTAAGATTATTCTTCCCAGAGAGAGCTTAGTTTCCTGCAGCACTCACTCTTTTGCAGGTGAGGACACGCCCTATCACAGGCTCAAACAGGAATGACCCACTGACCAATTTACCCAGCACATGGGAATTCAGAGCTGACCCTTAGTAAAATGGACAGAGGGTTCCACAACAGGTGAACAGAACAGGTGTCTCTGTTTAGGGAGTTGATCAGGATTTAGGCTGCCTGTTGGGGATGGGCCCAGTGGGCTTTCAAGAAGCAGGCCTTCCCTGATTGTGTGGTTTACTGGGCCAACCACACCCACTCTACTCAGTTAGCAGAAAAACAACTTGGCCTGGGATTACTCTTCTTCTCCCAGTTTGTTCCAGCTGTAGTCAAAATTGAGTTGAATAAAGGCCTAGCCAACATCACATCATTCGGAACTACTTATTTAGTCTAATAAAATTTATTTAATTTTTACAACAAAACCTGTAAAGGGTGCTAAATTAGCAATGCAAAAATGTGCTGGTTAAATCTTGGTGTGAAAAAAATTATTTTTTTCTGCCAAAGAATCCAGGGATTTGCCTGGGGTCATATGGATGCAAAGTCTTTACCGAGCATATCAGCAAGGACTCTGCTGGCTGATATTATTGGTGAATTATGCTGCATTTGCAAATGAATAAGGTCAAAATTGGTATTTTTCAAATTAGCTGGGGAAATAGTTTTCTTCTTTCTAAAAGATTTATTTATTTTACGTATATGAGCACAATGTTGCTGACACACCAGAAGAGGGCATCCCTCATGAGCCGCCATGTAGGAATTGAACTCAGCACCCCTGGAAGAGCAAGTGGGTGCCCTTTAACCACTGAGCCATCTCTCCAGCAGTTTTCCTCTTTCTAAAGTGCCATTAAGTTTGCTTTTTAAAAAAAAAACAAAGCTTCTGCAACTAGGAGGAGACTGCAGATGCCAAGCAGCACTTGCATGATGATTTCCTAATGTCTTTATAGCAAGATTGGGATGCCCGAGAGATTTCCATTTTATAGAGCTTGCTCATAAAATATTTATGATTTGCCCACCATCTTTAAACAAATACAGACTAAAGCAGAAACTTTAATGGCTACACCAAGTCCTATGGAAGAATGGGTTTCTGTTAGCAGATGCAAGCTGTAGTTTTGCAAGGGTTGTGCTAGAATTATCATTCTCAATGTTCCATATAAGCACTGTTTGAAGCTAAGTCATGTCAACACTTTGAGATCATAGAAGTCAACAGAGCATCCAGTGTAGAGGTCAGGTATTGATGTTTTCCCTGTTCTATTAACCACTCCTGGAGGTCCATGTTGTCCTATCCACTCTAGATCTGACAGCTATTCCTTTGCTCTCTGCTGTCCTGCCCATGTCTCATGTCACTACACACATGGCTTCTATGTCCCACTGTTCATTCTGGAAAAGATAAGCTCATCCAAGGAGCAAGGAAGCCTGTTGGATTACTCCGTATTCATGTCTCAGCATAATGTCAAACATGATTTTGAAGATTTGACACCATAGTTAAGAGAAAGGAATCATTCCCAAATACTGCTTATGTATAAGATTCCAGTAAATAATAGAAACCCTTTTTTTGCAAGGAGATTAGAAGCTCTTCAAGTGGTTAGAAGAATTCAGCTGTCCGGAGTGACTGAAGAGCCTATATCAGCTGGTCTTTTGAGTTTGTGATACTGGGGACTCAGTAGAGGTCTCACCTTAACACTCAGGTTGGCCGTCTTTGGCCTAGGTATTCCCCACCTCACACTGGCGGGCATCAAGATTTGAGGAGTTAGACATTGAATGTGAGCTATCCAAAGCATCTAGGGAGTGTTCTTGGTGTGTCCTTGTTATGGGCTTCAGGCTGAGATCACCTTGTGCTGACCTTATGGACATTCTATGTTGTCTGAGACCTATGTGAACTGGAGGAGCAAGAAGGAGAGGGGAGGAGAAAAGAGGGGCTGTTCGGGTAGAAGAAGAAGCAAAAGTAGTTAGGAGACTATCTCTAAGGGTTTCCTAGAGTTGAGATGGGGTACTAACTTGCTGCTGTCACCTTGCTACTCTATGCCCCAGGAGCAGGATTCAGCAAGAGACTACCTGGCAGTAGGAGACTGATTCTGGCCCTTTGTCTTCCTGAAGATGTCATGTCCTGACTTCTTTGCAACCACAGAGAATTCTGTAAAATATGGCAGCAGTATCCTTGGATCCTATATATTTACGGTTCTTAGCATACACTGAACATATGATGAATTGAGTTGTGTTGGTTGGAGAGGGGTGGAAGATTTTAGATTGAAGATCTTGTTCTGGGGACTAGGTGGGTTCCTGGAGGCCCTGCTCTCCATATCTCATTGGTCCTAGCCAATCCTTCATACACCATGCCTAGGACATTTGTCATCTGCATCTATATTATTGCCATAGTGCTTCTATCTCTGTCTTCAAGTACCTGGAACAAAGGAATGGCTCCTGACCAGCCTTCAGCAGGGTGATTATGGGTGATCAAAGCCAAGACTTTCCTGTCTGAGTACTGTGTTCTCCAAATACCCCTGGATACCATGCTGTGATACAGCTCTGAAGCTGTAGGTTAACAGGCCTATTGATCTGCCTGGCCTAGGGTGCCCTCACCACTCTCCTGATTTGCAGGCCCTGTTATGCAAGAGCCAAGGGCAAAGGGGGAGAAGGACAACATCCCCATCTGGAAAGCCAGAGATGGGATTCAGATGGGAGAGATGGCTCAGTGGTTAAGAGCACTGTCTGTTCTTCCAGAGGTCCTGAGTTCAAATCCCAGCAACCACATGGTGGCTCACAACCATCTGTAATGAGATCTGATGCCCTCTTCTGGTGTGTCTGAGGACAGCTACAGTGTACTTAAATAAAATTAATGAATAAATCTTTTTAAAAAAGTATCAAGTACATGATGCTTGGTATCTAGAGCCTGGCTTTACAGGATTCCAAAACCCTCTTACCGAGGGCCCCTGTGGTCACCTCAGTCTTTCTGTGTCTAGGTGCCCAGTTCCAGGATGTGTGGGGCTCGGCCACATCAGCGGCAAATATGCCTCTCACAGGAGTGCTTCTGGCTGCCCACTGGCTGCTCGGAGGCAGAAAGAGGGAGCTCTCAATGGTTCATCTTTCTCATGGAAGTCGCTGAAGAATGAGGGCCCTACTTGCCCCACCCCAGGTTGTGACGGCTCTGGCCATGCCAATGGCAGTTTCCTCACTCACCGAAGGTACCTGTCCCACATGTCAACAATCAGGGACCTTTGGTCTGGAATATTACCCCTGTTGGTGGGAGCATGCGGTACTTAGTGGGAACAGCAGTTCTGCAAGGGAAAGCAAGACCCCAGTAGGCAGCTAAATAAGAGAAATCATGGAGACTGTTGGTACCACATGGTGTTTACTTTGTTTTCAGCATATGTTTGTTCCCATGAGTGTCCTCTGTACCTTCGTGTTTATTGTCCCCATGAGCAGTGTTATGTTAAATATGAAGCCCATACATGAACAAACTCCTGTTCCACTCGTATTTGACTTCTCAGGAAAAGTTTGTTTCCTATACCTTGTTCCCTACCTTACATTGGGCCCCTGTTTTGAAATGTGGGCAGATTCTCTTGCTTGCTTTGCAAGAGACCGGTGACCAGACCTCTTCTGCTCTAGGCTGTGCTCATTCTATCACCTGCCCACAGTACCTGCCTCAAGACTGAGTTGGCTTCCTTCACTAGATCCCTTTCCGTTTTGTTCTAAGAAGCCACTGATCTTGTCCAGTAGCTTTTGTTTGGAGTGAAAATCAATTCCTATTGCCTTCTTTCTTCTTTCCCTTTTTTCTTCCTTCTTGCTCTTATTTCTCCTTTCACCTACAAAGTTAATGCATCCATTCAACAAAAACATTTATAGAGAGTCCACCTAGCATCAAGGAGTAGAGACAGAGCAGAGACCAAAAGAGCAACTAGCCATTGCCATTTTGAGCGTATGTTGGGCAAGATAGGTAGGGACATACAGTTTAAACAAGTGAAGGTTACTGAATCTGGTTAATAGTGATCAGGGATTGGGGAAAACAGCAGAGTTGTGGGCAAAATGTACTCTGGAGAAAAAGTCAGAAGCTTTTCCAGAGATGTATGGAGGACAAGTTCTCAGATAGCTGGAGCTGGGGAGGGCCTGGCATGCCTACTAAATGGGGTGACAAAGGAAAGGAGACAGAACTTTGTGTCTAGCCAGTTACCTCAGAGAGTGAGGGGCTTAGTTAGGAGCACAGAAAAAAATGGGGTCTCATTTGGGCAGCTAGGATCACCACAGGATACAGACCATAAAGGAAATGCCAAGAAGACCAGAGAAGAGACTGCTGGAGCCTGGGCCAAGTGAGCAGTGCTGAACACTGTGCTTCCGTAGTACATTTCACTTCACACCTTGATTTATGATGTGTATAAAATAATACACGTGCTTCTATATGTTTCCCTGTTTGAAGAGCTATATTCAAGGAATCACCTGTGAATGTTGGCACATCCATATCCTGAAGGATCTCCCAAGTGGGGTTAGCTCTGAGGACCCGTCTCAGAGTTCAGTGCTTCAGAATGGCAGCAGGTGGAGCATGCAGACCTCAACCCCTGCCCAGAGGAATAACACCTGGAGGCATCAATGCCCTGGGTCTTTAGGACCTGTGGGTAGCCATGACTATGCCTAATAGGGAAGGCTCTGAGGGGGCTCCTGCCTGGACCCCTTTCATGGAGTGCAGCCTTGCTCACAAGGCAGGGAAACTGAGGTGAACCAATGCCATCAAAGGGAAGCATGCAGGGTCATCCGGGTGAGGTGGAATAGAATGGTGTAGTCCTGATGTGAGATCCTGGACCTGCCTATGCTCAATGTCCTGAACTGGTCAGTGATGTGTAACTTCTGCTTCTAGTTTGTCCGGCTGTCCCAGAGCAACCTTTGCTGGAAAGAAAGGAAAACTCTCAGGGGATGAGATTCTCAGCCCAAAGTTCAAGACAAGTGATGGTGAGCATGCCCTTCTGGGATATCCCTTCTTATGTCCTCTCTGTACTGTGGGAAGCAGTTGGGGGGAAGCTGAGCTCCCTTGAGAATGTTCCATGGTGGTTCTCGAGCTAACTGTCCTACTAACATTAGCCCTGAAGTTCTCAATGCCTAGGTCTGGGACCCCTGGCTTCACCTGATGGTCATGATGGCTCTGACTTTGAGTTTGGTGACTGTGTGGATCAGAGTCTGATGTGAGGGCATGAAAAGCCGTGCCCATGGGTTTGTGGTCAGTGTGACCACTACCATCCAGTAAAGGAGATTCTCTTTGAACACATCTCCCTTTGCCTGTAACACTTAATGTCTCTAAAGAGATCTGTACTTCCTGCAAAGGTCAAGGCAGGAGGAGAATAATACTGTTCTCAGTTTCCCAGATTTCCCAATATCCATGCCCAAGGGAGGAGCTCAGGGCTTGGCAAGAGGCTCACCTCTAAGCAAAGATCTCCCTTTCTGTCTCCAAAGCAGTCGGACAGAACCACAGTTGGTTCTCTCTCTCTCTCTCTCTCTCTCTCTCTCTCTCTCTCTCTCTCTCCCTCCCTCCCTCCCTCCTCTCCTCTCCTCTCCTCTCCTCTCCTCTCCTCTCTCTCCCTCTCTCTTCATTTTACCTTCCTTTTTTTCTTACTTTCTTCCTTTTTATTTCCTGGCAGTGCTGGAGAATGATGAGGAGATCAAGCAGCTAAATCAGGAGATACGAGACTTGAATGAGTCCAACTTGGAAATGGAGGCTGCCATGGTGCAGCTGCAGTCTCAGGTGGGTGGCTCTACTCTTCTTGGCTCTTTCCTGCCACTCAGAGACAGCCTGTGCTGCTTCCATCAATATCACTGGTACTGAAGCGAAGCACACAGCACATAGCACCCAGTGCCCGGGTTAGCCACCCACTTACTGCACTGCCTGGGAGTCTTCTCTGCCCCTGGCCTGGCTGGTGTCAGTCATCCCCTTGGATTGCTCCATTGGCAAGACCAGTCCACGAGTGTCCTGATTTTGCTCGGTCTGGTTGTCCAATTCATGTTTCTAGTCTCATTAGCACTGGAAGCTCATCTGCTCTATTCCTGCCTGGACCAGAACAGCCACACACCAGTAGCAGTGCTCGCCCATCCTCACCTAAACATTTTGCTTTCCTCGGAAGAACATGGGTTAGAGCAGAACCTTCCAGCTACCTTGCTCCTGGAGGAAAATCTTCAGTGTTGAGAGCTGGCAAGCAGGGCTGTTGCTTAGCAACAGGGCTACTGCCCTACCTTCTGACTGCTCCGTGTGTCTAGAGAAGAGCCGGTGTTCTGTGAGTGTCCCCTAATGGTTGGAGAGACAAAAAGGATGGGAAATGTACACAGAATCAATCAAGGGTGAAAAGGTCAAATAGGAAAACAGCCCCTTCCTGGAGGCAGCAGTCATAACAAGTTTCATTCCACATGTCTTGATAATTTAGTTTCTTTGTGGGCTAATGCCATTTCAAGAGCCTGTGTATATGTAGCACCAGTCATGGAGTCAGAAAGAGCTTGGACCATGAGTCCCATACATGTTCCAGGACCATTGGAAGCAACCTCAGTCTTTTAGCTGGGACCATCATTGCTCTCTACCTGTGTCTCTGAATGAGTCGCTGTACGGTACAAGTCACCTCTCAGAGGCCCCAGAGCCTTTTCATCCTGTGGTAGCACCTCTTATTTCTCTATTTGCCAAGTGTCATATTTTTAAGACACTGTTTTTTCAGTTTTGTTTTTCAATTACATACGTGTGTGTGTGTGTGTGTGTGTGTGTGTGTGTGTGTGCGCGCGCACACGCACACACATTTTTGCATTGTTCATGAAAGTTAGAAGAGAACTTTGAATCCCCTGGAGTTGATATTACAAGAGATTGTGAACTGCCTGATGTGGGTGCTGGGAACTGAACCTGGATTCTCTCTAAGGGCAGTACATGCTCTTAACTTTGGAGTCATCTCTCTGGCTCTTTAGATCCCGCCCCCACCTCTCTCTCTCTCTCTCTCTCTCTCTCTCTCTCTCTTTCCCTCTCTCTCTCTGTGTGTGTGTGTGTGTGTGTGTGCACACGCGCGTGTGTGTATGTGTATGCATGTATATGCACACGTCTATTGAGGCCAGAGATGTCAGACACCGCTGAAGCCCGTTACAGGCAGTAGTGAGTGCCTGATATAGATGCTGAGATTCAGACTTGGGTCACCTGAAAGAGTAATACTATTCTTTAACTACCTAGCCACCCCTCTGACCTCAAAACTTAGTTTTTTAAAAGCCTGGTGTGGTGGTACTCAGGAGGTTGTGGCAGGAGGACCGTGTGAGCTCAGAGGTTTAAGAGTAGCCTGGGCAGTACAGAGAGATGATGCTATCTTCAAACCACAAAACAAAGCCTATCTGTAAAAGGCTGATTGCCTTCCTTTACCAGTTCTAGCCATCACTCTGAGGGCATTCTCTGCTAGGTGTGGAAAGGCTGGAGGAAAAGGTATCTAGAACTGCTTTAGTCAGCACTGGTAGAGCAGAGCACTCAGCCTCACCTGCAGCTTCCAAGTGGGAGCTCACTGTCCTTGTTTCACATCACACATTGTCTTTCCGTGAATTCAGCCTTTCACTCCTTGGAAACATACAGTTAAGCTAGGGACTTTAACACCAGGAACCCCAGAAACTGCATAATTCGATGTAGGGT